>NW_006399753.1:15009137-15042339 GCF_000299155.1 Elephantulus edwardii
CTCTGTCTCTGTCTCTCTCTCTCTCTGTCTCTCTCTCTCCCTCCCTTCCTCTCTCTTCAGAGAAGTAAGTAAACTCATGCTTCCTTGCTTCTTGAGTGATCTGGCACTGACCTCAAGGAATAATTTAATTTTCCTTTGCAGTTTGAAGATAATCTCAGGATGATGGTAGCAGGGAGTTGTCAAGTCCCAACCAATTCAGCAAATCTAGCATTAAGAATTTGAGGTTCTGTTCCACATTTTTCTCTGTTCTATCAAGGTCCATCTCTAGTGGCCCGATCACAGTAGTTGGCACCACCCAGGTGTCTCCTTTCAGGGTGGAATGAGCGGTGATTAGTTTTCTGCATCCCTGATACAGGGAGGGCACTCTGCTAGACTCTGGCGTGAACAATCGCTCAGCCTGGCCTTTGAGATGCTTACAGTTTAATGAGTTGGGTGGAGATGAGGGTGGAGAACAGAGAACAGAGTAGATAGAATAGAACCTGCAGAGACGTGCCACTGTAGAGATAGAAAGAAAATACTGAGGTCGCTGGGAGCAACACCTGCAGTCACTGAGAGATCAAGGGACTTTCTCTCCTCATTTTCCCTTAGATACAAACTACAGAGAACAAGGGCCTGTGGCTAAAAATTTAACCGAGTCCCTCCCAGGGCAGCAAGCTCTCTGATTTCCCCCCAGTAATGAAGGAAGCAGCGGTTGCCATGGACTCTGTTTTTCCTTCCTGCAAGCTTCACGAGGCCAAATTTGTAAGAAGAGGAGCTTGAATAAAGGGACCAAACTCTACTCTGTATGATAATGTGATTCACAGACGCCGTAGGTGGAAATGAATTCTCAAATTTTAAAGTACTGCCAAACTCTGTTTCTTCCTACTATGGCTTAGATTGTGTCATTCTTGTGTGCTGTTGAGTCTGAACCAATTCATGGCTGGCCTTCCCGTAGGAGTTTAGGCAATGCCCATCACATGGAAGGAGGTTACCCGTCTTCTTCCTGCAGAGCTGCTGGTGGATTCGAACCCATCTTCTTCCTGTGGAGCTGCTAGTGGTTTCACATCCTGTGCATTTGGGTTGGCAGCACAGCTCCTTACCACTAGGCCCTCAGAATTCCCTTTGCCTTAATTTGTACCTTCTCCAGATTCATCCACAATTGTATGTGGAGTTTGTGTTGTCCAGTAAGTGTGTCTGTATTACACTTGTGGGAGATTGTGAGAAGGAGGAGATTATAGTGCCACTGAGTCTGAATTGACTCATAGCTGATTCTCTAGCAGGTTTTCAGAGACGACAAATGTCACGGAAGGAGAACGATGAACGTTACAAGCATGGCTCAGGTAAGTTGTACAGAAGGAGATCATGCTCTCACCCCAAAGGCAGGTGGTTTGAATTTACTGGCTGTTCTACAGGAAAAAGATGAGCTTGCACAGCCAACCCAAAGACAGATGGTTCAAGTCCACCAGTTGCTCCACCGGAGAAAGATAGGTGATTCCCTCCGGTGCAATTGACAGTTTCTGAAAAGTTACTGGAATCAATTCTGACTGAAGGGTAGTGAGTGAGTGAATGAAGACCACTTGCCACTGAATATGTTGGTGTGTCCTGCAGTGGTGGCTTGAATATCACTCTGATTTTAATATCAAAATGATTATCAATATAAAGCTAGAAGATAGGGCACCAGTATTCAAATACTAACCGGGTCACTCAGTGAATAGATGTTAGTAACACTTCCAGTTTAAGATCAGGAAGGAAAGTCTGGTGATCTGTTTTGAAAATCAGTCATTGAAAATCTTATGGAGAATCCCAACAGAATACTGTCTGATAAATGCTGGAGGTGAGCTCTATAGACTGGAAGGAACTACTCATTAGCCACAAAAATTGTAACAATCACGAAGATAGTAAGATTTTCTTAATTCAGAGTCAACTGGTTGCCAATTTAACAGCAATTAAAGAAAGAATACTTGGACGATGCTAAGGAAGAGACCTCTGGTGCCTTAGTGTAAGGAGTTGTGCTTCTAACCCAAAGGCACACTGTTCAAGTCCACCAGCTGCTCAATGGGTGAGCAGTCTCTTCCCGTGCAATTTACTGCCTCTGAAAACCCTGTGGAGAGTCAGCTGTGAATTAGTTGTGCCTCGATGGTAATTAAGAACAGCAGCGTGCTGGGGAGATTTCTTCCCTGTTCTGTGATCTGTCAGTGAGGATTGTACAAGTGTTAGTAGAGCTGTGGGATTTTAACCCGGAGAGTTGACTCTTGAACCATGCCTGTAACTCCACGTTTGATCTGTTCATCGGTTCCATAGCTTTTACACAGTGCTCTCATCCTTAAAGAAGATCCAAAATATAGATAGTAGACAAGTGTATGTAGACAGATGAGAAAACTATCTCAGTGACTCATAAGGCTCAGGTGGCATGTGGGGAATAGACCTGCAGCTGATGGAGCCAGTATCCATTGTCCTCTAGGTATCCACTATTGTCACCCTGCTGAGGACAAAAGAAGACCCGTGAATACTGGAATCCGGTCTGTGCTCTGCTGGCCCAGTTGTTGACCTGGTGCAGACTGCACTGATTTAGCATAAAGAATCTTTCTCCAATTCCCTCGGAGTTCCCATTTGAGTAAGTCATATCTTGCATATATCCAAGTAATGGTTATAAAGACTACACAGTAACGTGGAAAAAATGCTTTTCCTGTGTTAAGTGAACATTGCAGTATGCAAAATGGTTTGAGCAATATGCTTATAACTGTATAATAATCGCGGCTCTGTAAAAAAAAGCACAACCTTAGAAAAAATAAGATCCGAGGTGGAGTATTGGCTGTTTTCCTTTATAGTTCCTTTTTTTCCAAGTTGGCAGTAATATGGCTACATTGCATTTCTAATGAAAATAAATATTTTAAAAGAAAACAATGCAATGCTATTGTTTATGTATTTGACTTTCTCCAAGACAAATTAAAGTTTTTGTATACGTATTGGATGTGTAACTGGTAGGAGAAGACAGAGGCAGTTTACTGAATTATTCCCAGGGGGAGTAGTGAGAATATGTGAAGAGGAAATTGTGAGGAAAAGGTTCCCTGGGTTGTGGAACTGGCTTTCCTCGACTACTAACCTAAATATTAACTGGCTTGACCCCACCCAGGAGATGGTACAGGAAAGCCTTGCCGTCTACTTCTGTGGAAAGGTTGGTTGTTGATTGTTGTTGAGTTGACTTTGGGACGCCACGTTGCTGAGCAGAACTGCTCCCCAGCGTCTTGGAGGCTATGACCTCTCAGAAGCAGCGCACAAGGCTGGCTTCCATGGCACCTCTGGGTGATTCAACACCTTTTTGGTCAGTGCTTGGGTGCAATAAATGTCACAGAAGGAGACTGCTCATCCTTCTGTAGACCAGCCAGTGGATCTGGACTGTGTGGCATTGGGATTGCAGAGCAGCTTCTTACCACGAGTCCACCAGAGCTCCCTTTGCAGCACCCGGGAGCCAGTAACGATTGCAGCCAAGGAGCTGTCTTATGCTGCCACACTTGGGGCTGCTTTGGCGCAAAATGGTCTTGATGGCAACCAGGCAGGTTGTTTGCTTTTCCCCCTTTATGTGCAAAAAATTACTTCGTTTTTTTCCCTGCTACTGCCACTGACCAATTTCCCTCCTGTTGTCATATATTAATTTTAACCATGAAAGATTTATTTTATAATAAGTGACATTTTAATATGAAAAGACCATCTCCTGGAGAGTTGAGCCTTGTGGGCATGCATAAACCTGAGGAGATCAACAGCTGAGAGTGGCCGCCCGGAGCTGCCTGCTATCAAGGCATCTTCCAGATAAAGAGCTTGAAGTAGGTTTGGTGTGCTTTCCTGTTGTTACCAGCCTTCTGCGGCTCTCTGTTTCTGTAGCGGAGCCACTTCAGAGAGATTCGGGAGTTTCTAGAGTGAACTTCATTGGTGGAAGTTCTATTAACAATCTACGTTATGCAGATGACACAACCCTGCTTGCTGAAACTGAGGGGGACCTCATGCACTTGCTGCGAAGGGTCAAGGACTGCAGCCTTCAGTATGGACTGAGGCTCAATGTCAAGAAGACAAAGATTCTCGCCACTGGACCAATTGGCAGTGTCAGGATGGATGACGAAGAGATTGAGAGTGTTCACAGCTTCAGTTTGCTCGGCTCCACAGTCAACACTCTTGGCACCAGCAGTCAGGAAATCAAAAAGCGTATCACGATGGGAAAGTCTGCTGTTAGGGACCTCTCTAAGGTACTCAGGAGCAACAGTATCTCTCTGGAGACTAAGGTGCGCCTGATACAGGCCATGGTATTTGCAATCACTTGTTATGCATCAGAGAGTTGGATAATGACTAGGGAGGACAGAAGGAGAGTGGATGCTTTTGAGCTGTGGTGCTGGAGAAGGGTACTGAATGTACCATGGACTGCCAGGAAAACAAACAGATTCATCTTGGAGAAGATTAAACCAAGCTACTCCTTGGAGACAAGGATTCTGGGGCTTCGTCTGACATACTTTGGACATGTTGCCAGGAGGGACGGGTCCTTGGAGAGGGACATCATGCTTGGGAGGGTGGAGGGACAGCGCAGGAGGGGAAGACCCTCTATGAGATGGATTGATTCGATGACTGGGGTAATCAGGATGGGTGTGTCAGAGGCAGTGTGGTTGGCGCAGGATAGCGCAGGGTTTAGGGCTGTTGTACATAGGGTCACTATGAGTCGGAAACGACTCGACGGCACATAACAACAACAACAACAGAGTGAACTTCAAAAAAACTAATAATAATGACAAAGATAACTTGGAAGTGATGCGGGCACAGTAATAAATAAGACAACGTAAAACTGCAGTCTGGTCAAGCCCAAAGCTTTGCCTCTGAGTCGTGCTCTTGGCTGCTCTTCCTCCACATAGCAACCCTATGTACAACAGCTCTGAATCCTGCGCTGTCCTGATCCAGTCTCACTGACTCAGACACACCTACCTCCATTGCCCTAGTTACTGTCTCAACCCGTCTCAACCCATCCCATCTGGGGTCTTCCTCTCCTACACGGTCCCTCCATCCTTCTAAACATGATGTCCTTCTACAGGGATCTGTCCCTCCTGGTCACATGCCCCAAAAATCCTAGCCTCCAAGGAGAAACTTGGTTTCACCTTCTCCAAGACAGACCTGTTTTTTTTTTTTCCTGGCAGTCTACGGTGTGTCCAAGACTTTTCTCCACCACCACAACTCAAAGGCATCAATTCTTCTTCTGTCATCCTTAGTCATTGTCCAGAGCTCTCTTATGCATAGCAAGTAATTGTAAAGACCATGGACTGGATCAAGCACACTTGAGTCTCTAGACTGACATTGCTGGTTTTCTGTACTCTGGAAAGGTCCCTGATAGCAGATTTACCTAGTGCAATTTGTCTTTTGATTTCCTGACTGGTGGTGCCAAAAGTGTTGATTGTGGAGCTGTGAAAGCTGTAACTGTTAACAACCTCAATCTCTTCTCCATCCATCATGATGCTGCCAATTGGCCCAGTGGTGAGAATCTTTGTCTTCTGATGTTGAGCTTCAATCTGTATTGAAGACTACAGTCCTTGACTTTCTGTAACAAGTGCTTCAGGTCCTCCTCAGTTTCAGCAAGCAGGGTTGTGTCATATGCATAGTGTAGGTGGTTGGTGAATCTTCCTCCAAACCTGATGCCACATTTCTTCTCATAAAGCCCAGCGTCCTGAATGATCTGCTCTGCATATAGATTGAAAAGGTATGGCCCTTCGAATAGGCTGATTTTAGTGTACAGTGTGTGGGAGCCTCTGTTGTTGTTTGTTGCCTGTACCACTGAGTCAGAACCAAACCACAGCTGACCTTCTCAATGGGTTTTCAGAGGCAGTTAATTACATGGGAGGAAATTGTCCATTTTTCTCTCATGGAACAGTTGGTGGCCTTGAACCAAGGGTGTCTTCAGGATTGCAGTGCAGCTTCTTGCCACTAGGCCATCAGAGTTCCCTAAGCTCTTCTAAGAGAAAAGGGTGAATTTCGGTGTACAGTGTGGGGGACCCTTGGAAGGGCTGTTGCTGGTCTTGATAACCCCAGTGTAGGCTGAGGCCTTGTTGGAGCACTAGGCCAAGAAGATTCCCAAAAGAAGGCAAAAAGTAAAGACGGATTTATTCATCAGAAGGGGTCCATGCCAAAGGGATGGCATTCCTCCCCAAAGAGGAAGATTACACATGGTAAGGCCATGTTTATGAGAAGTTGTCATGGAAAGTGCAAAATTGAGTGGCTGTTTCTTATTCCAGTCCACTGTTTTCTGATTTCACTCTTGTTAACCTGTCAATATCTGCTTCCTGGTTCTCTTACCAACATAAACTCCTGCCTCCCCAATTTCCTTTGCTCTGATTGTAATAGTGTGAAGGTTAGAGTTACTCATTCATCTATTCAATGAGCATCTGTTTACTCTTTTCTTAGTGGTAGATGCTAATAATAAAATATATGGAATAAATGGTCATATTCCTCACAAAACACAACCCAAGGGAGAGGCATTTAGACATATGAATAATGCGCTGTGTGGTACATTGTATTATATTGACACACATAATGCGCCGATATTTCACGCCCTCCTCATGACTGGTACAGTGATTGTAGAAGTGGACTGGATACACCAGAGAGCAGGGGGATGGAGTGGGTTGGGGCACTGCCCGTAGTGGAGCCGTGAGTCATAGGTGACTCCAGGGCACCTAACAACTACAATCCATCCTCTGAGAGGACTCTTCTAACCTTTGACTGTGTAAACCATGCGGAGGAGAGTGGGTCTTTCAGCGATCTGCTCCCTCGAGCACATTTTTAAAGCTCAGAGTTCAAAGTACAGCAGAGCAAACTAGAGAGGGGCCCTTGTGAAGATTCCTGGGAGTTTTAAGATTCCTTCTCACCTGACACTTAATACCGCACCAGAGTCTTGCAGTCTTTCCTCTGACATTTTGGAAACTGGCAGAAGGTCAGAAGTTCAGGGATGTCCAATTCTTTTCATAAATCCCAGCTATCTAATGGGAGAAATATTTCCTCCTGAAATTGAAGACAAACCATTTGCAATGGACAAGCACAAGGCAGGAGGAGGATGGTGGGATGAAAGAATCCTGACATGAAAGGGTCCAGACCTCAGGCCTAAGTGCAGGTGGGACAAGGAATGTTTCCTTCCTTATCTATCTATAAAGCAAAGACTTTGAAGTCCTTTATTTTCTCCTTCCAGCCCTGATAGTCCAGGATTTATTTTTCAGGCCGTTAAAAGCATGTTCAGGGCACAGCATCTCTCTTCACAAGATTGAATATGTGCAGAGCCAGGAGAAATTTCTAAACACTGATTTAACGCAACTATTTTGAAAGGCAATTTACTTTTCAAACTAATGAGTTTGGATGGTTTAGCCTAATGGGACATTTTTCACAGAACTTACCAGTTCTTGATTTTGCTTGGATCAGCTGGGTTAGTTCAAGTGGGAAGTGTGAGTTTGGCTTTGTTTCCATTTCTTTTCAGAGCTCCCCTGTGAGAGGGTGCATTACCCAGAATCCTCATGCTCTCACGCTAACAGCACATCCAAGCCCCCCCTGTTTCTCTCTCTCATGATACATTGCACGTCTGTCAGATGATTGGTCAGAATGCTCCTGACAGATGAGGATGGTGAGTTTTTTGTTTTTTCATTTTACACTGGTTTATTTACAAAATTTGAATACTTTATTTTAGAGAGGATGGTGAGTTTTCTCTCACATGCTTTAAGCATGTTTTCAGAAAGGACTCATCCCTAGAGAAGGCCATCAAGCTTGGCAGAAGACCAGTGACTAAGAGAACTACTCCAACTCGATGAATTGATGCAGAAGCTGCAACAACGCACTGAAATACTGCAACAACTGTGAGGTTGACACAGAGCTTGTTAGTGTTCTGTTTTGTTGTACACAGGACCACCACACACTGGAACCAATTCAGTGGCACCCAGCAACAACAGGAAGATTGTGACATGGTGGAATTTTTGCTTTTCATGCAGGAGACCCAGGCTCAATTCCTGGCCAGTGCACCTCGTGCTCCACCACCACTGTCTGCCAGTGTCTTTCTATTACATGATTAGCTATTGGAGTGTGAACTCTACGAGAGCAAGAGCCTCCTGGTGATTCAGTCTCCCCAGAACCTAGATGTGTACTTTGGAAACATTTACCAAGTACAGAATAAATAAATGTTGCATGGTGTACTTCTTGGCAGAAGTGGCAACCTCTGCTGAACTTCTGCAAGTAAGACCAGCAACTATCAGAGCAGAGACATAGTGAAGGCACAAGGTCCGGGCAGAGGAAGCAGATGAGTCAGTAGGAGAAGTCATGAGGAATGAGAAGGGAAGGGCGTCCATCCACCATGTGAAGAGTGTCATAGTGCAGATGACGATGGAGTGTCATCTGTCATAAGGTTGGCGAGTCAGCAGCACTGTGCATGCCAAGCAAGGAAGATGGCTGGTGAGGATGAGAAGCTGTTGATACTATCCAGTGAGGACAGGGACAGAATCCTGACATACATCTCCCCAGTTCTTATTCTCACCATTTCTTTATATGCTCAACACCATATTTCTTCTGTTGGCTTTTGTATAGACCAGAATCTTTTTGACTATGACCTTTACTGTGAAATACATTAAATACATTAAACTGCCTTCCATGTTTATTGCTGTATTATTTACAATAGCAAAGAGATGGAAACAACCCAAGTGCCCAATGAAAAATGAATGGATAGAAAAACAATGGTATATTCATACAATGGAATACTACACAGCACTGAAAAACAAGGAACTTGTAAAACATTACACAACATGGAGGATTCTGGAGCACATCATGCTGAGTGAAATATCTCAGTCACAAAAGAACAAATATTACTTAGCACCATTCTTATAAAGCAAGTCTGACATGGGAAGCTGGGAGTGGAATAGGATAAGAGTGGATGGATAAAGACCATTGCATTGCAACAGATGAAAGAAAGAACTGTCTAAAATGGATATATGGTAAGGCTTTATATATACGACAATAGCCCAGAATAAGAGACATATCATTGTAAAGAGACTGGGTGGAAGGGAGGTAATTGTGCAACAATGAATGACTACTTTTAAAAAAAGTGCACTGTAGAAGGGAAGGGAGGGCAAGGGGGTAAAATGTGCAACAATGAATGAATGAAAATCTAACATCTCTGTAAATGTTCATTAAAATCACAATTGACATAAAATCTTATTGTTTTGAAAAAGAAAGGAATGCATTAAACATGGAGACATACTTCATAGACAGTGGCAGATCTGAGCGGTTGGCAACTAGTGGTGGCCCCATATACATAGAACGCTGCCTGGTCTACAGCATCCCCACACACACCCATCAGTGGAGAATCGAACAATTGCTTTACTTACTACTCTGTAAACTCTACTAAAAGGTGCTCAGTGTCATAGCAACAGCAGCGCCTCCACTGACAGAGGGGCAGTGGTTGTGTATGTGGTGCATTTGCTGGGAAGAAAGGTTAAAATTCTACCTTTGAACCACCAGTGCCCTCATAAGTAGAAAGCACCAAACAAATTTTACCAAACAACACTTAGCCTTCTTGTTGTTTCTGTGTGATAGTGAGTCAGAACTGACTCGTAGCTGATAGATTCTCTAGTGGGTTTTCAGAGGCAGAAAATTGCATGGGGGGAGATTGCCTATCCTTCTTCTGCAGAGCAGCCGATGGAGTCAAACCACCTGCCCTAGTGGCAAGAAGCTGCAACTGCAAGTTCAGAGGTGCACAGTTGAAATCCACCAGATGCTCTGCTCGAGAAGGAGGAACAATGTCCTCCTGTACCAGTCAGATCTGATTTGACGGTACACACAAAAAATAATGAAATAAAAAAAAAAAAAGAGAGAGGAAAAAAACCACCTGCCCTTGGGATTGTAGCACAGCTTCTTACCAGCAGGCCACCAGAGCGCCATCTGGTAAATGAATAGTGGTTGTATATGAAGCATTGGCCGGGCCAAGAACCTGAGCCTTGTGCAACAAAGGTCTACCTCCAACCCACCCTTATAGGCAAAGAGTGTCGAACAAGTTTTACTGAACAACATTTACCTTCCTACTCACGGTACGTAATACACTTTCTTTTCTACTCTGTTATATTTTTTTAACTGCTGGAGTTTTTTACTCTTCCTCATTAAATTGATATCCCTTACCCACCAATGTTTCAAACATGCCGTAACATTGACCATGATATAAATATCTTTCAATGAATTATATTTGGGAAAAAAATGTAAGTATTAGTACTCTGATGCCTTTGAACTGTGTTGGGGAAGAATATTGAACTTAACCATGGACTGTCAGACAAGCAAACAGATTTGTCTTGGGAGGAAGGCAGGTAGGGTGCTCCTGAGAAGCAGGAAAGGTGGGACTAGCATCTTGGACATGCTCTCCAGAGAGCCTGGCACCTGGGGAACGACATCACACTTGATAAAGGACCAGAGCAAAAGAGAAAGGCAGATTGATGCAGGGGGCTCGAACACAGCAAGGATTATGGGAATGGTTAGGGTTTCATTCTGTTGTACACAGGGCTGCTGTGAATTAGAGCTGACTCAAAAACACCCAACAACAACAACAACAACTCTGTAGTCTAACACTCAGGCCTAGACGTTTCTGCATCAGAGGGGACACTCCGGGCAAATGGCCTTGCCTTTAGGATGGTAGGAACCTGTACTGGGGGGATTCTATGTTGGAAATCAGGTTGGTGAAGGGCTCTGAGGCCTCCAGCAACTACTGTTACCTCCTGTGTGTGTGTGTGCCAACAACACTTGCCTATCAAAGCAAACTTGTATTAAGTCAGTTCTTAAGATGACCTGGATTCCAGGCAGGGAGCCCCGGGGGATGTGCAAGAATTTCTTGTGAAGTTTCTCATCGCTGATAGCAATCTCCCTTAGAAAGGTATTTAGTTGTCTGGTGGGGTGGGAATCACCTGGTTTATAAGTTGTTGATGGTTAAATTGCAGGAGGGAAAATGGATTTGCAAACTAATCTTTGCCTCAAGCAACCAGAGACCTTCTAGATCACCTTCAGTGAGGGAGAAGGTGGGGTGCTGAAGGAAGGAGCACAGGGCTGGGACACAGAAGACCTGGGCTTGAGTGTAAAAGCATCTTGTGCGGGACCAGAGGCAAATTGTTTAAGCTCTTTGGACTCAGTTTCTTTAGCAAGCAAGTAGGCATGACAGTACACCTGGCGATGCAATCAGGGGTTCGCACTCACTCAGTGGCCTGCGAGGGAAAGACCTGGCGGTCTGCTCTTGTGAAGACTTCAGCCTTGAAAACCCGATGGGCAGTTCTACTGTGTAGCACCCAATAATAACAATAATCACCATCGATTTCGCAGAGCTAATTTCAAGATTAAAAGCAATAATGTACATAAAAGTGATTCAAAAGACTCCACATTTTGCAGATGACACCACCCTGCTTGCTGAAACTGAAGAGGACCTGAAGCGCATGCTGCAGAGTGTCAAGGACTGCAGCCTCCAATATGGATTGAGGCTCAATGTCAAGAAGACAAAGATTCTCACCACTGGACCAATTGGCAGCATCAGGATGGATGGTGAAGAGATTGAGATTGTACACAGCTTTAGTTAGCTTGGCTCCATAGTCAACAGTCTTGGCACCAGCAGCCAGGAAATTAAAAGGCGCATTGCCATGGGAAAGTCTGCTGTTAGGGACCTCTCCAAAGTACTGAAAAGCAATGGCGTCTCCCTGGAGACTAAGGTGCGTCTGATACAGGCTATGGTCTTCCCAATCACTTGTTATGCATCAGAGAGTTGAACAATGACCAAGGAGGATAGAAGGAGAATTGATTCCTTTGAGCTGTGGTGCTGGAGAAGAGTATTGAGAATACCATGGACTGCTAGGAAAACAAACAGATTTGTCCTGGAAAGGGTTAAACCAGGTGGCTCCTTGGAGGCAAGGATTCTGAGGCTCCGTCTAATGTACTTTGGACATGTTGTGAGGAGAGACTGGTCCTTAGAGTGGAACATCATGCTTGGGAGGGTGGAGGGACAGCTCAGGAGAGGAAGGCCCTTTATGAGGTGGATTGATTCAGTGATTGGGATAATTGGGATGGGAGTGTCAGAGACAGTGCTATTGGCACAGGACAGAGCGGAGTTTAGGGCTATTGTACATAGGGTCGCTATGAGTCGCAAGCGACTCAATGGCACATAACAACAACAACAACCACCACCATTTGTCTTGAACAGGAATAGGGATAGCAAATAAATACCTTCTCGGCAATAATACCTACCACCTGTCTGCCAGTTTGTTGGTCTGTGGTGGACTAGATTGCTCTGATACTGTAAGCTGTGCCACCAGGATTTCAAATCCCAGTAGGGTTACGTAGAGTGGGCAGGCTTCAGTGGAACTTCCAGATTAAGACAGGATAGGAAGAAAAACTTGCCAGGCAGAAAATCAGCCAATGGAAACGCTATGGATCACAGCAGAGCCTATTGTCTGATTAGTTTTCTTGGAGCATGGTTAGTGGAGGACACGGTGTTTACTGAAGAAGGGGACCAGCAAGCGCATGGGAGACTCTCCACGGGATCACAGGCACTCTCGTGAACTCAAGTATGTCAGCACCAGTGAGGATGCTGGAGTTTCGTCTCTTGTGCGTAAGATCAGCATGAGCTGGAAGCAATTTGACAACAACTTATAACAACCAATAATACTGTGATTTATACCTCATCCCAGAAACGGTACAAGTGTTCACAGAGTCACCAGGGGATAAGGATGGGTTCCTAGCAAGAAAAAGCAATAATATTAGTCAAGGGGGATCTCATTTTTACCAAGAAAGAAGAAGTGGAGGGTGATCTGTCCTTCTGAGCCAGTGATTCCTGCACTAGACAGAAGCCAGAACGGGAGCAGCAACTGAGGTGACAGAGCCCCAGAGATGGCATGAGACAGAGCTGACCTGGAGCTGTCACCCCCTGAAGACGGAGCAAAGAGCACTGGGAGTAGACACTGTAATTGGCAGGACTGAAAGAGCTTTGCAATACTGGCCCAAGGTCTAAAGCTGAAGGCCAGAGGACCTTCAAGCTTGCTTGAGTAGCTGTCCTGATTGAAGAATCGTGTCCTCACTGTTTTTTAACTCAAGAGTAACTTGTGACTCCCCTAATAAACTCTAGAATGGTAATAATAATAATAATAATAATAATAATAATGATACCTGTTACTGAGAAGAAGAATGAGGGCATGGAGGTTCCAGAAATATTAAAGAACTTGATTAATGACACAGGGCTAGTTAAGTGGTGAAGCCAGAATTCAAACACAGTCCTTTCTGCTTGAAAAGTGCTAGCTCTTATATTTTACAGTAGACGTTTCAGGGAATGGAGGGTCTAAGGTGGAGCCTCATTTGACACAGAGGGAGTGTTGTTTACCCTTTAATGGCTTGTATAGAGAATATTCTCAATTTGTGTTACTCACTGCTTCCGGTCAGCAGGGCCACACATGCCACACGATGCCACCTTGTCTTTGAGTTAGTCGAATTTGTCCTTCTCTCCTCCCTCTTTCTTTCTGAGAATTTTCAATTATTGTTGCGTTTTTAGAAATGTTAGTGTATATTGTTGAGTGAGAGCTGGCCCATAGCTGACCCTTCAGTGGGTTTACAATGGCAGTTAAATTTCAAGGGAGGAGATCGCCCTTCTTTCTCCTGCTGAACATCTGGTGGGATTGAACCACGTACCTTCAGGATGCAGCACAGTTTCTTAGCACTAGGGCACCAGTGTTCCCTATTTTTATATATTCACACACAAAATGTCTTTGTCTTACAGAATAACTGACTGTAGCATTTGCAGTAGCAAGATAGGGAGACGCTAAGCTGGATTCAGGCATAAAAACTGTTCAGGCTGAAAAACATAGATACTAAATGCCTGTTTTGTTAATTTTCAAAGATGGACACCTACAAGCACAGATGTCATCAGGAAGTCACGTGGGAAATGTTCAACATGCACTCAGACCAGCGGTGGATGAACTAATGTAGACTTGAAGGTGGGGGTCAGCATCCAGCTTGGGGGAGCCACACCTGGAAATTTCACAGGCCTCGGTGCAGCCTGGGCAAGGCAGAAATTACAGATTCTATAATAGAGCCTTGCTCTATTGATTTTACTTGCATTGCAAAGAAATTCCCAAGGACAAGTTACAGCAAAATTAGAGTAACAGCAGTTAAATTAAAAGGAAGTACAGTGAGCTTTAGTAAAATCTTGAGACCTGAAAGTGGAAAGGAAGCAGAAATGGAAGGTTTTAGGTTTGTATATAGGAAAGTCAGTCCCTGGAGAAAGAAGGCTACCATGCTCTGTAAAGTAGAGAACAGAGCAAAAGAGGGAGACCCCCAACAAGACAGATTGACAGACGGGCTGCCGTCAGTGCCTTAAGCATAGCAGTGGTTGTGAGGGGACATAGGAGGGACCACACAGACTTTTGTTCTGCTGTAGCCAAGGTCACAGCCAACTGGACAGCATCTAACAACGAAGAGCATCTACAGAGGGTGAGTCTACTCTGACTCATAGCGACCCTATAAACACATAGAAATCTCTCACTGTCCTGCGCTGTCGTCACAGGCTCCACCCAGCTAAACTCCATTGCTGCGGACTCCGTCAGTGGACCCTGTTGAAGGTCTCCTTCTCTTTTGCTGACTCTCTGTATTTCCCGTTGTCATGTCTTTTTCCAAGGACTGGTGCTTCCTGACTGTGCATGTACTTGTCCTTTAGTCAAGAAAGTGATTTCAATTCTTTTCATGTGTATATTGTTAAACTGAAAAGAAAAAAAAAATATGTATTCCCATTAGGAAACAGCATATTATTTCCAAAGGAAAAGGATTATTTGATGGCATCAAAGTGCTCTGTTGATTCCGGGCAAAGTACTCATTGTGCATATGCGCGCACACTCTTACAGGAGCTATGGAGGAAGATAAATATTTCATCAGAGAAGAGAGAAGTAGCCAGAGGCCCACTCTCTTTGTGTTTCAGAACCTATAACAGAAGAATGGAAGGCATGGCCTGTGGGAGCATGAGACGGGGCCCCGGCTTCTGAGTGGAACTTGTGTTCAGATTGCTGCGGTCCTCACCCGCTCTGTCTGAGATGCTCAGACCCCTGATATGCACCTTCAAACTATCAGATTCCATACAAAGAACATCATGCTTGGAAAGGTGGAGGGTCAGCGCTCCACCAGGTGGACTGACACAGTGACTGCAGCAGTGAGCTTGAGTGTATCAGAGATTACGAGGACGGCACAGAATAAGGCAGAGTTCAGATCTGTTGTTCACTGATAGGGTCGCTGTGAGTCATACTTTTCTTGATGACACCTAACAACAACAACAACAAAGACTTAGTCCTTCGCTTTTTTAAAAAATTCCTATTTATTAAAATATAGTGTGCAAATAGTAAAATTTACTCCTTTCTCTGGTGGTCTTGTGGCAAAAAGCTGTGCTGCAATCCCAAAGGTACATGGTTTGAGGTCACCAGCTGCTCTGTGCGACAAGGATGGGTAATCTCCTCCCATGCGATTAACTGCCTTTGAAAATACACTGGAGGGTCAGCTATGAGTCCATTCTGCCTCAAGAGCACATACCAAGAGCAATACTTTAGGGAATCACACATTACGTGGCAAGTGCCAGAAAACTGTTGTTTGTCCTTTTTTTGTTGTTGTCTTGTGCTTTTGGGTTGACCGTGAGTCATAGCAACCCTGTGAACAACAGATAGGAATCTCCCCCTGTCCTGTGCCGTCCTCACAATCTCTAGTACACTTGAGTCCACTGCTGCAGTCACTGTGTCAGTTCCTTTGATAGTGAATAGTGTTCTATTATATGTTGTTGTTGTTATGTTCCGTTGAGTGGCTTGCAACTCATAGCGACCCTATGTACAACAGTCCTAAACCCTGTTCTATTCTGTGCCAATCACACTGCCTCTGACACACCCATCCCGATTGCCCCAGTCACTGAATCAATCCACCTCATAGAGGGTCTTCCTCTCTTGCGCCGTCCCTCCACCCTCCCAAGCATGATGTCCCTCTCCAAGGACCTGTCAACATGTTCAAAGTATGTCAGACGAAGCCCCAGAATCCTTACCTCCAAGGAGTAGCCTGGTTTAACCCTCTCTAGGATGAATCTGTTTGTTTTCTTGGCAGTTCATGGTACATTCAATACTCTTCTCCAGTACCACACCTCAAAGGCACTAATTTTCCTTTTATCCTTTGTAGTCATTGTCCAACTCTCTGATGCAGAACAGGTGATTGCAAAGACCATAGCCTGTATCAGATGCACCTTAGTTTCCAGAGTGACACCATTGCTCTTCAGTACCCTGGAGAGGTCCCTAACAGCAGACTTTCCCATTGCAATACGTGTTTTGATTTCCTGACTACTGGTGCCAAGAGTGTTGACCATGGAGCCACACAGACTGAAGTTGTTAACAATCTCAATCTCTTCACCATCCATCCTGATGCTGCCAATTGGTCCAGTGGTGAGAATCTTTGTCTTCTTGACATTGAACCTCAGTCCATACTGAAAGCTGCAATCCTTAACCCTCTGCAGCAAATATTTCAGATCCTCCTCAGTTTCAGCAAGCAGGGTTGTGTCATCTGCATAACGCAGATTGTTAATAGATCTTCCACCAATCCTGATGCTGCATTTCTCCTCATAGAGCCCATCCTTCAGATGACAGTCTGTTCTGCATACAGATTGAAAAGGTATAGAGATAGGACACATTCCTGGTGTACACCTTTCCCAATTTTGAGCCATGCAGTGTTTCCCTGCTCTCTTCTGACGACTGCCTCTTGGTCCAAATATAGGTTTCACATTAGCATGATCAAGTGTTGTGGGATTCCCATTCTTCTTAGCGTCAGCCACAGTTTGTTATGATCCACACAGTCAAACACCTTTGCATAATCAATGAAACACAGATAGACATTCTTCTGGTATTCCCTGCTTTCAACTAAGATCCATCTAACATCAGCTGCAATATCCCTAGTACCACAACCCCTTCTAACCGAGCCTGAACTTCTGGCAGTTCTCTGCTGTTGCGCTGTTTCAGTCATTTTTGGATAATCTTCAGTAGAATCTTGCTTGCATTTGAAATCAATGTTATTGTTCTATAGTTTCCACACTCAGTTGGGTCACCCTTCTTTGGAATGGGAACAAATATAGATCTCTTCCAGTCAGTTGGCCAAGTGATTATTCTCCAGATTTCTTGGCACAGCATGGTGAGCACATCCAGGGCAGCATCTGTTAGCCAAAATATGTCAATTGATATACCATCTCTATTCCTGGGACCTTATTTTTTGCTATTTCCTTTAAAGCAGTTTGAACTTCTTCTTTCATCACCAATAGGCTCTTGCTCATATGTTGTTTCATGAAATTCTTCTGTGTCTGCCAATTCCTTTTGATACTGTACTCAGTATATTCTTTCCATCTTCTTTTAATACTCCTTGGATCATTTAATATTCTGTCTAAAGCATCCTTGATTATAGAAACTCGAGGTTTGAATTTGTTCTTCAGTTCCTTGAGCTTAAGAAATGCTGAATGAGTTTGGCCCTTTTGATTTTCCGACTCCAGCTCCTTGTCTTCTATTATGTACTTGTCAATTTTTTTATTTACTAGTTGATTGGACATTTGGATTATGTCCCTTTTTTGTTGTTGTTGTTATGTTTGGTGTTTTGTTGTGTTTTATTTTTTTTAATTTCATGTCTCAAGCTGCTATAACTTATGAAAATAATTCTTTGTGTGCATCCTGTAACACTTTGGGATCAAGTTCTTGGAAGTGAGTTTGAGTCCTCAGAGAAGTAAATGCTAGGATAGGATTTGAATATGAGAAATGTGTTGGAAGGAAATGACTGTGTAGGGGGAAAAACTGCTTAGGTGATCAGACAGTTCCTCTTACTCTCGCCTGGTGCTATACGTTGATTAACTTTTAAACACTCAAGCCCAGTGTCTGTGCCAGTCCATCTGTTATGAGGATCTTCCTCTCCTTTGCTGTCTCTCCACTTTTCCCAGGGTGATGTCCCCTCTGCAAGAAACAGCCTCTTCTAACAAAGCCATATATATGCCAAACATATGCAAGACAAAGGTTTATCATCTTTACCTCCAAGGAACACTCTGGCTGCACCATCTCCAAATACATATTATTTATCCATTCATCAACTGATGGACAGGTACTCAAATCCTTGTATACCAATCTTCATAGTAACACTGCTCATAATAATCAAGATATATAAAGATCTCAACTTACATGATGCAGATTTCACAACATTGCTTGCTGAAACTGAAGAGGACCTGAAGCTCTTGCTGCACAAGGTCGAGGACTGCTTTCTTCAATAGAGATTGAAGCTTAACATGAAGAGACAAAGATTCTCATGATTGGGTCAGTCGTCAGCACCATGATGGATGCAGAAGAGATTGAGGTTGTTAATTAACAGTTACAGCTTGCTCGGCTCCACAATCAACACTCTTGGCACCAGCAGTCAGGAAATCAAATGATGAAATGCATTAGATACATCTGCTGTCAGGGCCCTTTTCAGGGTACTGAAAACCAGCAATGTCAGTCTAGAGAGTGAGGTGTGCCTGATCCAGCCCAGGGTCTTTGCAATTACTTGCTATGCAGCAGAGAAGAATTGATGCCTTTGAGTAGTGGTGCTGGAGAAGAGTCTTGAACATACCCTGGACCAACAAGAAAACAAATTAGTTTGTCTTAGAGAGGGTGATACCAAGTTTCTTCTTGGAGGCTAGGATTTTGAAGGTCTGTCTCACATACTTTGGACATGTGGCCAGGAGGAAAAGTCTTGGAGAAGGAAATCATACTTGAAAGGGCAGAGGAACAGCTCAGGAGAGGAAGACCCCAGATGAGATGGATTAACACAGTAACTGGGGTGATGGAGGTTGGAGTGTTAAAATTGGTGAGTCTGGCTCAGGATAGGGAAGGGCTTAGAGCCGCTGTGCATAGGGTTGCTATGAGTCACAGGTGACTCGACAACACATAAGAACAACAACATACACATATATACACACGGAAACCCACATAATACTCAGGAGTGGAGTTGTTGAGTCATATGTTAAAAAAACCAAAATTGTCACGTTGAGGACTGAGATGCATTTTATCTAAGTCATTGTATTGTCAATTGCTATATATGCATGTAAAAGTTGGACACTGCATAAGAAAGATGGAGGAAGACTGGCCACTTTTGAAATGAGGTGCTGGCAAAACAAAGAAGAAATCTGTCAGAGAAGAAATAGAATGAGAATGTTTCTTAGAAGAGAGAATGACAAGAATAATAGAGGTCTTTGAGTTACAGTGACGGTGAATATTGAATAGCTTATGGTTCGTCAGAAGGACAAGCGAATCTTTTTGAGCCTGTGCACAGCAGATTGCTTCTTAGAGTGAGGCTGAGGAGACTTTGTGTTAAATATTTTTGCCCACATTAGGAGGAGGGTCTAGCCACTGGAGAAAGCCAGCATGCTTGGTAAGACGGAGGGTTGGTGAAAAGAGGAGAGGCTCAGTGAGCTGCATAGACACTGTGGCTGCGATGTGGGACTCAAGCAGCAGTGATTGTGAGGCTGGTACCAGACCAGCCGATGTTTCATCCTGGTGTCACTGTGACGCGGAGCCAACTCGATGGCTCATAACCACAGGAACATGGTTACTCTCTGTCTAGACACGTCATCTGAGGACTGCCAGAATGTTTTCCAAGGTGGCTACATCACTTTACATCCCCACCAGCAGTATCTGCATTTGATTTCTCTACATCCTTGCCAATATTTTTTATTATCTGGCATTTTGATTCCAATCGTGATAGTGGGTGTGAAGTGATATCTCATTGTGGTCTTTATTTGCATTTTCCTGATGACTAATCCTGTTGAACATCTTTGCATGTGCTTATAAGCTATTTGTATATCTTCTTTGAGAACTATTCATTTAGATTCTTTGCCCAATTTTTAAAAAATGGATTGAGTTTTAATTATTGAATTATTAGAGCTCTTTATATATTCTAAATACAATTCTATTATCAGGTGCATTAATATGCGAAAGACCCCAAGCCAACCCCTCCCCCCCCAATTCTCCCATTCTGTCTTTTGACTTTGTCAGGAGAGTACTTTGCCCCCAAGACTGTGACCCTTAGACACCCAGTAAAGCCTACAGCTTAACTCATCCCTGTTGCTGATCTTCAGACAAAGAATAGAAAAGACTGTATGATGCACACCACCACCAGCACCACCAGGGTGACTTGAATTTAGTACAATAATCAGCAATATGAGATCAGAACATCAGCAGTTTCCCACGTGAGAAAGTAGAAAGGGACAGGAAAGGAGTGTGCAAGGAAATGGCAAATAAAATACAGGAGTGTGAAGAGTGGCATTATATTGTGGGGATTGCAAAAT
The DNA here is from genome assembly GCF_000299155.1 of Elephantulus edwardii. Classification (NCBI taxonomy): domain Eukaryota; kingdom Metazoa; phylum Chordata; class Mammalia; order Macroscelidea; family Macroscelididae; genus Elephantulus; species Elephantulus edwardii. The sequence continues at coordinate 15,029,491 of NW_006399753.1, forward strand.
GTGGAAGAACTGTTGAATGGAAAAACCAATTTGTCCTGTAAACTTTCAGCCAAATCACAATTTTAAAAAAATACTTAAAAAAAATCAAGAAAAGGCACTAAATAAGCACGGAGTAAGTTTTGATTTGAGAAATGTTTATTCCAAAAATGAATGTACAATATTCATGAACATGATGAGAGAGTACAGCACAAAGGAAACATGTCTAGAAATAGATGAAGCAATTAATCAGAACAAAGTCACAGAAGGATTCATAAACACAGTTCTTTTAGTAGATCAAAGATACAGAAAATTAAATAATATATAAATATGTATTAACATAATCTACAGCTGTTACGTACATATAAAGCTTTAAGCCCTAAGAAACAAAAATTTAGCTTTTCCAATCTTCTGTGATCTATTATAAATATTTATTAAGTATATGTTTAGTCCTAAAAATGTTCAGTATGTGAGGAAAGTGAAGCACATGCTTGCATCTCTAAGATAAAATAGATGATTTTCCGGGGGGGGGGGGGGAGGATAGTGACCTTTGATGTCCAAAATGTTTTTAATTTTTATTAAGTCCAATTTACCTATTTTTTCTTATTTTGCTCATGCTTTTAGAACCCTATTTTAAAATGTGATTCCAAATCTGAAGTCATGAAAATTTACTCCTATGTTTTTTTCTGAGAGTGGAATATCATTTCCCAGGCAATTGGTTGCCTCTGAAAACCCAATAGAGTGTCAATTACGGGTCAGTTCTGACTCAGTGGTACAAAACAAACAACCGCTTTACACTGAAGTCTTAATCCATTTTGAATTAAGTTTTACGTGATACCCAACTTCTTTGCATTTAGATACCAGTTATTCTGGCACCGTTTCTTGGAAAGAATTTTATTTCTTCACTGAATGGACTTTCATATTTAAAAAAAATAAGTCAGGCAGTTTTCCTCTATTCTGTCTCTCCAGACCAAAGAATCCCGCCTGAGAGCCCCCTTAATTAAGCTGCTTTAAGCTTTAAAAAACAAAACAAAACAAAACAAAAAAAATCATGGACAAAATTAATGTAATATTATTTCTGGATTTTTCCCCTCTATTAATGTGTCTATCTTTTTGCCAGTACCACAATGTCTTGATTACTGTTGCTGGAGCTCTGACAACCTGAGAAGCTCTGGTGGCCTAGTAGATAGGGAGTTTCACTGCCAACCTAAAGGTCAGTGGTTTGAGTCCATTAGTGACTCTGATGGAGGAAGATGGACAATCTTCTGTATGATTTATAGCCTCTGACAATCCACTGGTTGGTCAGCTGTGTATCAGTTCCAAGCCAACAGTGATGAGTGTGGGTGACATGACCTAGGCATGAGCTCTATTTTGTTATTCTTTTTTAGCATTGTTTTTACTATTCTGAGTCTCATTCACCCACTAACGTAGGTGGGATTGTGGGTCCCCATTCAATTTCATACAAATTTTAGCATCAGCTTCAATTTTAACAAAGGAATCAGCTAGAATTCTGACAGAAATAGTATTAAATTTTGGGAGTACAGCCATCTTCACAAAATCAAGTCTTCTAATACATTCCCGCAGAATTGGTTTCATTTATTTATATATTCTTTCCCTTTCTTTCAACAATGTTTTCTTGTTTTCAGAGGATAAGCTTTGGATCATTATTACATTTATTTCTAAATATCTTATTCTTTTTGATGCACTTGTATATAGAACTGTGTTCTTAATATAATTTTCACATTGCTCATTGCATGTGCATGCAAACATAAATAATCTGTGTATATTCATCCTGTATTCTACCACCTTACCAAGCTTATTTATTAGTTCTGGAAGTATTTTTTTTAGCATATTCCTTCAGATTTTTAGGTATAGGGGTGTCATTTGAGAACAGAGATGGTTTTACTTCTCTCTTATATGAGTAACTTTCTTATTTCTCTTTCTTTCTTTCTTAATTGCCTCGGCTAGAAGCTCCAGTACAGTGTTGAATAGAAACGAGGAAGTCGTTGTTGTTATGTGCCTTTGAGTTGGAATCCATTCCTAGCTGACTCTCCAGTGCCTTTTCAGAAGTGGCAAAGCAAATAGAAGGAGCTTGTTCATCTCTCTCTAGAGTCACCTGGCAGATTCAAACCACTTGCCTTTGGATTGTCGGCATGACTCCTTGTCCACCAGGCCACAGGGGACCCCTGGGGAAAGCATTCTTATTGTGCTACTGATGTTAGTGGGAAGCATCCAGTCCTTCGGCATTCCTGACAGTGTTAAACAAAAACGCCAAACTCTTAATTGACTACCTAGTCAATTAAGACTCACAATGACCCTCCAGTGTTTTCTCAAACCTGTCAAAACAAGTCTTAACAGAACAAAGACTGTATTTTTTTTTTCTCCCGCCCAGCCCAGTGCCTTTTGGTTAGCAGGACATCACACTGAGGGCTTTGCCAGAATTCCTTCTTGATGATATTCATCTGTGGGTTTTTCATAGCTATTCTTGATCAGAATAAGGAAATTCCCTTCTATCCCTAATCTGTTGAGTGTTTTCATATGATAAGACATTAGATTTTGTTGATTTGTTTTCCTACATCTCCTGAGATGATTATATGTGCTTTAAAAAATCTTTATTGATATAGTGTATTTCTTGAATTGATTTTTGAATTCTTAGGCAATCTTACATTCCTGGGATAAAATGCACATGGTCCTGGTATATTTTTTTAAATAAAGTATTAAATCTAGACTGGTTTACTCACAAAGTTTGTGTACATTGTTTTTCACACTGGACCTTTCCCCTTTCCTTTACCCATCCCTCCCTCTAATATGTTGTTAGATTCAAGTTATTATCAATTGAAATTTAAATGCTGAACCATCTTGCATTCCTGGCATCGATTCTTTTCAGACATGACGCTATTATAATTTTTGTCTGTTAATATTTCTTTATATTTATTTACACCTATGTTACTAAAGGGCACTGAAATAGATGTTTAATAAATGCAGAAGGTATTATTTATTATCATAGTTATAATTGTCAGCATTGTCAAACCTGGTGATTCTCATAATATCTTTCTTTGAGTTTGGTAGTGTGGTACTCCAAGCCTCAGAAATGAGTAGAAAGTATTTGCCCCCTTTGAATTTCGATAAGAGTTTGTGTTAAATTAGTATTATTTTTTCCTTGAATATTTAGCAGAGTTAACCAGTGAAGTCACCTGAGAAAATTGGTAGAACTATAACTAAGAATTCAAGTTCAAAATATGTTGCAAGAACACCATCAGGAAATTAAAAATACCCAAATAAATGTAAAAAAATCTTCACAAGTTAATTTTTAAAAATCAACTAATTCAAATTTTTTTTTAAAAAAAACAACGAACAGAAATGTGTTGATATTGTATTTGTCGTTAGGTGCTGTCAAGTTGACTCTGATTCATGGCGAACTTATGTTCAACAGATGTCAACATTGCCTGAGCCCGTTTGTCTCACCGTCTCAATTTCTGCTGTGCTTAAGGACATGACTGCCATCACTGAGCCAATTCATCTCATTGACGGTCTTCAGTCGCTTCCTTGATCCTCCATCTTTCCAAGAATGACATCTTTTCCCAAAGATTAGCCCCTCCTGGTAGCTTGTCCAAAATATGTGAGACTAAGTGTCACGATCTTTGTTTCTGAGAAGCACTCTTGGTACACTTCCTCCAAAACAGGTTGCTCTGTTCTTTCTGCAGCCTGTCATCTTTGCCAACACCACAATTCAAAGGCATCGATTCATCTTTGGTCTTCCTTATTCATTTTCCAATGTTGGCAAGGCTCTGAAATAATTGAAAAATAATATGGTTTAGGAATCCCAGGGGCGTATAGGATCTAGAGTATTTTGCTAACAGAAAACGCCATGGCTTTGATCGTGTGTACTTTGTTCTTTGTTGTTATTGTTGTGTGTTGTGAGTCAGTATCTACTCAAGCTGACCCTCCAGTGGGTTTTCAGAAGCAGTAGATCACATGGGAGAAGAGTGTCCATCTTTCTCTTGCAGAGAAGCTGGTGGATTCGAACTGTGTGCCTTTGGGAACACACTAGAATGTCTTACCTCTAGGCCACCATAGTTTGACGGTAGATTTGTCCAATGCAACATATCGCTTGATTTCATACTGCTGCTATCATGGCTGTTGATTGTTTAAGAAACAAAGAATCCTTATCAACTTATGTCATTTTTCTATTTTTCATATTAGTCCAGTTGTAAGGATTTTTCTTTTCCTGATGTTGAAGTATAATCCATAATGAAGACTTTAGTCTTTCATCTTCTTCAGTGTTTTAAGTTTTCATAATTCAATTTTCAAATAGAAGATAATGAGGTTATCACTCTTTTTCTTAATTATCCATGGTTTTGAGTGAGCTTTGGTAGTTTGCGTCTTTCAAGGATGCAATGATATATCCATCTTATCAACATATTGATTGGCATAAAGCTGATTAAAACAGTCTTTCATTATCTTTTAAAAGCCAGGGTAGCTATAATGATTGTCCTTCTTTCATCCTTGATATTGGTCATTTGTATCTTCTCTCTTTCATTTGATCGGTTTAGCTCGAGGTTTGTCAGGTTTATTGATGAAGCCTTCGTTGAGTAGTGAGATAGAATGTGTGAGAATGCATCTAACAGTTTAGAATAGATTCTCTTGAAATCTCAAGATATTCTTCAATTAAATGAAAGCTGGAGTGTGAAGGAAGAACGGCAAGAAATTTTATTTCCTAGGTGAATCATCTGGTATGACAATGATGATGAGTGTAATTACGATAATAATACTTTCTGTGTTTATTAAATGTCAGCCTCTGTGAAAAGTACTTTATATGAATTATGTCACAATGGCTTTCATTTGATAACCTAAATATAACAATGAGACAATAAATATCATCTAATGAATGTAAAATACAAAAGCTATTGATGCACGTTATCACATTCTTTACAAGTGTTGTGTTCACTATAGCTATTTTTAAACCATGCAGTGTCTCGTTGCTCTGTTCTGATGACTGCCTCCTGGTCCAAGTACAGGTTTCACATAAGCACAATCAAATGTTCTGGGATTCCCGCTCTTCTCAGAGTAAGTCACAATTTGCTGTGATCTACACAGTCAAAAGCTTTTGTATAGTCAATGAAACACAGAAATACATTCCTCTGGTACTCTCTGCTTTCTGCCAAGATCCATCTAACATTTGCTATAATATCCCTAGTACCATAGCCTCTTCTAAACCCAGCCTGCACATCACACAGTTCTCTGTTGATGTGTTGCTCCAGTCGTTTTTGGTTAATCTTCAGCAGAATCTTGCTTGCATGTGATATTAATATTGTTTGATAATTCCCATACTCTGTCAGGTCACCCTTCTTTTTTTATTAAATTTTATTAATTTTAATGAACATTTACAGAGATTTTGGGTTTCCATTCATTCATTGTTGCACGATTTTCTCTATCCACCCCTGTTTGTTCCTCTTTTTTCCCCCTTGAAAGTCTGTTTTAATTGCCCCATTGCCACAGTGCTTGGCAAAGCCAATTCTGATTAATCTCTTTGTCAGTGTGTCCTTTGCCATTCCCTATTACTCCTTCCTGAGAGAGACTTCACCCTGATTCATAAGGAAAAGTGGACGGCGTATTCTCTTAGCTACTTCCTGCTGAAAAGGGACGCTGTAGGTTTCAGGGTGAAGATCTTCTCTCACTACTCTAAAGGGCCCCTTTGGCAATAGAAAAAACGTAGACTATTGTGGAGACTGATTTTGGAATTTAGATGCACTGTTATCAATTGTGCTTAGCCGTACATGTTCATATCCTTGAAGATGTATCATGAAACTGTTGCAGTCTAGAAAACAAATTTAACTAGCAAGTTAAAAGTACATGAGTAAAAAATTAAAAGCAGTAATATTCCAAGTAGAGGTTCTAACAGTGGCACAGATCAAGTTACAGAGGGAAGGTAGTTCTTAAAATAAAAGGCCTATTGACTAGCGCTTTGTCTATTATAGTATAAAGGTTAGGAACCACAAGATGTAGAGGCTCAGCTATGTCATTTATGGTTCTTAAGTCCTGGAGCAAATTCCATCTACCACTAGGTTGTTTTACAGCTCAGAAGTCTGCATGCAAGGCAGAGATGAAGTAAGGAACTGCTTATGAGGTTTTTCGTCAATTCCACAACTAAGAAATAGTGAGAAGAGTAGGGACCTAAGAAGGCTTTTAGGATCAAATAGTAGGCTCTGTGTCCAGGAGAAAACGAATATACTTACCAGGAATGTTAATGCTCACCCACAGCTCTTCTGGGAGGATCTAAATCGTTGAAGCATCCTCCTTTGTTTCCAGCTGGGAGTTGAGGCCTGTCAGTCCTGTCAGCCACGAGGACCTGATGTGGGCCACCCTTGGCCAAGTGTCCTTCTGATCCACACTTAAAGCAAGTGAGTGGGAGCTTCCTCTCTACTCCCTTGCCTATCTGTGGCTCTCGTCTGTGACACTGTCTACTGAAGTGGCCCAGCTTTCCACAGTGGAAGCAATTCTGACCTCCTTTATTACCTTTGGGTGGCACTGTTTATGAGTAAGACTTCCTTTTCCTGACACAGGCCCTAAACTGGCAGCAATAGTTGCCCCAATAATTTTGGCCATTCTCTGTATAGAGGCTTTGGATTTCCATTCATTCATTGTTGCACATTTCTCCCCTCCCAAGCCTCCCCCTGGGTCACCCTTTTTTGGAATGAAAACAAATATCAATCTCTTCAGTCAGTTGGCCAGGCGGCTGTCCTCCAGATGTCTTGGCACAACTTAGTGAGCACATCTAGGCCAGTGTCATAGTCTTCACAATTGTGTGCTATGCATCAGAGAGCTGGATAATGACTAGGGATGATAAAAAGAGAAATGATGCCTTTGCACTGTGGTGTTGGAGAAGAGTGTTGAATATACCATGGACTGCTAGGAGAACAAACAGGTTCGTCCTGGAGAGGGTGAAACCAGGCTGCTCCTTGGAGGCAAGGATTCTGAAGCTTCGTCTGATATACTTTTCGCATGTTGCAAGGTGGGACGAGTCCTTGGAAAGGGACATCATGTTTGGGAGGATGGAAGGAAAGTGCAGGAGAGGAAGACCCTTGAAGAGATAGATTGATTCAGTGACTGGAATAATGGGAGTAGGTGTGTCAGAGACAGTGAGGTTGGCACAGGACAGAGCAGGGTATACGGCTCTTGTACATAGGATCACTATGAGTCACAAGCAACTTGATGGCACAAAACAACAACATAGCTATTTTGGCACAAGGAGTGTAGGCAGGGGACATGTACTGAGTGGCATGTAGAACAGTTGATATTGTTATATATTGATAACATTTTACTTAAGTGTCAAGTCAAAACCAAGAAAATGAGGGTCAAGTCAGTGAGAAGTACACTATTCCTCTTCTGAAACTTGTGGTCAAATATGTTTTGGAGCTTAGATGTTCAGATTTCAGAAAGGCAATAAAGTAAGAGGAGTGTAAATGGTTATCGGTATTGGCTACAAACCAGTGGTTATAAGTTTGAGTCCACTTAGAGGTGTCTTAAGAAGCCCTAACAGTATAATGCATTATATGTTGGGCTGCTAACTGAAAGATCATTGGTTCAAATCTCACTAGGTGCTCCACAGGAGAAAGGTGTACACTCTCCTCCCATAAAGATTTACAACCTTGGAAACTCAAATGAGGGTCATTGTGAGTTGGAATTGACTAGACAGAAGTGAGCTTTATAGCAACAAATGCTGGAGAGGTGGTGGAGAACCTGGAACCCTTATTCACTGTTGGTGGGAGTGTAAAATGGTGCAACCACTGTGGAAAGCGGTGGGGCGCTTTCTCAAAAAGTTGCAAATAGAGATACCATTTGACCCAGCAATTCCACTACTGGGACTATACCCTAAAGAGACCATAAACAACATCAAAGCAGATATATGCACACCCATGTTTATTGTGGCTTTGTTCACAATAGCAAGGAGTTGGAAACAACCTACGTGCCCATCAACAAACGAATGGATAGAGAAGCTGTGGTATATTCACACAATGGAATACTATGCTGCATTGAAAAACAAGGAACTCATGCAATATTATTCAAAATGGGTGAACCTGGAGGACATTATGCTGAGTGAGGTATCTCAGTCACAAAAGGACAAATATAATATGGTGCCACTGTTACAAAATGAGGCTGACACTGGGATGGGGGTAAAACTGAGAAAAGCTGGATAAATTGTGTTTATTGCATTGAAGCTGATGAGGGAGAGAATAGTTTAAAATTAATATATTTTAGGACATTATGATTATCATAAGAGTCCAGAATGAGGGTTGCAGAGTGGAGTATAGTTGGGGTGAGGGTGGGGATGTGTGGGGGGGGAGGATTGAATACCAGTGAAGGAGTTTTTCTTTTGCTTTTCCTGGAGAGGAGCAAACTGGGGGTGGGGATAAAAGTACAACAATTAATAAATGGAATTCAAAAATCCCTGTAGATGTTCATTGAAATTAATAATAGCAATAATAATAATAATTAAAAAGGTGAGCTTTAGAGGTACATCAGGAAGAAAGCCTGACAAAGTTCCTTCCTAGCAGTCAGTCATCATAAATGCTTTGGAGAGAAGTCCCACTGTGATACGTATGTTATTGTCATGAGCCAGTTTCAGTTTAATGGCAATGTTTGTTTGGTTTTAAATTCATTTTCTTCTCCTTTAAATAAGGTGCATGTTCTCTCTCTTAGCTAAGGCCTTTAATAGGGCAAAGGGTTGTGTTGAGACAAACTTAATTTCACAACCACCATATACATATACATGCCTCAAGTTTACTGCTATCTGAGTTATTCCAAATATCGCCTTTAAAGATATTTTGGGTTGTGACATTTTAGTTAAGAAGGAATAGTGATATAGCTCATCAGATTTTTCTATGAAAAATACCCATCTTTTCTGAAACTGTAATAGGTCACAACTTTGCACCAAGCCTAATGCACCCTATTGTTCCTCCCTCAAATTTCTTGAGGTCCAGTCGGAACTGACTGATAAGTGACCCTCAGTGGATTGTTAGAGGTTGTAAATCGCATGGAAGATGACTGCCCATATTTCTCCTGAGGATCCGCTCATGGTTTCTGTCCGCAAGGCGTTGCCAGTGGGTTATCAGGGCAACTCTCTGTGGATGCCACTGTTGTTGGTGTGCACCGTAGAGTCAGAACCAACCCCTAGCTGATCCTCTGGTGGGTTTTCAGAGGCAGTAAATCAAACGGGAGGAGATTGCCCTTCCTTCTCCTGCCACTAGAGCTGTAGAAAGTGAGATGTTCCTTCCCCAGCAATAAAACAGATCGCAGTTGCTCTAGCTGACTACCAGCTGCAGTAATTGGCTGTGTTTAGGAATCCATGTTGAATGAAAATAGTACTTTTCTCTCTTTCCTTTTTTTTTTTTTTTTGCCAAGTACATATAGCTGAATTTAGGCAGATTAAATGAATGCATGTTTGATGTAACTCTACCAAAGAACACTGGCGCGTACAGCTTTGTATGAGGCGACAGGAATAGACAAGAATGAAAATAAGCTTGGCTGCCAAACTCCAACCTCCCGAGTTAGCGACACATGTATAAGAAGTTAAAATATATACTCCGAGATGGAGGAAGAAGATGTATTCTGAGATCTGCACAAAACCAAGTCAGCATGGTATCCAACGTGTTAGCATTTGGTGTGTTACACTTCTCAGTGCGAGGTTTTAGTGTTGCAATTTAAAAAATAACTCAAAGGAATTTTTAAAACAGAAATGTCTATCAATCCCTAAGACCCCATCTAACCCAGCTGGTTATTTCTATGGTTATTCTGACTTTATAGATGATAATACAGCAGCAAGAATGAAAAAAAGCATATTCTTTATATAATGAGCATAATTAACATTTCTTGAGTTCTTAGTATGTCCTCAGCAACTTTCTACGTGCTTGACATCTGTTAAACCGTTCATTATTCATTTATCCATTCCATAAATGTTGGCTGAGTATTTGCTCTGAGTTTGACATTGTTTCTGTCCAGTGATTCTCAAATTCCCCCTCTCAGGGGATACTCAGCAGTATTTGAAAGGAAGTCTGTTGATCATAAAAACAGGCCAGTGAGGATGTTACTGGAACCTAATAGACAGAGGTCAGAGATGCTGGTAATCGTTCTACAAAGCACAGGACAGGTTGCATAGGCCACAAAGATCTAGTCTGAAATGCCAAGAAAGTGGTTGAAACATGCTTTTCTAGGAAAGGGTGATACAGCACTGAACACAACTTGAAAAAACAAAAACACCAAAACACCAAACAACTCGCATTGCAGTTGTGTTGGAACCTGTTTACAGCTTAGAACATGTTTATGAGACTGAAAATCACACAAAAGGAGAGATTATTATCACAGAGACTCCCTTGGAGACACTGGTAAACAGTAGTGAGCAGAACAGCAAAATCTTGCCATCATGAAGTTTATATTCTCGTAGGGGAAGGCAGGGAGACAAGGAATTTCAAAAATCAAATGTTTATTAAGTATATGAAAAATTTATGCTGTGAAAGAAAAGCAAAAACTAAGGGAGAAGAACAGAAAATGCAAGTACGGTAGGGCTTGAGTGGGCTCTGGGATTTCAAATGTAGGCACATCTCATTTTATTATGTATCAGTTTATAGCACTTTGCAGACTTTCTTTTTTTTTTCTACAAATTGCAAGTCTGTGGCAATTCTGTGTTGATTCAATCTACTACACAAATTTTCTAAAACTTCATGTCTCTGTGTCACATTTTAGTAAATATTACAATATTTACTTCATGATCTTTATAATGCCATTATGCCCTTAATAGGCTCCCCTCAATGACTTATATTCACGTTGTTGAGTTGGTTACTCAAGCTTCCAAGGCTGTATATCATAAGAGGAAGAGATTGCCTTTCTCCCAAGGAGAAACCTTGGCCTTGAACCACAGATATGTGAAACTTCTGGGTCAGTCATGCACTCAGGATGTACTACATACCACCCAAATTTCCTTTTAGATTGTGATACAGGGTATAAACATGGCTTTTACATGTGCTGAGAAGCTGATTTGTGTGACTCACTTTTTCTTCATTTTTTAAAATTAATTTGAATGAAAGTTTACAGAGATTTAGGGTTTCCAGTCATTCACTGTTGTACTTTTCTCCCTGTTCACCCCCTCCCTTCCAACTCACTCTTCTCCTTGAAAAGTAAAAGAAAGACTCTTTCATTGTTATACAATCCCTCCCCACAAGTCCACTCCACTGTGCAGCCTTCATACTGGATTCCTGTCATGACAATAACATCCAATCATATGTCCCTTTTAAACAGTTCTTGCCCTCATCTGTTTCAATGCAGCATACATAATTCCTTCCCTCCTTCTCTGTCTTCCCTCAACCTCAAAGTCTGTCCCCTTTACAACAGTGGCCCTAAGCAGTATTTTTCCTTTTGCAACTGAGATATTTCACTCAGCATAATGTCCTCCAGAGTCACCCATTTTGCATAATATTTCATGAGTTCCTTGTTTTTCAATGCAGCATAGTATTCCATTGTGTGAATATACCACAGCTCATCTATCCATTCTTTTGTTGCTGGGCACTTGGGTTGTTTCCAACTCTTTGCTGTTGTGAACAAAGCCACAATAAACATGGGTATGCATGTGACTCACTTTTTAAAAAAAAAATTTATTTTTATTGTGGTGGTGTCGAACTGAACTCACAACCTCCTAGGTCTGTGAACTGTTGCACAAAGGACTTGACAAGATAAGGCAGCATGGAGGAAGGGCGCCTTCCAGCCACAGGAAGGGCATGAAGTAAGGTGCATGAAGAGCCTCCCAGCAAACAGCACCAAGACCACTGTGGCTGGGAAAAACACACGTGCCAGGGGACCTGAGCTTCAGAGGATGGAGGTGGGCAATTGGGTAGGCTTTGTAGACAAAGTATAAATTTGAGTTTATTCCTATGGAGATAGAAGACACTATGAGGTTTTGAGCAAAGTAGGGTCATTCTTTAGGTGTTTCATGCTTTAAAAGGCTCACACTGCCTGGTCAGTTGAGAATTGACTGGAAAAGGGGAAGGTAGTAACAGGAAGAATGTATGCTGTTGTTATGTGCCTTTGGTCAAATTGACTATGATTCATAGAGACTCTAAGAACAATGGCTTTGAACCTTGCCCTGTCCTGAGCCAATCTAACCGTCTTTAACACACGTGGTCCCATTGCTATCCTCACTGTGTCAGTCAATATCCATCTTCTCAAGGGCCTTCCTCTCTAGCACCAACCTACCGCCCTTGTAATCATGATGTCCATCTCCAAGGACTGATCCCTCCTGACAGCATTGCCCAAAGGAGAATGCACAGTAAGAAATAATTACAGCACAGCCAACATCGGGTAAAGTTATATAAACTTTCTAACCAAGGAGCTCGGATGGCCTAAGTGGTAAGAAGCTGTGCCACAATCTCAAAGGTTCACGGTTCAAATCTACCAGCTGCTCTGCAGAAGAAGGATGGCCAATCTCCTCCCATTTCACTTCTGAAAACCTGCTGGAGGGTGAATTATGGTTGACCCAGTCTATGCTGGAGGGTTGGTTCTGACTCATACAACAAGTATCCTAACCAAACTCCCTGAGGGGGATGAATTGATATCTTAGACCCCAGGACTGTAGTCACCAAGAACATCAATGTCCATTGGCATAGTACAATCCACAAAGACCCTCCTGGGGGGCATAGACTGAGGTTTTAAAACCTTTTGAGTGACCGTCTAAGGTACAATTTTTGGTGCAACCCTGTCCAGAGCGAAGAAGGACAAAGCAGAGCAAAGCAAAAATGCATGGAAACTGCTAGAGTAAAGAACTAATGGACCATGTGAACCCCAAGCTCCCTGGTCCTGAGACCAGAAGAACTCAATGGTGCCTGC
>NW_006399753.1:15042539-15048162 GCF_000299155.1 Elephantulus edwardii
ATAAATAAGAACACAACAACAATAAAAAAACCACAAAATTATAAAAATGGTCATGCTCACTGGTCTGATAACCCCAAAGACTATGGCCCTTAGTCAACCCCCAAGTCTGGAACAAAACTCACACCTGCAGCTCAACCTTCAGGGGAATAATAGAAAGCATGTCAGGTGAACACTAGTGTCAGGCGTTCGTTACTGACTCCTTAAAACAACCACCACAGAAAGTAATCACAATGGTCCTGTGAGAGTTCATGTTGACTTAAATGAGGGTTTCAAAGTGCAAGGTGAAAAGTGGCTGAATATTTCTTTTTTCAAGATCGAGGCAACATGATTTTATATATAGAGTGGGGAACAAAGAGAAGAATAAACAAATGACTTTGGGGGAGATATTTGAAGAATTTTGCTGGTGAATGGAATTTCCCCTCCCAATGTGGAGAAGACTAAAGCAGGAGTCTATCTGGGGAGGAAGTGCGGTGTGCCTAATCGGTGGCCTCGTGGCATCTAGAGGCACATGGTTTGAATCTACCAGCTGTTTTGAAGGAGAAAGATGGGCAATCAGCCTCTGAAAACCCTCTGGAGAGTCAGCTAAGAGTTGGTTTCAACTCAATTGCACAGAACAACAGCAAAAATTTGAAGAATAATTTAAGAAATTCACATGGAGATGTTGAGAAATGCCATTACTACCCTAATTTTCAGAGCAAGAACCAGAAATAAAGCTATTAAATAACTTGTTCAAGATCGATCACTCCGCTAACAAATGTGGGAACCTTGACGACATAGAGGGATTGCAATAACTGAAGCCACACAACCTCCTTCCTCAGAAACATGTCTCTTGGTGTCCATTTCTCCAAATGGCCATGACCCCAGCTCTTGGAGAGAGAAATTCTCTTCATTGGTGTCACATGTCAGGCTATCACCTTTGGGTAGTTGGAACCTGAATGTGAAGCAGTCATCTGTGCCACCATTCTTTGATCTGTCATGTTAAGACCAGCCACAATGCACCACAATATTGAGCATCGCAGAAGTTCTGGTGTTACAATGATTACACACCAAAACATTGGTGACCAAAACATTGTCACTTTGAACCTATCAACGGCACCCTGGTAAAAAGCTGTGGCGTTCCGCTTCTGGACAGACTTACAGCCATGGAGACCCAGGGCGACAGTTCTGCTCGGTCACATGTGGTGGTTGTGGGTGGAAATAAATGCTCTCACAGTGAGGACTGAGCAAGGTCTAAGGGAATAGATGACAAGGTGATTATAGAAAGTTCACTAGCATTCATGACAGGAGTCCAGAACGAAGGTTGCATAGTGGAGTGGACTTGGGGGAGGGATTGTATAACAATGAAAGCTTTTACTTCTTAAAGAGAAGAATGAACTGGAGGGGAAGGGTGGGCAGGGAGAAAAGTGCAACAATGAATGAGTGGAAATCCAAAATCTGTGCAAACTTTCGTTAAAATTAATTATAACAAAGTAAAGGGGGGGAAAAAAAGAAAAACTCAAACAACAATAATTAAAAAAGAAAGTTCACTGACTTTTAGGTCCCACAGACAGACCTTTGTTAAAACTCAGCATTCACTGCTCCCTACAGGTGGTTTCTGGGGCCAAAACTTAGCTTCTCCTGGATTGTGTAGTGTAAGTGAAGCGATGCTTGGAAGTGAAGCAAAGAACAATACTGACATTGATACGACATGACCTATTTATTACACTTGGCAGTTTGCTGGCTCAAGTAACTTCCCTTGTCGTCCAGTATTTAAATGAAAACGACTTTGTTCCCCATTTTGCTGATCAGAAATTGCCTTTCCTCTTCTTTTCATTCAAGGCTTTATAAGTCCAAAGTGAAGGTTTCACTCCTCTTTGAGATGTCTAAGCATCTCAGGGTTGTCCCATCAAAGGTTACTACTGCATCTGCTCAGCCCAGGAAAGAGGCCCCTAATTCACTGCTTTCAAATTAAGAACTCTTGTTGCTTTTGAGCCAGAACCAAGCCATCGCTGACCTCCCAGCAGGCTTTGAGGCTGTGAATCACACGGGAAAGACTGCCTGTCTTTCTCTGATGTAGTTCTTGGGATATTCTAGCAGCAGGGCTTCCTTCCCACCTCTAGGTCAGAGCTCCCTCTCCACTGTGTTAGCAACTCTCTAATCTTCATCTCCAGTACAGTTTTCCAGATAGAGCTTGAAAAAGAGGAGAAAGACTCCCAATTCATTTCATGCAGGTGTCCTACGGTACTTTGGTGACACTTGTTTTCTTTCATTCTTTATACACAGCTACCCTCCTTAAGGTGTGTCTGAAGGATCCGTGTATTAGTTTTCTATTCCTGCCATGATAAATTCATGCAAGTTATACGTAATGGTTACAGGCAAGACAGCTTTATTTCTCTTCATTATATAGGTAAAAAAAGTCCATTGGTCTCTCTGCTCCAAGATTTACAAGGTCAAAGTGAAATGTCGAAGTCCTGACTGAAGACCCTAGAGATGATAAACTCCCAAGCTGGTTCAAGTTGTTGGCCAAATTTAGTGCCCTATGGGTGTAGGCCTAGTGGTAAGGAGCTGTGCTGCCAACGCAAAGGCACACAGTTCCAATCCACCAGTGGCTCTTTTGGAGAAAGAGGGGCACTCTCCTCCCATGTGATTAACTGCCTCTGAAAACCCACTAGAGGGTCGGCTTCGTCAGCTTTAACTTGTCAGTACGTAACAACAACAACATAACAATGATTGTAGGACCGAGACAGGGACATTTTTCTTTGAAGACCATCAGCTGGGTGCTGGCCTTCTGCTTCTGCAGGCTATTTACTCCTGAGATTACACACTGCTGTCAATCTTACCCCCCCCCCAAAAAAAAAGCCCTCAGGAAGAGTGTGTGCGTCCCCTTGGGGCTTCATCATTCCCACACGTGTTCTGCTTCCATTCCTCTACCATGTCTACCTTCCTCTTCCCCTTTTAAGGATTCATAATATTGTATTTATGTTTTGAGGGGATATCAGACTGGCCCACCCAAATAATCTAGGATAATCTCAATTTCCAGGACAATTGATGAGTAAACTTGCATTTGCAAAATCCCAACCCAGCAGTATCTGAATTAGCGTGTGACTGACTAGCCAGGCGATGGAGTCCTGGAGGGCATCCTTTGAACGTTGCCTCCCTCAGGAGCTGTGGCTGTTGGAAAGGGCTGTCACCTCATTCCTCTGTGGGTTCTTCAGGGTTGCCTGGGCCAATTCCTCTGGAGAGAATGCCCAGTTCTGGTGTGGAGCTCCAGGCACTTGATTCTTCTATGGGAAATTCTTTTCTTGGAGAGTTTTCAATTTTCCTTCTTCCTGTCAACATATTATATTAGTTTCCCTACATTTGTTTGGAATTTGCCTTTGATTGTAGTGTTGTCAGAGTATCAAATATCCCACAGACTGCTACAAGAACAAATAAATCTGCTTGATTGAAGTGGAAGGGGCGTGCTCCTGAGGAGTAAGGGTGGTGAAACTTTATCTCATATGCTTTGAGCATGTCATCAGGAGGACCTAGTCCTTGGAAAAAGATATCATGCTGGGAAAGGTTGGGGTCCGAGAAAGAGAGGAAGACTCGCAATAAGATAGACCGACACAGTGACTATAACAACGGGTTCAAGTCTGATGTAGATTGTGAGGATGACACGGGATAGGGCAAGATTCTGGTCTGTTGTTCGTAGGGTCATTGTGAGTCACAGGCACCCTGATGACTCCCATCAATAACAGTATAATATGATGGGGTTTCTTTAACTTGCAATGCTGTGTGCCTTATTCCCATCATCCATCTTTCTCAGAGCTGAGATGCTTTGCATCCTCCAAAGGCATCCACACTCTAGCACGATATTTGTTTACACTTATATTTAAGTAATATGCATATGTCTGCGTATGCGTGCACACTAGCGTGTGGGGGTTAAATTACCCATTATGTAAATTGCTTTGCTTCAATAAGCAGAATATGCCAAGGTATATTTAATGGGAAATTGTTTTGTGCAACTTAGAAAACAGAAGACTCGTGAACGAATCCTCCAGAGAGACAGAGTGATGAAGGTGTAACCAACACATTCGCAGGTTGTTTTTAAATAATAACCAGCCACTAATGCAGTAATGGTCCAGAGTGGAGCATCGATGCATCCACGGGGAGGTGGGCTGTGATTCGCTGCAACGTTGCCAGCTGTTGCCTCTGATATGAAGCTGCCTCGCTTCAATCCACTGCCTGTCAATCTAGATCTCGAGGAGGAAGCTGGGGGACCTCTTGGAGGATCTGTCATGCTGTGGAGGGGCGACGGAAGGATGTGTGTGTTTCCTGTGGAAGAAGCCATGCACTGTTGGCTGAGCTGGAAGGCAGCCTGCTCAGGCAAAGTATACAGTCAAAATCCCCCGCCGCGTGCAGAGGCTGGTCAATTCTTCCTTTTTTAAATTTCTTTTATTTTTTATTTTTATTTTATTACTTTTTGTGTGTGTGTATCGTCAAATCAGATCTGACTGATACAGGAGGAGATTGTTCCTCCTTCTTCAGCAGAGCATCTGGTGGATTCGAACCGTGTACCTCTGAGGTTGCAGTGCAGCTTCTTGCCACTAGGCCACCAGAGCTTGCCGAGGATGGTCAGTTCTTCTAAAGCCAACTGTTCTTGGAGCTGCTTGGCCTTTTTTCACGTGCTGGCAGAGGCCTCAGGCTGAACCAGGATCTATGCAAATCACCATTAAGTCTGGAAGTCCTGGTCCCTAGGCGCAGAGCAGGGGAGGCACTATTTCAGTGTAAGCCGATTGTAAGTGGAGGAAATCAAAAGAAGAAGAAAAAACAAAACCAAAAAACCCCTTAAAAATAAAAAGAAAGCCTTACTCTTAGAGTTTCCTCTTACTGTTAGAGCTTTGCCAGAATAGCTAACCTTGGAATGCAGATGTCAGAGGAGGTGATCAGATAAGTCTACATGGAAATTCCTTCCATTCTCTCATTATTATTTGTTGTGGAGCCCTGTATGGTGCCAGGCACAGCACAGATGCAAGTGCGCATACAAATATAAGGAAGAGAAAAAACATGATGTGCCTGCATTTTCCTTGTGAAATTAATGTTTTAAGTCGAAGTGGCCAGTCAACCTATCTTAAGTGTCAAGTGCAACAATGAATGAATGGAAATCCAAAGTCTCCGTAAATTTTCTTTAAAATTAATTTTTAAAGAAAGTTAAAAAGTGTGTGTGTGGAATTGTATACCAATGAAAGAATTTTTCTTTTACTTTTCAAAGAGAGGAGTGAACTTGGGGTGGGGGAGGGCTGGGTAGGGAGAAAAGTGCAACAGTGAATGAATGGAAATCCAAAATCTCTGTAAATGTTTATTAAAATTAATAAAATCATTTTTTTAAAAAAACCCAAACAAACAACCTATCTTAAGTATGTACTTTGTGCTAGAAAGGGGAGCTCTGGTGTTCAGACCAGAGTTGTCCTGTGAACCCAAAGGTGGTTACTCTCCAGAAGTTCAAGGCCACCAGCAACTCTGCAGGACAAAGACGGCTGTCCCTTGTCATTATGATTTTACAGCCTCAGAAACTCAAAGGAGGATTTTGATGAGATGGAACCACCTGGTCGACACGGATTTTTTTAAATTAAATTTTATTAATTTTAATGAACATTTACAG
>NW_006399753.1:15048282-15065952 GCF_000299155.1 Elephantulus edwardii
TTTAATTGACACGGAATTTGAGGTTTGGTTGTTTTTATTTTTCCAAAGTGGAGTCGCCCCTGGATAGTGCACACAGTTAAGCACCTGTCATTAAGGGAACAGTTGGTGGCTTGAGTGTCTGAGAAGAAGGATCTGACAACTGGTTTCCCAGTTACCGCTATGAAACCCTGTGATGAGCAGGTCCACTCTCATTCACATGGATGTGAGCACCAGGGGCATATCAATACACATACAGGAAGTCCAGTTATTAGCACTATCATTTAAATAGATGGAGAAGAGATTGAGATTGTCAACAATTCCAGCTTGTTCAGATCCATAATCAATACTCTTGGTACCAGCACTCAAGAAATCAAATGACAAATTGCACTGGGAAAATCTGCTGTCAGGGACTTCTCCAAAGTGCTAAAGTGCAATGATGTCATTGTGGAGACTTAGGTGCACCTGATTCAGACCATGACCTTCTCAATTACTTGTGATGCATCAGAGAGCTGGACAATGACTAGGGTTGACAGAAGCATTGATGCCTTTGAGTAGTGGTGCTGGAGAACAGTATGGAGAATGCCATGGACCACCAAGAGAACAAACAGGTTGTCCTGGAGAGGGTGAAACCAGGTTCTCCTTTGAGGCAAGGAGATTTGAAGCTTCATCTCACATACTTTGGGCTTGTTGCCAGGAGGGATCAGTCCCTAGAGAAGGACATTATACTTGGAAGAGTGGAGGGATGGCCCAGGAGAGGAAGACCCAAGATAAGATGGATTGACACATTAACTGGGGTAATGGGGTAGGTGTGTCTGAGACTAAGACTAGCTCAGAATAGAGCCGAGTTTATATTGTACATAGTTACTATGAATTGCTAGTTACTTGAGAGCACACAACAACAACAACATGGTCACTTTGTGTCTCTGTGTCCCATTTTGGTAATTCTTGCAGCATTTTAAACTTTTTCAGGATTTCATTACACACTTAAGGAACTCTAGTGGAATAGTGTGTTAAATGTTACGCTGCTAACCCAAAGGTCAGTGGTTCAAATTCACCACCTGCACCACAGGAGAAAGATGGGATTTTTTTTTTCTCATAAAAATTTACAGCCTCTGAAACATGACAGAGGATTGTTATGTGTCAAAATAAAAATCAAGTTTGTTTTTTCATTTGTTGCACGCCTAGTTGATTCCCCCTGCCCTCCACCCTCACTGCTCAAGTGGATTCCCTCTTTCTGGTTTTCAAAGTCATCAATGTTTACAGAAGGAGACTGTCAATTGTTTCTCCCAAGGAGCAGCTGGTGTATTTGAACTGCCAACCTTCCAGTTAGCAATTGATTCACTATACCACCGGGGCTTCCTCATGGATTACAGAAGAGTGTGGGCGTAACGACTATATACTCTGGAAGCCAAAACATTCATGTGACTTGCTTCCTTGTGAAATTCCCTTTGTTTCTGTGATCTGGGACCAAACCCACAACATTTCTGAGGTACGCAGGTGTTTGTGCAATCTTTCCACTTAGTGCTTTGACCTACTCGTATCTCATTTATTCTTCACAGCTTGGGAGGAAGTGCCATCTCGATGTTAGAGATTAAAACAGTGAGAATGAGCCGTGTGAGTGGCCGGTGGCTTTCCAAACGGATGAATGGTTGGGATGAGCTTGATCTCAGGCCTTGGCATTCCCAGTTTTGCGGGTGCATGCATCTGCACGCTGGTGGGGTACCTCAGGAAGGTCATTTTTTCCTGTTTTGCTCCATGGTGGCCTAGTGACAAGAAGCTGCGCTGTAATCCTGAAGGCACACAGTTTGAATCCACTAGCTGCTCCATGACAGAAGGATGGGCTGTCTCCTCCCGTGCAATTAACTGCCTCTGAAAACCCGCCAGAGGGTCAGCTATGGGTCGGTTCCTACTTGATGGTACACAACAACAACAACAACAACTCACTTCCTAAACAATCATCTGCTAAATAATGAGAGTTCTCTCACAGTGTGAGAAGTCCAGACATTGGCTGGACGTCTTTGAGATAACCGTGACTTTTGTCATCTAACACGGTGTACAGAATGACCAACGGCACTGGATCTGGAAAAAGTCACCAGGCTTTTCCAATGCCTATGGCAAGAAGCTGCGTGGCAATCACAAAGGCACGTGGTTCGAGGCCACCAGTTACTCTGTGGGGGAAAGATGGGTAATCTCTTCCTGTGTGATTAAGTGCCTCTGAAAACCTGTCGGAGGGTCAGTATGGGTCAGTTCCAACTCTACGGTACAAAACAACAATAACAACAACATGTTGTTATCGTGTGCTGTTGAGTCAGAACTGACTCATAGCTGACCCTCCAGTGGGTTTTCAGAGGCAGTAAATCACACAGGAGGAGATTACTCATCTTCTCCTGCAGACGAACTGGTGGATTCGAACTGCATGCTTTTGGATAGGCAGTGCACCTCCCTACCCACTAGGTCACCAGAACTCCCTAAATACCTATGATGTTGTTGTTGTTGTGTGCCATCAGGTCACAACTAACTGATAGCTGACTCTCCAGTAGGTTTTCAGAAGCAGTAAAATCTCATGGAAGGAGACTGCCCATCTTTCTCCCCAGAGCAGTTGGTAGATTTGAACTGCACACCTTCAGTTTGGCAGCTCAGTTCCTTACCAGTGGGCCACCAGAGTGATAGGAGATCTAAATATAACTCTGGTGGCCTTCTGGTAAGAAGCTGCAATCCCAAGGGCACATAGTTATAATCCATCAGTTGCTCTGTGGGATGAAGAGAAGCGATCTTCTCAGATGCAATTAACTGCCTCTGAAAACCCGCTGAGGGTCAGCTACATGGTGGTTCCACTTGGGTGGCACGCAATAACAACAAATACATATAGTAGAATTTAGAATTTATTTATACATATTTAATATACAGAAAATAGAATTATAATTATATTTATAAACATATATTTTCTATTTTATTTTTTATATTTTGTAATAGAAGTAGACTTCTGTTTCCATAGCTAGCTAGTAAAATTAGGCAATCTGGAAATGTTTTCTCTGTAAAATTGCTTAATCTCAGTGTAACTTTGTCTTCTTTTCTGGAAAAAAAAATGTATGAGGAGGTATTCATATTTCCAGTGTTTCTGGAAATGGCTAGGACCATTTAATCAGTGTTTGGAATCTAGAAGAGTGAAGGTCATTCTGGGAGAATATTCCCGCCAGTTTTATAAGCTGGTAAACCTCTCCAGCCCTCCTCTCCACCTTGTTGACTACTCAAGCTCTTTCCAATGGCCCGGCAGCGAGCAGGACCTGGGATGCCCAGCATAGTCTACATCTTTTCTCCCCACACACCTGTTTATTTGTCCCCATGAAGCCAGCTCCCTGAGGAACCCACTTGATTGAAACCAAATACTTTCTTTCCCAAAGCATCCTCACATCAGAGCAGACTCCTCAGTACCATGAGGCCTGACATCCTGTTTTCTCTGCCTCTGTATTTCTCCAATTTGTTTCACAGTAGCCTTAAAGGGTGCATTTTGGATAGAAGGAAACATAATCTAGAGACACATTGAATTTGAAATGTGACTTGAGACACTGTCCACCTACGTCCTTCATCATCTGGCCAAACAGCATGGACTGGGTGTAGTGGGGCTCACTCACCTCAGAGTCTGTTGCGATCTGACCATAGCGACTGCTCCCCTGGGAACAGAGGTGGGATGGACACCGCTTAACCCCGTACGGTGGTTGTCCTGTGTGCAGACGGTGTACCGAGGAGTACAGCCACTATCATGGGACTGGAGAGACTTGGAAAGGACACTGTGCCCACAGGGGCAGCTCTAGAGGACCTGGAGAGAAGGAGGCGTAGTCACAGCAGTCTGGTGCTCTTAATTGTTGACTTTAATCCCTTGCATTTAGTATAAGGTCCTACAGGGGCACAATAGTTAAACCCTTGCTGCTTAACTAAAAGTTTGGCAAAGCTATGGCTTGTCTTGAAGTTAATTTTACATAGTAAACTCACCTGTTCCACAATAATTATAGGGATTTTGGGGGTAAATTAAAGATAACCACCCACTCTCCACCCTATCCAGATGTCACTTCGGATGTCACCATTGATAAGCCTGCATCTCTCTCCATGGGACCCTCTTCTGGTCTGTAGATCCCATAGCTGCCTTGTTGACCCAGGACCACGGGACTAATAAACTATATTCTATTTGATAGATAATAAAAGCAAGATTCAAGTCCACCACAAATTCCTGATTACAAACATCAAGGGTAAGAGAAGGGAACAGAAATGACGAGGTCTCAGAGTTAGGCATGTCCAAGAAGAGAATGAAAAGAAAAACAAAATTTTAAAACAACCACCAAACAAACCCCATTATGTCTATTTCTCTTCTATCCTGAACAGATTTTTTTTAAAAAGAATCAAAGTTCCATCTGCTCTGTGTCAACATTAAGAGAGCGTACACGTTGTTTTATCAAAGGCACGTTTGCCATGGCAGTGGGAGTTATATTTTTGGAACTCTAAGCAACCGGAAACGGTCCTGCAGGCCCTCTCTCACTGCCCTTGTCGGTGCTCCTCCTGCAGTCTGTGTCTTTAATTGATTTATCTGACCAGGGGGATTCTGAGGAGAGAGACACAGGAAAGGCGGCTTCCTGGGCCTTTGGCGTAAACACAGGTAAGGCCCAAGGCCTTCAGAATAACAAGGCCTTTTTCCTGCACGAAGCTGTTCGCCGACTACATGACTGAAGTCACACGAGCCTTGGGATGCGAGGCGCTCACATGTGAGGCCACTGGCTCAGTGTTTGTTCCTCAGTGATGTTGGGTAGCAGCCCAGTCTGGCAGCATCCTTTCCTTTTCCTTCATCTCCTGCCCAGGGTTCTTCTCAGCTGGTCAGCTGGTACTCACAGCTAAGACGGCTCCTGATTACTTGGATCCTGGACCGAAAGGGAACGGGTTGACAAAGTCACCTACCGCTCTCCTCTTTCCGACTTTCCCTCACCACCTCAGCTCATCTCTTCGGTCCATTTCCTGTTCTGCCTCTCAGAGAACAGAAGATGCTGGTTGATACAAAGAATGAACTTGCTCTACGGCTAA
This sequence comes from Elephantulus edwardii, assembly GCF_000299155.1. Lineage (NCBI taxonomy): Eukaryota > Metazoa > Chordata > Mammalia > Macroscelidea > Macroscelididae > Elephantulus > Elephantulus edwardii. The sequence goes on from NW_006399753.1 coordinate 15,053,329, forward strand.
CTGAAGGGCTGGAGGTTCAAGTCCATCCAGAGAGGCTTTGGAAGGGCTGACCTGTTTCAACGTATCACCGAAAACCATGGATCACAGTTGTATTCTGATCCACGTGGGGCCACCCTGAGTTGGAATTTATTTGACAGCAAAAGATGTGTTGTTTTTATGCTTATTAGTGCCACAGAGTTAGTGTTGGTTCATGTTCTTATGTTGTTAAGTGCAGTCGAATCATAGGCAACTCATAGTGATGCTATGAACAGAAGTCCTCAACACTTGTGTGACTTTCATTCTTTCTCCAGTTCATAGTGTTTCCGGAGGCAAGCTATTTACGGAAGTGGATGCCCCTCCATAGAGTCACTGTGAGTCGCCTACCACTCGACGGCACTTAACAACAATAACATCAACACAGAGAGAGATCAGTTAGCCCAGTGGACAGAAAGTGACTCTACCAAGCCAAAGGTGGGTGACTTAATCTGTGGCCTTCAGGCCTGTTTTTCATGGGTTTTGTCCAAACATTCTTCTAAGTCGTATAGCCCTGGTGTGTCCACTTGTTGTACAGAGGTTGGTTCATAGTGACCCTAATTATGACAGAAACACTGTCCAGGTCTGCACCATCTTCAGAATTGTTGCTGTGTTGTTTCTATTTTTTTCTGGAATCCATTGTTCAGTCTTTGTCTTTCCTTCCAAAGTGCTAAAGAGCAGTAATGTCAGCTTAAAGACATCTGATATCTGCACCTGATTCAGGCCTTTACAATGACTTGTTATGCATCTGAAAGTTGGTCAGTGAATAAGAATGATAAAAGAAGAATCAATACACTTGCCATGTGCCAAAAATACATGAGGTGGAGCTTCAAAATCCTTACCTCCAAGGAGAGACTTGGTTTCACCCTCTCCAAGTCGGACCTATTTGTTCTCCTGGTGATCCATGCTATGTTCCATACTCTCCTCCAGCACCACAACTTAAAGGCATCCATTCTTCTATAATATTTAGTCATTGTCCAGCTCTCTAATGCATAGCAAGTAATTGTGAAGATCATGGTCTGGATCAGGTGCACCTTAGTCTCTAAAATGACATCATTGCTCTTTAGCACTTTGGAGAGGTCCTTGACAGCTGACTTCCCCAGTGCTGGCTTTGAGCTGGAGGTAGAGACAGAAATCCTGAAGGAGTTTTCTGCTCGAGGAAAGGGGACCAGTGACCAGTAACTCCTGTGGTGTAGATTTAGAATGAGGAGGTATCAGGGGGCATAGATGTAACTGAGAAGGCAGTGACCTTTGTGAAGGAGTCAATCACTGAGGGAGGGTCTAGGCAAGCAAAGCTGACCCTTGGGGAAGAAGAGGAAGTCGAGGGCATTAACAGCCCAGGGATTTCTGGGACTAAAAGAAGCAAGGAAGATTTGAAGTGAGGAAATCCATTCAAAGACTGATGACCCTCTCCAAACCCCAAGCTCATTGTTGAATTTTTATGGATTCATTACAACCCTTTAGGGCAGAGTAGAACTTCCTTGTAGGGTCTCCAATGCTGTACCCTTGAAAATGGAATTGTGGTGGCTCAGTGTATAGAACACATCAGTCTATTAACTGTAAGGTTTATGGTTCAAATCTACCAGGTGTTCTTTAGGAGACAGATGGACAGTCTTGTAAAGATTTACACCCAAGAAACCCCATGGAGGGTTGCTATGAGTCAAAATCAACATAATAGTAACAATTGACAACTTTTGTCACCTGTCCAATCAAGTCTCCAGTGTACCCTTATGTATTCTTTTACCCAATTCCTCTCTGTCCACTAGTTTCTGCTGTCCTAGTTCATGTCCTCCCACCTTGAAGACTTGTGGTTAGAATCCATCAGTTGCTCTGCTGGAGGGGGAGTGCCAATTCCCTCCTGTGCCAGTCGGATCTGACTAGATGGTACAAAACACCAAGAACAATAACGACCAAAGAGTACAAAAACTCCAAAAACCAAAATTACAAGAGTCCATAGCACTTAAGGAACCCATGATCATGCAAATGGTCAGCACATTCCACTACCTACTAAAAGGTTGGAAATTTGAGTCTACCCAGAGACATGTTGGAGGAAAGACATGGTGAGGTGAAATCTGCATGATAGCAACTGCCTGGATTGTTGGTTTAGAATCTAATAACACAGAGACACATTCCTCTTTAAAGAGCTCCCATCCCCACTGCTTCCACCTCCCTTATCCCTCTTCTCCTCCCCTTTTAAGTAACTCTACATACCCTGTTTCTATTTGCTAACTGTAGTAGTTGTATTGTCCTTTGTCAGGTCTTCCCAGGTTTACCCTCCTTTGTCAATCCTTTGTAGTGTGTGTTGTCTGTACATTCTACTCCCCTTGTTCCCCCACAGCCCTCAGTTAACCTCCCTGTTTTCACAGTGGGGGTCTTATGCAGTATTTGTCCTTTTGCAACTAAGTTATTTTACTCCACATGTCTTCATAATGACTATTCATACTTTGTAGTATTTTATGGATTCTTTGTTATTCTTTAGTGTTGCATAGTTGTCCTCTATGTGAATGTATCACAATTTCTCTGTCTATTCATTTGCTGATGGACATTTGGGCTATTTCCATTTTCTTGCTGTTTTGACTAATGCTGCAGTGAATAAGTTGTAGTGTGTTATCAAGCTGGAACAGACTCACAGCTGACCCTACACTAGGCTTTCAGAGGCAGTTAATTCTACAGGAGGAGATGGCCCATCTTTCCCCCACAGATCAGTTGGTGGTTTTGAATAGTGTGTCTTTAAAATGACAATATTGTGCCTTCCAGCTAGGTCACCCAAACTCTCGTTAGGAGCGTGGGCGTACATAATTTCAGTGCTGTGATTAAGTGCTTGGCTGCTGAACAGAAGGCCGGTGATTGGAATCTCCAAGACAGTCCACAGAGTAAAGACGTGGCAGTCTGCTTCTGTACGCAGCATAGGTCTACATATTTGTGCTTCAGCTCTGATTTTCTTGGACTATATTCCTAGTAGTAGTAGAACAGCTGAGTTTTAAGAGTAGTTTTAAGAGAAACCTCTCTAGCTTTTTTAATGGCAATCTTACTTCCCCTACTTATAAAATACTTTCACTGGCATCTGTGTATTTTGAGATGGGTCAGACCCCAGGGGGAGTAGAGGAGCCACATCCTTCAAAGACATTTTTCTGGGGATTGGTTCTAAAACTCTAGTTGATACCTCCAAATAAGCTGGTCATTGCTCCATGCCTGGGATTCCCCAGGAGATTTGAACTGCAGACCCCCCCACCCAGAGGGCCCTGTTCTAAACATAGCAAACACACAGGCTATTGAGGTGCAAATCACTATAGGAATTACAGACCCCAATTAAGTTTGTATTAGTGAGAGTGGTTTAACTTGATATTATATTAAATCATGCCCAGCTAATGCCAGCGGAATGAAATGCTGCCTAGTGACTCTGAGGGGTAGGAATGTGGTGGGGAGGGTCCTGCAAAATTGATGAAATCTCATTTCAGCTCATGGTGAATTCAGTCAAGCAAGAGCCCCTTTTGAAGACTTGGGATGTTTTCATAACTGTTCTCTAGACTTAAATACTGGTTCTTCAGGTTATGAACAATGTCTTTTCATTATGATAATTTTTTAAAATTTATTGTTAATTTCAATGAAAATTTACAGAGACTTTGGATTTCCATTCATTCGTTGTTGCACTTTTCTCCCCTCTTAACCCTCCCCCCTAGTACACTACCCTCTTGGAAAAGTAAGCGGAAAAATTCTTTCATTGTTTTACAATCCCTCCCTCCAGGTCCACTTCACTATGCAGCCTTCACTCTGGACTCCTGTCATGACAAAAATACTCAGTCACATATCCCTTTTAAACAGTTCGCTCCCTCATCTGTTTCAATGCAGTATACATTATTGAACCTATCTTTCTCAGTCTTCCCCCAACTCCGAGGCCAGTCCTGTTTTACAACAGTGGCACCATTTGTCCTTTTGTGACTAAGACACTTCACTCAGCATAATGTCCTCCAGGGTCACCCATTTTGAATAATGTTTCATAAGTTCCTTGTTTTTCAATGCTATGTAGTATTCCATTGTGTGAATATACCACAGCTTCTCTATCTATTCGTTTGTTGATGGGCACTTAGGTTGTTTCCAACTCCTTGCTACTATGAACAAAGCCGTGATAAACATGAGTGTACAATATATCTGCTTGGGTGGTAGTTATGGTCTCTTTAGGGTATATTCCCAGTAGTGGAATTGCTGGGTCAAATGGTATCTCTATTTGCAACTTTTTGAGAAAGTGCCATACCACCTTCCAAAGTGGTTGCACCATTTTACACTCCCACCAACAGTGAATAAGGGTTCCAGTTTCTCCACAACCTCACCAGCATTTGTTGCTTGCTGTTCTGTTAAATTTTGCTATTCTGACTGGGGTGAGATGATATCTCATAGTTGTTTTGACATTATGATAATTTTAATCCCTAGCATTTAGGGTAAGATGTCTTGGTGGTGTGACAGTTAAACACTTGGCAATTAAATGAAAGGTTAACAGTTCAAACCTAGCCAGCAGATCTTGGAGGGAAGGGGGGTGTAGGGGGGTGTAAAGACTGGCCATCGGCTTCCGAAATAGCAGGTTAGACCCCCAGAGTGCCCTCCTGTCAAAGGAGGCAGTTCATTACGGAGAGAATTGGCCTTGCTTTCCTGACTCTAGGGAAAGCTTCCTGTTCTCCAGGTCTGTTACTCCAAGTGAATAGAGACCAATTGTTGTGCCTGGACAGCTGATTGCAAGCTTTTAAGGCCTCAGGTATCATGCATGTAATGAAGTTACAGGCTAAACAGAAGTCCTGCCCATGTTAACAGACCAGTTGTCTCAGGTGTCACATAAAACCATGACCCCAAACTCCCAATTTAAGGAATCAAATCTAATTAGGAGTTTGGCTATTTGCTAGAAGTCTCAGAAGCTACTTTTTCCCATTTTTTCAATTTTGTCATTTCTATAAATATATCATCCATCACTCAAATATTTCTAATTCAATCATTAACAGATAGGCAGCTTACTGACAGTGGTTACATTAGTTGGCTACACAACCCTACCCCTAATTTATTTTATTAAAAGAGAGAAATAGAATTTTAAGTTGTCATGGAATTCAGACTTCTGGAGCCCTGGAGGCTAGGTAAGTCCCCGAAGCCGGTGCCCTGAGATCGTCTTTCACCTGCAGACCAGCCTGCAAAACCAGCCTCTGAAGTCTCCTTATAACCAAACAGCTTTGTGGCTGTCAGATGCCATCTGCTTCATCTTGATTCACGGAACACAGTCAACAGATCAGAACCCCGTCCAGACATCTGCGGTCTGACAATCATTGCTTATGTTACAGTCTGCTGTCCATCTACCTCCAGCTTGATGGAGTCTTTCTCTTTTCTTTTTTGCTGACTTTCTACTTTGCCAAGCATGATGTCCTTCTCCAGGGACTTGTCCCTCCTGGTAACAGGTCCCAAGTATGGGAGGCAAAGTTTCACCATCATCTCTTTTAAAACATTTTGGCCGTACTTCTTAAAGGAACGATTTGGCCATTCTCCTGATTGGTGCTGAGGGCTAGTGAGTCAGAACTGACTCCTCACTGACCATCCAGCTGGGTTTCAGAGGCAGGAGATCACACCGTGACGGAAGGAGTTGGTTCATCTTTCTCCTGTGGAACAAGTTGGTGAATTTGAAGTGTATCTTATTCTTCTGGTAGTCCATTCAACACTCCTTGCCAATATCATCACTCAAATGGACCAACTTTTCCTTTTTTAAAATAAAATTTCATTTTAATTGTGATTTTAACAACTTTTACAGAGACGTTAGATTTTCATTCATTCATTGTTGCATAATTACCTACCTCTACCCACCCCAGTCCTCTTTGCAATAAAATGTCTCTTATTCTGGGCTATTGCCATCCATATGACACCTAATCATATATTCATTTTAGACAGTTCTTTCTTTATTCTGTTCCAATGCAATATACACTCTTATCCTAGTCACCTCCCAACCGCCCACAGCAGACCTGCTTTATAACAATGGTGCTATGTAGTGTTTGCAAACGGACCAGGTTTTAATTCTTCCTTAATCATTGTCCAGATTCGACATGCATGTGAAGTGACAACAACAGCAACAATGAACAAAAGCTCTGACTTAAGTCAGGTGCACCTTAGTTCTCAAAGTGGCATCTTTGCCCTTTAACATTTTTTCTTATTAATTTCAATTAACATTTACAGAGATTTTGGATTTCCATTCATTTGTTGTTGCTCTTTTCTCCCTGCCCAGCCCTCCCCCCACCCTCAGTTCACTCTTCTCCTTAAAGCAAAAGAAAAACTTCTTCATTGGCATATAATACCCCCGCACCCCCACCCCCATACTCCACTCTGTAACCCTCATTCCGAACTCTTATGATAATCATAATGCCCTAAAATATATTACTTTTAAACTATTCTCTCCCTCATCGGCTTCAATGCAGTAAACATAATTTATTCAGTTTTTCTCAGTCACACCCCAACCCTGATGTCAGCCTCATTCTACAACAGTGGCACCATACAGTATTTGTCCTTTTGTGACTGAGATATTTCACTCAGCATAAAGTCCTTTTAACATTTTAAAGAGACTGTTTGCAACAGATTGGCTTAATGCAACACTTGATGTGGTTCTTAACTGTTTCAACAGTGGTTTTCAGTGCCTAGTAACGAATGCCTACCTTGAGCATGATGCTCTTTTAAACGCTATATATATGGGAATAAATTGACAGTATTAACACCAGTGAGTCAATAATAGACACATATTATGATGGGTAAAGGGCAAGGCAATGTACAGTAAAGGGACCATCAGCCCAGTATCCCAGAAGGAAGGGGGCGACATGGAAAGGCACAAGGAGGGAAAGTGGGTGTTGTAATTATTGTCATAAAACAAAATATGTGTGAATGGTTGAATGAAAAACAAATTCCTGTGTACACTTTCACTCAAACCACATTAAAAAAATGATCTGAACTTTTGGGGTTCCTGTCTATATCAAGGGGGAGGAAGATCTCAGGAAAAGAGAATGAGGATGGTTCCACAATTCTAATGATGTAATCAGTGTTACTGAATCATACACATTGAAACTGATGTGTGTTTTGCTGTATATTACTTCAAGAACAATAGCAAAATAGTAAAATAAAGTCTATATCTAGATATACATATATATTAAATTTGTCAATAAAACCAGTAATACTTAGCATAACAAACATATTTAGCAACAAAATCAGTGACTCATAACGGACCCTTGAGCAGGTTTTCAGAGGCACTTTAATCACATAGGAGATTGCCCATCTTTCTTTTGTTGTGCAGCTGGTGGATTTGAACTGTGTGCCTTCGGGTTGGCAGTACAACTCCTTATCACTAAGCCACAATTAGAGCTCCATATATATATAAAATATAGTATTTATATATTTACATATAAATATATATGTTTATTTCTACAACATGTATAAAACCAAAGTAACAAATATTACTTTAAGCTTGTTTTCTTATCACTCGGTTTAAGACATTTAGTATCTTAGGCTCCCGGCAGGGAGACTTAGTGGCACAGTGGTTAACTACTTCACTACCAACTGAAAGGTTAGCAGTTTGAACCCACACAGTCAGTCCCTGCTTGGAAATCCTGCGGATGGCTCTTCTCTGTCATTTTGGGTCACTATGTGCTGAAATTGACTCAACATGGAACATCTCTGTAATCCCATAATACAAATAATAACCTTAAGGACCAAATGAGATAATGGCTAAGAACAAAAGGCCTTTTTAAAAACCAGAAAGCAGCTTTGAAGCTCTGGCACTGTTCTTTCTCCCATGAACTGAAGCACAGGAGGGAGAAGTGAGTTATTAGTCCACAATTCCACAGGAGGAGTGAGGCTGAGCTGACCCGGAATAGCTCGGAGGTTCCCTGTGCCCTGAAAGTGCTGCTGGCTGTGACGCACCCTGGCAAACCTCCTGGGATTACTGGGCCTATTTCAGTGTTTACTTTAAGATAAAGCTGCAGGTTTCTAGCGAAGCACTAAGTTTTAAATCAAAGCTACCTGGGCTTTACTGTACTCATCCCCACTGCCCTTGACCAAAGGTCTGACAATGTTCAGAACTGATCTGTGGCTTCTGAGACGCTGGGTATCAACAGTCAGCTTTTCACATACAGACTGCACGCTATAGGCAGATTTTGTTGTATGCTTTTGAGGGCCGTCTTCAGCACGATGCTGTGAGGCTGGAGGTGATGCCACGAGTATTTCAAGCACCCTAGTAGGCATGTTTCAGCAAGGCTTCCAGAAGAAGACATGTTAGCAAGCAAGGGCTGGAGATCAGCTTCTGAAAATGTGAAATGAAAACCTATGGATTACAACAGAACACTGACTTTCTTGCTTTGGACTTATCCCCCAGAGAAGTCTCAGCAATTCATCAGGATTCAGTTTCCACATCTACAAAATAAAAGCAGTTTTATTATTTCCAAGGTCCTTGCAGAGTAAATACACCAGGATTCACAAGTCCTGTGTGTTGTTGGTACCTGAGCCTTTTACTTGCACATGACCTTGGTCAACTCACAACCTCTTGATCCACGGTGTCTTCATTTACACATGGTTGTTGCCTCCAACAGTACTTGTGCTCTTAATCTGTCACGTATTTCATCAGGCAGTGAACATACACACACACACATACACACATATGAATAACTCATTGCCAGCAAGTCAATTTCATCTAAGTCATATTTTTCTTTATTTTCTTCTTATTGTGTATGATTGAGTCGGATCCGACTGGCACAGGAGGAGATTGTCTCTCCTTCTCCAGCAGAGCATCTGGTGTATACAGACTTTGGGATTGCAGCACAGCTTCTTGTCACCAGGCCACCAGAGCTCTCTAACTCAGTCATAATTTTTGAGACCATGAATCTTTCTCCCGCAGAGAAGCTGATGGATTTGAACTACTGGACTTTTGGTGAGTAGCTCACACATGACTCACCAGATTTCCTGTTACACATAAATGCATGTTATTGTGATGGACTTTCGAGTTGGAACCAACTCATGGTTGACCCTCCTGCAGGTTTGTAGAGGCCATAAATCACAAGGGGGACAGTGCTCATCTTTCTCTTACCAAGTCCCAGTTGACTTGACGGCACATAACAACCACAATTGTTAATCTAGTCAATTCTTACCCATAGCAACTCTGTAGGATAAAACAGAACTTCCCCAGAGTTTCTTTTTTCCCCTTTCTTAATTTATTATTAGTTTTAATGAATATTTACAAAGATTTTTATTTCCATTCATTTATTTATTGTTGCACTTTTCTCCCTGCCCATCCCTCCCCTCTAGTTCGTTCTTCTCTTTGAAAAGTAAAAGAAAAATTCTTTCACTGTTATACAATCCCTCCACCCAAGTCTACTCCACCATGCAGCCTTCATTCTGGACTCCTGTCGGGACAATAATACCCAAGCATATCTATAGTGTGCTGCACCATTAATCAAAGGCGATTAGAATCTACCAGGTGGGAAGTCTCCTCCCATTAATATTTACAGGCTCTGAAACCCAAAGGAGGGTCACTTGATGGCAGTGAGTGTGACAACCTCTACAGAAGTAGACTGCGGCATCTTCCTCCTGGGAACTAGTTGGTGATTTCTAACTTCTAATTCTCTTTCCCTTTGAGTTGGGACTAATGCATAGCTGACCCTCTAGCTGGTTTTCAGAGGCTGTATGTCACAGGAGAGGAGATGTCCCATCTTTTTCTAGAGGAATTGAACCGGCAGCCTTTGGACTAGTGGTGTGCCCCATACCCACTAGGCTAGCAGAGCTCCCTTGGATTCTAACCCGCTGATCTCGAATAGCCGTGTAATTTAACCGCTGTACCACCTTCTTATGGTACTCAGACCTTCTTATTATACTCACGAATAAGGGCAATATTCCTAATGCGTCTAACTTGTGAAGAGCTATGGCTTGATTCTTTGCATGCATTCATTATTTGCACTTGGTGGTGCAAATGTCTAAACACTTGACGATGACTTGAGTTTAGAAGGTTGAGTCCATTAATGTAGAAGTGCCTTGAACGAAGGTCCTGGAGATCTACTTTGAACCAAAACAGTAGGCCACCAAAAGCTGTCTGGGGCTCAGTTCTGCTCACACATGGGGCATGCATGAGCCCAAGCCCAAGCTCTAGCAGCAAGAGGCAGTGGCGGTCAAAGCAACTTAATGAAGAAAGTGCTCTTGTCCTCATTCTATGGAGAAAGAGAGGGAGACCAGTGGACCGAAAGGCACATCACTAGTCAGAAGTGCAACTAAGCTTCAAACACAGTTTATCTAACTGCTCCTAAACCGGAATGCTGTAATCTCAACAAGATAAAACAAGCTTCCTATCAACCCTAGTCTAAACCTTTCTTTTTTATTAGAGTTACTTCCCTGGTAGTCTTAAGAGGAATGCTGATGTGTAGGGTGTCTGGTTTTAGCTAGATAACACAGGAGCTGTCTGGCCTCACAGTTACTTGAAAGATTAACCCTGTTCAGTGGAGATAAAAGTCAAAGTTATTGCCAGGGAATGGGACTCAACTTCTAGCTGACTCTCCAGCAGTTCTTTTGGAAGCTGTAAATGATCCAGGAGATTGTCTGTCTTTCTTCTTCTGTGTTGTTGGAGTATTAGAACAGCCAGAGAGGCCCACTTTGAGTTTACAGCTCAACTTCCTAGAGACTCCGCCACCAGAGTGCCTCAGTGGAGATAGTGCCTTTGAGGGGACCTGTCCTTGTTTGTGTTAATATGTTGCACAACAGTGTAGAACGGGCCACAGGCTAGGCAAATTCCCGGTGACATGAATTTGGAAGGGCTGCCAAGTAGGTCGAGTGACAGAATTTAAATGGAAAAAGATGTACCTTATTAAGAATCTGGCAGGCGTGCCCATATTCCAAACCTCACAACCCACCAGAGGGCCTAGCACTTTCCTTTAATGGTCAAGGAAGTAAAAACACAGGGAGATTACTAGCCAAAGATGACACAACTTGTGAGTTGACTCTGTTTTACAAATAAACTTTAAAAATAATTGGAATTATATTGTTGTTGTTGTTGTTAGGTGCCATCGAATCTTAGACGACTCATAGAAACCCTATGAACAAAAGGTCTGAGCACAGTTCGTACATAGAGTTTCCGGAAGCAAGCCATTTCGGAAGTGGATGCCGCTCCTGCTTCCAGGGAATGATATTAGATTTAAAAAAAAAAATTCTAAAGGTCAGACAGACCCCTCTCATCCAGTTCTGAAAACTTCCAAATGTTGTTGTTGTTGTTGTTGTTATGTGCCATCAAGTCGCTTGTGACCCATAGTGACCCCGCGTACAATAACTGTGAAACCTGCTCTATCCTGTGCCAACTTTACTGTCTCCAGCACACCTTCCCTCATTACTCCAGTCTGCTTACAACTGGTCCCCCTTTGTTTTGCCATATTTGAGGTCTCAGCCTCAGTTGTCAAGTCTGCAAGTCTGAGTGTGCTCTATTGTACACAGGGTTTTTGAAGGCCTGTTATTTTGGAAGTGGATAACCAATTCTTCTTCCTAATGTTGGATAGCTACTCTTATAAAAGAAGAGATGCAGTTTACGAACCAAATATTTTCCTGTAGCTGTGAATTCCTTTAAATAGAGTGTCATTTCTGCGTTGCATTTAAGGTGTTAAAGTCATCACACTATAATACAAAAAATATTAATAACAAATAAGGGTTCTTTTCTGTGTATTATGTTAATGAAAGCTTTTTAATCTTTAAAAAATATACCACTAGTAATATTTTATGTTCTTATGAGGGAAATAAAATGTTAGTAAGTATGTAACAAAAGTGAGACTCCAGTTTGAGATGAGAAAGATAATTCCATCATATACCAGTATATTTGTACTTCTATACATAGAGCTAGCTACGTTGGCCTAGTGGAGAGAAAGTTATGCTGCCAAGCCCAAGGTGGGTGATTTTAATTTGCAGCCCTCAGGCCTGGTTTAAATTGGTTTTTATCAAACATTTTTCTAAATGGTAAAGCACTGGTCTGTGCATTGCCGTACAGTGGTAACGCGTGGTTGCTGTGATGCTAAACACTGTGACACTGATGTGCAAAAAGTGATAATGGTTACCCATGGTGGACAGTGTTTGGTGGAGCTCCCTGATTAAAAGAAGCTTGGAAGCAGGAGTGGCGTCCACTTCTGAAATGGCTTGTCTCCGGAAAGTATCAACAGTGCTCAGGTCTTTCATTCACGGGATCACTGTGATGACTCGAGGGCACTTAACAACAACAACAACAACAACATATGTGTCTGAGCATGCTGTGTAGTCGAAGGCATACTTTAAAACAGATTTGGTAGTTTGTTATAAATCTACAGGAGGAAATTAATCTTTTGTATTCTTGATATAGTGTGCATTTTCAAATTTTATTGTAGACATGGAAACTTGTGAATTACATTTTAATTAGTTGTTTCCTTTGTGAGTTCAAGTCACTATACTCTCCATTTTTCTCATGAAATTCTCTTGGTCCTAAGGGATATCAGCTCTCTATTCCTACTGTTTACTTTTTTTAAGGTAAAGAAAAATGATTGTTTTTTAATCTGTAGGGTCTCATTTTTGTTGTTAGATAACACATATCTCTTCTTTTTTTTTTTTTTTTTTTTT
>NW_006399753.1:15066437-15124415 GCF_000299155.1 Elephantulus edwardii
AAAAAAAAAAGAGTAGCTATCCAGCATTAGGAAGAAGGGACTTCCAAAGGTAGAGTTTATTATTTGCCAGCAATGTTTGGCTTGGCTCCTTTGACAGGTCAGAGGATTGAACTGGTGGGAACCAATGGAAGATTGGCTGTTTGGCCTGGTTATGTCCTGCTCAAAATCAATCCCAGCATAGGCCAAGCCCTGGTTAGAACACATGGATGAGAGGAAGAGCAAGCAGACAGGAGTGAAGGTGAAAGCAGAGATAGTTTTATAGAAAAAAATACCTCCTGTAGAGTTAGGTTGTATAACCCTGATCTGTCCACTTGCTGTACAGAGATAATGCGTGGTTTCTGTGAAGCTGAACACTGTGACACTAATGGTCACTCTTGGTGGACAGTGTTTGGTGGAAATCCCCAAATAAAACAAGCTTGGAAGCAGGAGTGGCATCCACTTCTGAAATTGCTTGCCTCCAGAAACCCTATAAACCTGGGGAAATTATGAAAGTTATACAAGTGTCCAGGTCTTTCTTTTATAGGGTTGCTATGAGTCACCTATGACTCGACAGCACTTAACAGCTACAACAACAGAGCAAGATGGGTCATTTCCCTGAAGTAAAGAGTTGGAGAAAGGCATTGGGTCACACCAGTCATGTGTCAGTACAGCTGGCTGGCTCTGCATTTTGCAGGACTTCTGGGCTTGAGTCTGGACCAATGGGATTATGTGGAGTGTGTTTCCAGCCTCTTGTTCTTGACATCATCCACCTAAAACACCAATCAGGCTACTTCCAGCATAGCCTCTACTACATGTAGAAGGATTACAAAATGATCTGGTCTGATGTCACCAGCTCCCTATTCTGACTGGGCAGAGCTCTGTCCTGGGCCCCTTGATCTCTGACTTCCGTTGGCCAACATGAATCCTCAGACCTGCCTTGTTTCATCACCATCCCCCTCAACACTCCACCCAGGCTTCTTCCAGCCTGACTGACCTACTTACTCTGTCCCTAACAGAGCTGACTCTTCTCACCCACTTTCCATATCATGAATATATTCTATTAGTTTGGTGCATTTATCAAATGAAGAACCCAACCGACATTGCCACATTTCTAAGAACTTAACTAGTGAGTTTGTGTTCCACCCATGTCTGCACTCAGGTTTTCTTTCTGTCTCAGCATCCATTCCAGGCACCCTCATATTCTTTGTCTCCCCATTCTCCACTGATCAGTAACAGCTACTCCGACTTGCTTGCTCTTCATGATTTTAAGGAGTGCTGTATAAATGTCTTGCAGAATATCTGGGATTGTTTTATGATAACAGGCTTACGTGCTGCAGGGAAGAATAGCACAGAGGTGAATTATCCCCGTGAGCTGGCCTTTAAACCCAGACTTCAGACCGGGCGTTTAGACACTGAGCTGTGATATTCCTGGGAGGCAGCTGTTGGTTTTTTTTCTCTGCTTTTCTTCTTGGGGCTCCCAGAGCATGTCAAAAAGTCAGAGGCTCACTAACCAGCTGATAAACTGGCTCCTGCAGACCCTCCGCCCACTTTTATTTTCACTGTCTCTGTATATGTAACACCAGCTTTCTCCCTCTAATATACCCAACCCACATCTTCATTACTAAAATAAATCTCCATTTAATGAATGCCAACATTAAGTCAAAGAGTCCTGGTGGGACAGTGCTTGAAGCATTCAGCTGCTTGCCAAAAGATCAGCAGTACCAGTTTACAAGATTTTCCACAGGAAAAAGAACTGATTATCTGTTTCCGTAAACATTCACAGCCTTGGAAACTCTATAAACAGTCTATTCTGCCCTACAACGTTGCTATGTGTTGAAATTGACTTGATGGCAGTGGAATTTGGTTTCCTGGACTAACAAGATGTCAAGTACTTTCATGAGCATGAACTTGGACATGATCTATTCTTGATGGACTTGACAATTTTTTTTTTTAGATAAAATTTTTATTTTATACTAGTTAACCTACGAAGTTCATATATGTTGCTTTTTACACTGGATATTTCCTATTTCTTTTACCCACCCCTCAAAACACCCATCAAATTTTGTGATCCTATGTCTTTATCTCCCATCCGTACCCCTCTGCTCCCACTCTCCACCTCTTAGATCTTCATACATGTTTCACTAGTTATCTAATTCTACAACAATAGTCTTATATAGTGTTTGTCCTTATGGAACTGAATTGGTTCACTTATGATAATGCTCTCCAGTCTCTCCAAATTTAGGTAGTGATTTACAAAATCGTTGCTTCTGTTTGTTATGTAGTATTCCCTCAATCCATTTGATGTGGTTGGACATTCGGGTCATTTCCATGTTCTTGCGATGTGAATAACATTGCTATGAACATTGGTGTACCAGTTTCTGTTTGTACCTCAGTTCTCATTTTCTTGGGGTATTTGATGTTCAGCTTTTTAAGGAAATGCCAAACGGCCTCCCAGAATATTTGTGCCATGGTACAATCCCACCAACAGCATGTAAGAGCTCCTATCTCACCGCATCCTCTCCAATATTTATAATTTTCTGTCCTCTTAAACTTGACCACTGCTGCTGCGGACTTGACAATTCTAAGGGCAGGAAAGCAGAGGCCCTCTTCAGGAGTTGGACTATGGACTAAGGTTTCTTGCCGTGTCAGGACTCGGATGAAATGACAGGAGGAAAAACCAAGGGCTTTCTCTTCTCTTGCAGAAGGTGGATTATGTGGATTCAAGTCCGTCCTTGAATATTGACGATAAGCAAACAAGGAAAGCACTCTCAGTAAGCCGACTGCAGCCTGCAATTCAATTTTGCAGTAAAGGGAGAGTGTATAAAAAGGAGTGGATTATATTTCTGGAATTTTAGCCTACTCATATCTTTGTTTGCTTGTTCATTTATTTATAAAATCCCTCCTCTGCTTATTTATTCACACAGGCAGGCTGGTATGTCATGTTATAGCGCGAAAGAGTGCATCACTTGAAATGTACAGAACGTCTAAGCCCTGGTGGTGCAGTGCTTAAGCACTCAGCTGCTAACTGAAAGGTTGACTGATTGAACCCACATTCCTGTCATCGGGGGGGGGGGAATATGTGGCAGTTTGTGTCCATAAAGATTGGAAATCCTCTGGGGCAGTTCAATCCTGCGTTCTCGGGTTGGTCTGACTAGGAGCTGACGTCATGCCAGTGGACTCCGTGGATTCACAAAGCCCAGGTCTGTTAAGTTGCTCCTGTTGTGAACTGTTGAGGCAGAACTGACCCATAGCTGACTCTCAAGAGGGTTTTCAGAGGCAGTAAATCCCACCGGAGGACACTGCCCATCCCCCTCCCACGGAGCACCCAGTGGATTCAAACCGTGAACCTTCGAGATGGCAGGGCTGCTTCTTACCGTTAGGTTCCTACTTGTACCTAAAAGGCTCTGAGTATCCCTTTTCTTGGGGATCCAAGGGAAATGAGACCACCCCTGTGTAGTGATGCTTTGTGTGAAGCTCTCTTGGAGCAGTTTGTAGGGAGCTGCCCTGCGACCTCAAAGGCTGACTCTCTGCAGGGTTCAAATCCACCAGCTACTGCACAGATGGCCAATCTCCTCCTGGGCTGTTAAGAGCCTCAGAAACGCCGTGGAGGGGCAGTTATGAGTTGGTTTTTACTTGACCACAATGCATTTTGAAAGTCTTTTTTAAGAGCCCCATTGATCTCTGTTCATGGTGGCACGTGGGCTGCAGCCTGACGTGTCCTGTCCTCCTCAAGTCAACAATGGCCACAAGTCTTGGGTTAGTCCTGCTGGATGTTGTATTCTGGGGCTCTGAATCTGAAGGGGAGTTTTGTAAGAGAAGACACCCCTGAGAAAATTCACTCTGGAAGTGTCGTTCTCAGCAGACTCTTTTTTTTTTCTCAGCAGACTCTTGATTGGTCCTGCTGCTCAGCCCCGGAACAAATGCTGTGATTCTGTCCCTGCCTGCGCCACTCCAGAAGCTGGGCGCTTCATCCTTGCTTTGCATTCTCTGAGTTTCTCCATTCTTCTCAAGAATTTCTTTATCTTTATGTGGAGGAAAGAGTTGATCTTTTTTGTTTGTGATCAGAAGCCTTGATGGATATTCTGACTATGTCATGCCAGGAGCTTGAGATCATGCCATCTCCCACTCAACTCCCACATAAGTTTATCTACCTATCCCTGAGAACTTCCACAGCCTCCTTCCATCCACTGTTGGGGTTGTCAGAATCTTGGCTAATCAGCTAAAGAGCTAGTCTTGTGTAGTGCATACGACTACACAAAGATTCAGGTGCAGGTGAGAATGCCTGTCTGATGTCCGTGTGCGTGAGCCCATAGACAAGGTGCCTCACCATTTGGCATTGAGGTTTTAGGAATAAAGAAAGAATATGGAAAGTCAACATTGAGGGTGGCTCAGTCCTGAAGGCCAGTGTTTAGAGGTGAATCCGGGGTCTCTGGAGGGACACCAGGGGTCAGAGGTGTTTCTTTGATAGAGTTTCTTCCATGAGGAAGGAGACAGTATGAGGGGGGAAATCTCTCCTCTTTAAAAAGGTAACAGTTAAAGAAAACCAAATCCTATTCATGGTGACTCTCCTTCAGGTTCCTAGGCTGTAAAGCTTTTTTTATTGATTTGCACACAATAATTCACTTACATTGTGTGTCATTCATACACATTGCACTTTAGACAATCTTTCATTTCTATTGTGTCTCATATCATCGTTCATATACATTATATCTTATGTAATTAATTGCTATTGATCTATGCATGTTATTCCTCTGTCTTTTTGAGTCCTCACTGAATCTTTCCTACTCCTTCTTAGAGTCTGGAGAACACTATGCTGTGTGAGCTAAGTCAGTCTCATAAGGATAAATACTGCTATGATATTAAAAAATAGAAGGTTAACTACTAAAATGTGTATAAATGTCCCAAAAGGGGGAAGAGGAAAAGCAGAAGGGGGTGAAAAAAAAAGGGAGGAGAGGGGTGGAAACCACTAGAATAGCATAGCTTAGAAGGCTCGGAGTCTTTATGGGAAGAGAGCCCCTTATCGTACTTCCATGGGGCAGTTGGTAGATTCTAACCACTGGCCAGTTATCAGCTCATCACACAAAGCTCTCCATCCAGGGTTCCTCTGGGTAAGAACAATGCTGACATTCTGTGTACGTGCTTCAGGCAAGTCTCCTAATCTCTAAAATAGGGATAATATCTGCCCCCATTAGGTTTGCTAAGAGCCACAGGTGAGGAACTTCAAATGTTGGGTGAAAGGTTCCTCACCCATCTGGGGATGTTCATGGAAGCAAGGACTCCAGTATTTGTTTACCTTCTTGTCTCCACCTTGTAATTCAGGCCGGAGCATGTGGGAGTCATTCTGCTTATGCCTGTGGGATGACTCAGTAGTGGCTGTGATTACTAAGGGAGGTGACCAGCAGGTGGACGATTGCTCATCGCTGGCATTGCCTGTTCTGTGCCGGTCACAGGCGAGGGAGTAGGAAGGCTGAGGATGATTTATGAATGCATGGAGCATGCCCGAAGTGATGATAAAGAAAGTTTTCTAAATGTAGACCTCCTGCTCCAATGCTCACCTCTGGAGTGGGCAGAGAATGTGAATGTCCTCGGTTAGTTGTAAATGATCAGTGTGTGTCTATGTTCAGGTCAATTGTTCTTAGGGTCGCTGTGAGTCAGACTCGACTGAATGACACCTACCAACAACAACAAGTGTGTGTTTAAAAGGTGAGAAACCCAGGGTTGCTGCTTGCTCAGTGGGCCTCATGCTCAGCCATCACCTCTCTGTCACTGATGCTGTTGTTTGTGGACTACCGTGTCAGAACCAACTCATAGGTGACCCTCCAGGGCGTTCTGAGAGGTTGTAAGTCACATGGGAGGAGACTGCCCAGCTTCCTCTTGAGGAACAGCTGGTGGACTTGAACCATGTACCATTGTGTTGCCAGTGCAACTCCTTGCACTAGGCCTTCAACGCTCCCTTCTCTGTCAGTGGAGACTTGAATGATACCGAGCCTCTGTTATCTGAGCTTTCATTCCAAGACAGACCAGGAAGCAAGGTCTGGCAATCTACGTCTGAAAATCAGCCGTTGAAAACTCTACAGAGCACAATGACCTGATCCCCAAATGATGATGGGGTGATGCAGAACTGGGGAGCGTCTTATGCCTTTGTGAACGGAGCTGCTACCAGCTGGGGATGACTTGATAGCAGCCACAACAAGGAGAGGTGAGAGTTGGGGGACACCAGTGAGGGCATCTCCTCACCCGGCCTCTACCCTGTCCCTCCTCCCAGGGTCTCAGTAAGACATCAGAGAGTCTGTCCGTCAGTCCATTCATCGTATCACAGCAGACAAGGTCTTGGTAAGAAAGGACCCTCAGTGTGTAATCCACACGGGAAACTGTCAGAGGGTGAGCTCTGGGTCTGGATGGAGCAGCTGAGGTGATGATAAAGAAAGAAAGACGATGCAAAGTCCTAGCCTGCATGGAGGAGACCTTTGCTTCAGCCTCCCCACATGCCTGTCTAGCCCGTTTCCTCACTCCTGCTCCCAAGATCACAGGACTATTTGCTCAGGCCGCGTTGTTCATTATCCCCTGTCTGGAATCCCTTGTCTACTTGTCTGTCTGATGAATACTTGCTCCCCTGACACTTCTCAGCCCAACATTGCCTCCTTAGGATCAAAGAGAGCGACCATTCCAGAACATAGCAGACCCTCTTTATCTGAATGTAATTGTTCTTCTCTGGCCTTATCTTCCATATGGGATAGGAAGCTCAAGGAGGACAACCGTCAGTATGGATTACTTCTCAACATCAAGAAAGCAAAGGGCCTCCCTGCTGGGCCAGTAGATAACATCATGATAAATGGAGAAAAGATAGAAGTTATCAATGGTTTGGTTTTTCTTGAATCAACAATCAACACCCTTGGTACCAATAACTGGACAATCAGGAGACATGCTGAAATGAGCAAGTTCACTGTCAGAAACCTCTCCAAATTATTGAGGAGCAGTGATGTCAGTTTGAAAACGAAGATGCACCTGATTCAGGCCATGGTCTTTTCAATCACTTGTTACACATCCGAGATCTGGACAAAGATTAATGATGACAGAAGAAGAATTGATACCTCTCAGTTGTGATGTTAGAGAAGAGTGCTGAATGTCCGTCGCGTGGACTGTTAAAAGAACAAACCGTTAAATCTTGGAAAAAGTGCAGCCAGGTGGCTCCTGGGAGGCAAAGCTGGTGAAACCTTGTGTCTCATACTTCGGGCACGTTGCTTATCACTGTTGTTATATACTCTCAAGTCAGAGCTGATTCATAGCTGACCCTCCAGCAGGTTTTCAGAGGCCGTTAATTGCAAGAGAGGAGATTGCCCACCCTTCTCCCGCAGACCAGCTGGTGGATTGGAACTACGCGCCTCTGGGACTGCAGTGAAGCTTCTTACCATTAGGCCTCCAGAGCCCCCTGCCTGTTTCTAGAAGAGGCTAACTACTTCTTGGAAAGGAGCATCATGCATAGAAAGATGGAGGGTTAGTAAAAGAGGAAGGCCCTTAAAGAGATGGATTAACACAGTGACTGCAGTAATAGGCTCAGTGTGTCAGAAATGATGAGGACAGCACAGGAGAGGACAGGGTTCAGGTCTGTTGTTCACAGGGTTGCTTTGAGTTGTACTCAGCTTGATGGTACCTGATAAGGGCAGGGGCAGGGTCAATGTCTTCCTCTTGCTTCCACATCGCTTGTTGATGGTTGACGTTCTCTTGACCCCTCACATGTGGTGACTCTGTCCACAGCACAAAAACACCGCCCAGTCTCCGTAATGAGTTGCTGACCAGACTGCAGGTTTATGATCGGCAGGGTTTCAGGAGTCGATCACCAGGCTTTTTTCTTCCTGGTGTGTCTTTGTTCGGAAGCTCCACTGAAGCCTCATCAGCATCAGAACCACACAGACGTCTTCAGCGACAGACTGGTGGTGGCTGTGCAAGACATGCCTTGGTCAGGAATCGAACCCAGGTCTCCCACCTGGAAGGAGAGAATTCTCCCACTGAACCTCCCAGGCCCCATTGAACCCTAGAGTTGTCAGCGTGCTTGATGAGAGTTTGGATGATTGCATTACAGCTTCCAATCCTCAAAGGTGTGCCAAGCATCGTGCTATGAGAAAACCAAGAGAGATTAAGTCATTTACTAAAAGCCTCCCAGCGGTTAAGAAGCAGAGCAGGGACTTGACGGCAGGACCCTGCAGTTGACTCAGTCATACGTCGGACATTTGATGAGCATCTTTTATGTTCATTGTCTTGGTTGCTGTCTTTAACACGCTTTCCAATATTCTCTTTATAAACAGCAAGGCCGAGGGAGGAGGGGGTGATATCTTCAATCGAGAAAAAGCCAGAAACTGAAATCAAAAGCATCAAAGAGGAAGGCAAGAGACAGCAACCTGGTAAGTGTTTCTGATAAGAAGGAGGCTGTTGGTGTGGTTCCCAAAAATGAGAAAGAAGTGAGTTTAACATGCCCAGCCCCAGGGCGGCTCTGGGTAACGGAAAGATCTGGCCTCAGAGCTCTGGAATGTGGCACTGAGAGGGCTGTGCGGTCTCTGATGTTTAGAGCACTCTTTGGCACGCTCCGGGGTCCAAGCGTTCCAAAAGCCTGTGAAATAGTGCTCTAAAGAATATTGCCACCTACAAAGACATTCCCAACCCAAACACCAGTGCGCTTCTTGTTGGAAGGAGTTTCTTGTTGCTGTCAGTTGCCCTTGTGTCGGCTCTTAGCAAAGGAATACTGGGCTGCCAGGCCAACGCTGTCTTCATGTTTGCAGACATGCTTGAGTCCCACTGTTTCCATCCAATCTGAGGCCCTTTCTCCAGCACTTGATTGGACAATGTTCTGTGCAAGCAGTAAGGTTTTCATTGGTTCATTTTCACAAGTAGATTGCTGTTGGTGGTGGTGGTATTATATGTCATCAAGTCACCTGCCGCTCATAGTGCCCCTGTGCACAATAGCTCTGAACCCTCCCCTATCCTGAACTAGTTTAATTGATTCTGACACACATAATTCCATTGCCCCCGTTACTCTATCAATCCATCTCATCTGGTTTCTTCCTCTCCTTCACCATCCCTCTACCCTTCCAAGCATGATGTCCTTCTCCAAGGTTTGGTCCCTCCTGGCCATGTGCCCAAAGTATGTGAGACGGAGCTTCAAAATCCTAGCCTCCAAGGAGAAACTTGGTCTCACCCTCTCCAAGACCAACCCATTTGTTCTCCTGGTGGCCCATGGTATGTTTAATACTCTTCTCCAGCACCACAACTCAAAGGTATAAATTCTTCCTCTGTCATCCTTAGTTATTGTCCAGCTCTCTGATGTACAGCAAGTACTTGTGAAGATTATGGCCTGGATCAAGTGCACCTTAGTCTCTAGAATGACATCATTGCTCATCAGCACTTTGGCGAGATCCCTGACAAGAATGCCAGATCTTTTTTCCTATTCTATCTTAGTCAAGTAATAACACTGACATCTGTTTGGTATGAGTGACTCTGCTGAAATTTGGAATCCAAGTGACTAAGCTTCCAACAACCCAGCAACACCTAAACCATCACAGTATGACAAACTGGCAAATGCGTAATGGGCACAATAGTTCAAATGTTTCTCCTATGCCCTCATTCCTTTTGCACTGGTTACTGTTGCTGCCCTTTGCTTGGAAACCCTTTCCTCTCCCTTATTCCCAGCTAACTGCTCACACTCCTCCAGCTTCAACTCCTGGGTCTCCTACTCCAGAAAGGCTTCCTGGATCTCAGGCTGAGAGCTCCCATCCCGTGTTTGCATCTGGCATTGTGAATGTGGCTTTCCCTTCATACAAATTGACATTGAAGCTAATAATAATGCTTAAACTGTAGGACCTTTTGGTACATGTTCTGCTCCAGCATCTTCATTTTATTGTGCTTCAATTTATTACACTTTGTTGATCAGTGGGAGTGTGATATTTTTGTTTGGGTTCAAAAATTTTTCTTACGCCGACTTTAAAAAAAAAAATACAATAAGACGGTTGTGGCAACTCTGCATCAAACAAATCTATTGACATTGTTTTTCTAATAGTGTGTGCCCACTTCATGTCTCTGTCACATTTTGGTAATTTTAACTATATGTGAGTCTAAAATGAGAGGCACTTGGTGCTTGTGTGTATAAGAAGTTTAAATGGGAATCCTAACTCCATTTTCATCTTGACATGAGTTGGGGATCTATGTTAGATTGTTAAACGCTGCCTTTACACGGGACTGACATCAGGGTTGAGGGAAGACAGAAAAGGAGGGGAAGAATGATGTATATTGCATTGAAACAGATGAGGGAGAGAACTGTTTAAAAGGGGCATATGAATGGGTATTCTTGTCATTACAGAATTCCAGAGTGAAAGCTGCATAGTGGAGTGGATTTGAAAGGGAGGGATTGCATAACAGTGAAAGAGTTTTTCTTTTCAGGGAGAAGAGTGAATTGGGTGGGGAGAAGAGTAAAACAATGAATGATTGGAAACCCTAAGTCTCTGTAAACTTTAATTAATTTTTTTTTTTTTTAAAAAGCAGCTTCCTTTACAAAGGGATGGTGATGTAGTCCATAGGGATTTGTACTGTTAGCCCAAAGATGACGCCTCTCTACTGGCTCAAATGCACCAATGACTCCGGGAGAAAGAAATCTCCCATCAGACTTACAGTCTTGAATACCTGCACAGAAGTGCTCGAGGAGGGTCAGTTATGAGTCTGTTTCAACTTGAGAGAAAGGAGAGACTGTGCCTTTCCAAACGGCCGCCTCTTTACCTTTGAAGCTTACTTGAGCCCTAGATCTCAAGGACAACATTTCTGTTCTTTGAAGTCTGGCCAGTACAAGATAGAGAATCTCTCGTCAAAAGGCCTTGTCATTATAAACATAGAGATGCAATAAATTAAGGCAGGCACTTAAGAGACAGTGTTATCTAAATCTTTACAATGGTGCCCTTGAAGCAGCCACCATTGAGGAAGGATGCTGTTGTTGTTAGATGCTGTCTCCTCCTAGCAACCCTATCCATGTACAACCCATCAGCTCTTGCACCATCCTCCCAAACTCCACTGTGCTCCAAAGCCCAGTGTTATGGTGTAAAGGGGTGTGTTCCTCTCATTTGCTGATCCCCAACTCTTCCAAGCCTGATGCCTTATCTGAGGGCTGTTCCTTCTTGATAAAGTTTGTGAAATGAAATCTCACCACCCTTTCATCTGAGGAGCCTCCTAGAGGTACTTCTTCCAGGACAGATTTGCTTGTTCAAGACTCTACCAGCACCACACAATTCAAAAGCATCAATTTTTCTTTGATCTTCCTTATTCACAGTCCAATTTTCATTTCTTTACGAAATGTTCGACACAACTCACTGATCGAGTCAGAACTGACTCACAGCTGACTGTTCAGTGGAGATTGCCCATCTTTCTCTCTCACAACAGCTGGTGGATTTGAAACTACGGCCTTTGGGTTATCAGTGCAAATTCCTGCCCACTAGGCCACCAGAACTCCCACAGGAAGCAACTGAAAATGCCATGGCTTGGGTGAGGTGCACTTTAGTTTTTAAGTAAATATGTTTCCTCTCTAACACTGTAAAGAGTTCTTTGGCAGCAAATTTGCCAGGTAGCACCTGATAAAATTTTGTGCAATCAATCATTTATTCATTGAAAAGAACTTGAACAACAATAACAAAAAATGATGGGTCTCACCTGTTGGAATACAGACACTAAATTGATTATATCTGTGGCAAGAGTTGATAGAAAAGTTCAATACCATTGATCAGAATAAGGTCAGGGGTCTGACTGTGGAACAGACCATCAACTGCCCAAATGCAAGTTTGAACTAAAGCTCAAGAAAATGAAAACCTATCCATGAGAGGCAAAATATGACCAAAATTTCTCTTGGCATAAAGATGAACATTCTGTTCTGAGACAATTTATAGCCTCACATGATGAGTTGTAACCAAGAGTGGATTTTTTGAGGAAGGTTATGTTACCAGAGATACTAGTCCTATCTTCTCTTCTGGGTGCACGTGTAATATTCTAAAAGGCATGTACCTTTGACCAATCATGTTATGAACCTATCGCTACCAAATTCTCAATTAGAAATGTTTCTTCTTTAACTTCCCTGATGGTTTTTTATTATTATTAATTTTAATGAAAGTTTACAGAGACTTAGGGTTTCCAGTCGTTCACTGTTGCACTTTTCTCCCTGCCCACCCCTTCCTCCCCAATTCACTCTTCTTGAAAAGAAAAAGAAAAATTCTTTCATTGTTATGCAATCCCCCACCCCAAGTCCACTCCACTATGCAGCCTTCCTTCTGGACTCCTGTCATGACAATAACACCCATTCATATATCCCTTTTAAACAGTTCTTTCCCTCATCTATTTCAATGCAGTGTACATCATTCCTCCCCTCCTTCTCTGTCTTCCCTCAACCCCGATGTCAGTTGTTTTATAACAGTGGCCCTATGCAATATTTGTCCTTTTGTAACTGAGATATTTCACTCAGCATAATGTCCTCTACGGTCATTCATTCTTCATAATATTTCATGAGTTCCTTGTTTTTCAATGCTGCATAGTATTCCATTATGTGACTGTACCACAGCTTCTCTATCCATTTGTTTGTTGATGGGCCACTTATGAGTTTTTTAACCTTTAGTTCTTGATCCAACAAGCCCAGAATGTATCTTGTTTAGTGGTTCAGTGGCATGGCTATGTTAGTGGACACTGGATGACCATCTCCATCCTTCACTTGATTTTATTTAAGTAGACTCTGTGATGTTGCTCTATGACGTCACAATATTTCAAACTTTTTTGGATGCTACTGCATATTCAGTAGGCCACCAATTAAAGAAAAACCCTAGAAATAAACCCTGCCCTCAGGTCAATGCTGCCTCATGGTGTCTTTCCACGGGGTTTCCAAGATGGGAGGTCTTCTCAGGAAGGTTCTGCCTCACCTTTCTCCCAAGCAGTGGCTGGTAGGTTTGAAGAGATAACCTCTTCATCAGCAGCACAGTGTGTAGCGCACTAGACCATCAGCCACCACTAAATTGGCCATCACATATCCCAAACCCACTGCCATGGATACCACTTCAGTTCATGGTGACCCTCCACTGGGTTTCTGAGGCTGTAAACCTTAGGAGACAGACTTTCTTTCTTCCATGAAGTATCTTTTGCACTAGCAGCTCCACATGCACATTTCACAACCAGCATGCCCTAAAGAGACCATAGTGTCAGCTCTGGTGGCACGGTCCTTCGTGCTGCCAGTGGAAAGGTTCTGCTCTCCGGCAGTTTGAATCCACCAATAGCTCTTTGGGGGCATGGGGGGGGGCAGGGGAAGATACACAGTTTCTTCTCATTAAGGTTTATAATATACCTGTTTGGTAGCATGTCACTGTAAGTTGCAATGGCCGTGAATTTGCATACTGTGCAAGCATAGCTTTGACATCTGCTGGGACATGGAAAAATCCATGTGACTCGCTTCTTGTGACATTAGCTTTATTGTGGCGGCCTGAAACTGAACCTGCAATACTTCCAAGATACACCGGTGCAACATTCTAGATGGGGGAGAAGCCACAGAGCAAGTGGACTGTGGACTGGGGGCAGAGGGGAAATTGTATTAACAATTAAGTAATTTTCTTTTTTCTTCAAAGAGAAAAACGAGCTGGGGGAAGGGATGGACAGGGAGGAAGACGTGCAGCAATGAATTAATAGGGGGAAATTAAATATAAAGAATATGTTGTAAAAAACATATTGCATTAAAAAAATCATTCATAGAAAAAAAAGAAGAGTTCACATGGACAGTCTTCCTGAAAATTGCCCAAGAGACCTCCGAAGGTGATTCATTTTCTCATTCTTAAGAAACATCCACTCAGTAGCCCTTTTAGTACGACTTTTTTTAAAATGATACCTTTCTAAAGAGGGCCATCTTAAAATTCGAACATTACTGACCTGACAAAATCTGGATATGCCCATCCTCTGCTTGGCATGTGCCTCCCCCAGTCTTGGTCTCTTCACTCAGGTGGGTGACACTCGGTGAATGTCTTTATTCCCATCACAGTGTTTGGGGCACAGAGGCTGATACCTGGTCGGTGCCTCGTTACCATCCTAAACCCATAAATGAAAGTAATGGGGGAGGGGGGAATCTTTCTGACGGGATAAGACCACTGCTCCCTTGAACTGTATCTGAAGCTTTTTACCAGGAAAATCAAGCTGTTCCTGCAGCATGTAAAGAGATCTGCTGACACAATGGTTAAAGTGCTTGACTGCCGACCCACAGGTCAGTGATTCGAACTCATGCACCACTTCCTGGGAGAACCATTGTCAGTCTGCGTCCTTCAAGAGAGATTTGTTATTTTGGAAGTCTGACGGAGCAGCTCTACTCCATCCTGTGTAACCTATTAGGTGAAGAATGTTAGGGTGAATCGTCTATGTGATATTAACTTACTTGTTTTGAAAGATGGATGGTTCAAACCCACCCACAGCTGCCTCAGAAGAAATGTCTGGGGATCTACTGCTCCGAGATGGCAGACGCTGAACCCCTGTGGAGCGTGGTTCTGTGACGTGTGGTCATGCCGAGCTGCATATCGGCTCAGCTGGTGCGGCGTGTGGCTTTCTTTTTGGATGTGCTTAAGGCACACAATGTGGCCAGTTCCCTGGCAGAAGTGTCACAGCCCTGCCATCCACCTAGTGACCCTCTCTCACCACCTCTCCTCTGCGTCACGCTCAGCCGACAGATGGGCTTGTGCTCTTGATGGACCAACGGCTGCCAGCTGGAGCGGGGCCACCAGCCTGCTCCCCCGCACCCTGCACTCAGCCAGGTCATTGAGCTGCCTGCCTCTGGATGCACACGGACCGATCTCCGTGCCTTTCAGCTTCAGAGCCCAGCACAGAGGGCGCACACCAACTCCCCTTCCAGCTCTTTATCTCCAGGTGGAGCTGCCAGGGCTTTAGGTTTCTAATGATATGTTGTAAGCAGCTGTCATTTGCTGAACGATTCTGAGGCAGAACTGCGTGGATGCTCTCATTAATGGCACTTGATGGGCTATGGCAGGTGTCCTTATTCCCAGCCCGTTCCTTAGATGAGAAGCCAAGGCCAGGACCACTTACACAGCTTGTTCAAGGGCACACGAGCTGGATGCAGGGGGCTCTGGATGCAAAGCTCGGGAGCCCCTCTTCCTCTGCTGAGCCTGCTGCTGTCAAGTGGTGAGAA
The DNA here is from genome assembly GCF_000299155.1 of Elephantulus edwardii. NCBI lineage: Eukaryota > Metazoa > Chordata > Mammalia > Macroscelidea > Macroscelididae > Elephantulus > Elephantulus edwardii. Next base: position 15,081,604 of record NW_006399753.1, read on the forward strand.
GACACATTCCCACCCATTGGCGCTGTTCAATTGTCCATGTGTCTGTTTAGGGACCATGGAGGAGACACAGGGATTTAAAAGAGGCAGAGGGGTGATGACCTTTTGCTAGTTGGGTGGAGGCCCAGATCCCAGCCTGATAGGCAAAGTCTCTTCCTTATTCTGCTAGAAATGGTTTCCCCAACTTCCCTGTGCATTTAGGTGGACTTGTGTGGTGGTTTTCAAAGTCAAGAAAAGGTCAAATACTGTCATTTTTCTCGTGTTTCACCCTAAAGGGCCATCAGCACTAAAAAGGGGAAAATAGTTCATCCTCCCTGTGCTTTGTCCTCTCGTCACTCTCCCTCCTTTTGCTAATTCGCGGAGACTGTGACAGAAAAATGAAACCATCAATCATTTCTACCCGGGGCCGCACGGGAGATATGAGGGCAGGGCAACCCTGAAAGGCCCAGCTCCACTGCTGTGCTTCCAACACTTAGCCAGAGACAGAGTCCTTGTCTACTTCTGACTCATAGTGACCCCTACTGTTACCCAGCGGTACTGCTCCCCAGGATTTTCATGGGTTTGTTGTGTGGTGGTTTTTAGGTGGGTGTGTGTGTGGGGGGGGGTGTGCGCTATTTAATGTGCTCATCTGTAATCTTTAAAGTGTTGAAGAGCAAGAATGTCTATCAATTTAAAGACTAAGTTGTCCTTGATCCAAGCTGTGGCATTTTCAATTATTCCCTATACACCTTAAAGTTGAACATTGAATGTTGTGGTTGTTATGTGCCATCGAGTTGTAGGTGACTCATAATGACCCTATGAACGAAAGTCCTCAACACTTGTGTGACTTTCATCCTTTCTCCAGATTCATAGGGTTTCCAGAGGCAAGCTATTATGGAAGTGGATGCCACTCCTGCTTCCAAGCTTATTTCAACCAGGGAGCACCACCAAACACTGTCCACCATGGGTAACCATTAATGCATTTGACACATTGGTATCACAGTGGTCAGCTTCACAGCAATCGCAGATTACCTCTGAGTGGCAAGTGGTCACACCAGGTCTATACAACCTAGTAGACAATGAATAAAACAGATGAAATAATGATACCTTTAAACTGTGGTGTTGGAGAAGAGTACTGGATGTCTCATGGACCGCCAAAAGAATTTACGAATCTGTCTTGGAGGAAGCACAAGCAGAGTGTGCCTTCCAGGCAGGGCCGGGGAAACATCTTCTCATATACTTTGGGGATGCTGTCAGGCGGGGTCAGTGTTTGGAGAAAGTTATCAAACCAGGAAAAGTAGAGGGAGGGTCAGAGAACAAGAGGACGATGCCCAAGAGACGGCTTGACATAGTCATGGCAACCTTGGTCTTAAGTGTGACCAGGACAATGGCGTAGGTTAAAGCAAGGCTCAGAGCAATTGTTCTGCAGTTGCTACGAGTTATTCTCCACTTGATGACACTTTAACAACAACAATGACATTATTTATAACTTCTTTGGCAGGTAGAAACCACTAGTAGTAGCTTCATAGAAAAAAAGATAGGCAGTCTCCCTCCATACAATTAATTTACAGCCTTAGAGACCCACTGGAGGCTCGGCTTAAAGTTGGTTCCAATTCAACAGGTGGGGGGAAAAGTGAGGATTTTTTTTAATTTTTTTTTTTAGTATTTAGAGAAGCAGATCACCAGGTCACAGTTCATTGAGTTCCAACTGCCAAGCTTCCTGTTAAGAGTTGAGCACAATGGCGAGCTCTGGTGGCCTAGTGGCAAGAAGCTGCACTGCAATCCCAGAGGTGCACGGTTCAAATCCACCAGATGTTCTGCTGGAGAAGGAGGAACAATCTCCTCCTGTACTAGTCAGATCTGATTTGATGGTACACACACACACACACATACACATCATAAATTAAATAAAATTAAATGAAATAAAATAATAAAATAAAAAAAGAGTTGAGCACAAGCCATTTGTGCGACTCAGAGGCTTTAACACTCGTCCACACAGCAAACCCGTCCACACAGCTCCTCAACACAGAGAACCACATGCAGGACATCTTGCCTCGTGGTTGGATCATCTGCATTGAGGATGGTGCCATCTGCCTTTCTCAGTCCTGGGTTATCAGCAGGAAGAAGTGCAAACATCCTCTGAGAGAGGAAAGTATGTGACAGATGCAAGGCATTTTAATAATTAGCAGAGCTTTAAACACACATAAAAAGGCTGCATTACAGCATCAAAAACTAATCTGGGCTGCACAAAGCAATTAATAATACTGGAACAATTTAGACACATAATGCAATTATCTCTCCCTCTAATGTATCCATTATGCTGCTATGAGAATAATGACTCTTTCAGGGAAAACCTGGTAACAAATTCTACTTTGTTTATTGGAGCCAATCCTAACAACAAACATGGAAGCTACTATATCATGAGGATCTACTTCATACCTGAGGAAGTCCTGGCGGCTTAGTCTGTAGGGAGTTGCACTGTGAACTCAAAGGTAACACTCATCTGGTAGCTTGAAATCATCATTGATTCCACAGGGGAAATGTGGGGAATCTCCCCTCATGTGACCTACAGCCCCAGAAAACTACTGGAGGGTCAGCTTTGAGTTGGTTCTGACTTAGTGGCAATGAGAGAGAGAAGCTTTGCACCGGACTCTGTGCTGTTGGCCTCCGCTCAAAGAAGAGTGACATCTTTTGGTCTGATCCTGGGTGGGCAACTTCAGCTGCGTGCCTCAATTCCTCCTTTGTAGAATGGGCGGAAACACCAGCACTTACAGGTAACACTGTAGTTGAACCTAAAGGCATCAGCTCTAATGAAGTTCTGCACTGTAGACATTGTGGACATAAGAGATTGTTGTGTTCATTACACAACGCATGTCAATAAACTGTCTTTTTCTAACAAAAATAGTCTTAAGTTGATCTGTGGTCCCCTCTTCCCTTACTGCCCCAATACATGTTGGAATTCCTAACTCCTGTATCTGTGGATATAATATTGTTTAAAGGAGCTATGACTGCACAATGGCCAAGTACTCAGCTGTTAATTGAAAGGTCAGTGGTTCAAACCTACCCTGGTTGCTGGCTCTTCAGGAGAAAACACTTGGTGATCAGCTCCTGGAAATATTAAAACTGAAACCAAATCCACTTTTGCAGAGCCAATTTGGATTCACAGAAGCCCAAAGGGTCAGTGCAGAATTGTGCTCTAGAGTTCTAAGCCTAGACATCTTTATGGATGTAAAGGGTTGTATCTTTCTCCTCTGAAGCACCAGGTGAGTTCAAACTGTCAATCTTTTTTTTGTTTGTTTGTTTATCACATATTTATTAAAGACATCATTTACGGTTTGTAAAAAAGATTGCCCTGATATACACAAATATTTGATACCGTGAATTAAAACACTACCCTCAACCCCCTCAGGTCCAAACCAGCATTCAACCTAGATTGGCTTGATCTTGAAATGTAATCCAATAAGCCTGAATACCAAACACTTCAGGTCCTGGACAAGGTAATAAAATACTCGTAAGCCTTCAATTAACATCAATAAGGGAACCAATTTTTGATGTTGTGAAAGAAATGTGTTCATCTCCAATGACAATTTCAAGCTCCTGCCGGCCTACTCTGTCAGGACGAGGCTATAAGGCATCACCCTCTTTGGTAATTTCACTGTCATCAATTATCCTCTTCAGTTCTTCCATCACACTTTTATGTACATAAGCCTCTTTTCTGATCATGACATCATTTTTGTAATTGCTGTTGTTGGCATATCTCAATTTCCCGTCGGGTCGGAACTCGAACTCCAAGAACTCGTGGCCGAACTTGCCCTTGTGACCGACGTAGTAATGCAGGTAAAAGTCGCTCTCCATGGCTAGCAAAAGCTAAATGAGAACAAGCCGCTATACTAAACCTCACCACGGCCGTACACGCCAGCTACTGACGCCAGAGCAGAGCACGGTAGCAACGTCATATCCGGTGCCTGGTGCACTTGCATTGCCAAACTGTCAATCTTATGGTTAGGAGCTAAGTGCTTTGATGACCATGCTTCCAGGGATCATGTCACAAAGATTCCAGTCTAGGAAACCAACTGAGGACATTCTATTATCTTCTAAGGGGTCCCTGTGAGTTACAATCAATAAAACAGTACACGGGATCAATACCGACCTCATCTAGAAATTGGATTTTCTGTGAGGTGGTATCAGTTCATGAGGTCATGTCAGTGGAAGGCAGGTCCCTAACTCTCATCACTTGAGTAATAAATAGAGTAGATCAGGCACAGGGACGTTTTCACTGAGAGAAGAGAAGCCATGTGAGCATCCCCCGTAACCCCAGGAACCAGGGAGTACCTGCCACGGAGCTGCCTCCACTGAATCGCATCTGCCTACAGAACTGTGGGGAAAGACGTCTCTTTTCCAGCCATGTCCTGGTAGGGCCATGTTCCAGCAGCAGGCACGGTACCTTGTGACTGTTTCTCAGTTCTACAGAGGAAAGTCAAGTCTCTTGAAGAAAAGGCAGGCGTTGTTGCTTTGGTACATGGGCTCTATCTACTGAAGGAGGAGAGCGAGTGCCAAGCTCTGACAGGAGACTGATTAGCAAAGACAGAAGGCGCTCAGAACGGAGCTACAGCAAACACGGGGACTCGTGGATCGCATGGCTGTCATTATCTGTGTTTTCTGGAATAAGCTCTATTACTCATTTCAACATTTTTACAGCGGCCTTCAAGTACCTAAAAGAGCTGATCGTTGATACCCTGGTTCATCTCATCTGTTTTCTGCCCGCTTCCTTGCTCTTTAATTTTTTTCTTCTTTGTAAGTTGTTGTTGATCCCCTTGGCGATACAATGGTATGTACTTAGCTACTCACCAAAAGATTGAGCGGTTCAAACCTACAGGCTCTCTGTAGAAGAAAGATACGGTGGGCTGCTTCCAGAAAGGCTTAAGGCCTTACAAACAGCTCTGTCCTCCAGGAAGGTCGCTAGGAGTTGTGGTGGACTCTTAGATGCCATCTGCTATCAGGGACCTTTCCAGAGAACTGAAAACCAGCAATGTCAGTCTAGAGACTAAAGTGTGCCTGATCCAGTCCATGGTCTTTACAATTACTTGCTATGCACAAGAGAGCTCTGGGCAATAACTAAGGATGGCAGAAGAAGGATTGATGCCTTTGAGCTGTAGTGGTGGAGAAGAGTCTTGAACACACCATAGACTGCCAGGAAAACAAACAGGTCTGTCTTGGAGAAGATGAAACCAAGTTTTTCCTTGGAGGCTAGGATTTTTGGGGCATGTGACCAGGAGCGACAGATCTCTATAGAAGGACATCATGTTTAGAAGGATGGAGGGACAGTGCAGGAGAGGAAGACCCCAGATGAGATGGGTTGATACAGTAACTAGGGCAATGGAGGTAGGGGCTCTTAGATGCCATCAAGTACAACTCATGGTGACCCTGTGAACAGCAGATCTGAACCCTGTCCTAGCCTTTGCCGTCCTGACACACTCAAGCCCATTGCCACAGTCACTGTGTCAATCCTCTTAGTCAAGGTACTTCCTCTCCTTTGCTTCCCTTTCCTGTTTCCAAGCATGATGTTCTTCTCCAAAGAATAACCACTCCTAGCAACATCCACAACGCATTGAGATGAAACCTCATCATCCTTGCCTCCAAGAAGCACTCTGGCTGCACCCTCCTCAAGGCATATCTGCTTGCCCTTTTGGTAGTCTATGGGATCTTCAACACTCTTCTGCACCACCACAGTTTGAAGGTGTCCATTTTTCTTCTGCCATCCTTATTCATGGTCCAGCTCTCAGATGCCCAGTAAATTACTGAAAAGACCATGGCCTCAATCGAGTGGACTTTCATTCTCAAACATCATTGTTTCTCAATAATTTGGAAAGGTTCCTGCCTACAGACTTGCCCATTGCAGTATGTCTTCTGATCTCCTGACTGCTGGTACCAAGTGCATGCATTGTGGATCCAAGCGAGATAAAGCTGTTGACAGTCTCAGTCTTCTCTCTAGGCACCTTGATGCTGCCTATTGGTGCTAGTGAGTTGGTTCCAACCCACAGTGACTCTGTGTGAAGCAGAACAGAATGCTGCCTGGTCCTGCAGTGTCCGCACAGTTATTGTTCTAATTTGTTGTTGTGGCCACTGTGTGAATCCATCTTATTGAGGTTTGTCTTCTTTTCACCGGTTTATGAGGTTGTTAAGGGACTGGTCCTTCCCTATCACACACTTATTATGCCTTGATGTGCATACATTTGCTCAGGATTTGTCTCCTCCACAGACATATCAGCTCTGTGAGTGTGGCAGTGTCATCTGTTTGCGTTCTTGTGCACTTAGTGTGTCTGGTACGCAGTGGGGCCCCAGCTTTTGTGAGATAGGATTGCATTTTGGTTTCTAGAGCTGCAGAGACTGGCAGAAGTACAGATGATGACAGAAGTATACAGTCTCACAGATCTGCAGGCTTGAAGTGAAAACCTAGGGTGTCAGTGCCCCTTCCAGAGGCATTAAGGGAAGATCCTGTTTCTGAGTCAACCATGGGTTGTACTGTTGTACTCTGCTCTTGTCCATGCCTGTGCTGCTGTTAGGCGCGATTGGGCTGACTGTCTCTTTCAGGCACAAGTGCGCTGCTGCGGTCACTGGGCCAGCATGTCTTGTCGAGCTTCTTCCTCTCTTGAGCTGACCCTCAGAATGCTTTTTCCAAGGACTGATGCCTCCTCGCATCACACCCAAAGCGTCTGAGATGCAGTTTCACCTTCGGCTGGCACCTGCAGCTAAAGTGACTAGCTTTTCTTTATCTCTCTCAGTCCCTCTTTTGTAAGATACCACTCAGACGAAATTAAGACACATCCTGCTACAATCTGACCTCATATTAACTAAACTGACAACATCTTCAAAGACCATATTTCCAGACAAAGTCACATTCATAGGTCCTGGGAAGGTGTGGTTCAGGTCTTGAGCAGATCTTTTTGGGAAAACACAATCCAATTAGCAGCCCTTCTTTCCCTGATATTCCATTCTGTGTACAACAGCTCTAAATGCTTTGCTATGCAGAAAGCTCTACAAATTGTTGTACAGTGTATTCTACACCACAGTGAGATGGAAGTATTGAAATGCTGGAGTGGGGAGGTCTTCTTTCCAGGCATTGTTTCATTAACCTCCCTGGGCTGCTGGGCCTTTGAGGAGGAAGGCACGTCTTTCCAAAGTACAGTTTAAACATGTTAATGTCCCACTTACTACCAGAGAGCAGCTCTTGAGTGAGGAACTCAGGTTATAACACAGTTTATCTACATACTGTTTAGTAGGAGACGGGCCATGTGCTGAGTAGGAGACAATGTGTGTTTGAGCCTGGTGTGAAGTTGTGAAGGGCTTCAGGTGGTATTGAGAATGACATTTTGGGCTGCAAACCAAAAGGTTGGAGGTTCAAGTACTCTACCATCCACTCTTGGAAGAAAGCTCAAACGGTGTGCTCCCATTAAGATTTCTTGCTCAATTGTGCTGAATGAACTAACTCAGTCCCACAAAGACAAGGACTTTATAAAACCGTTATTGTAGAATGAGAATCCAAGGGGTGGGAGTGGGGTGGGGGAAGTAGAGGAGTGAGGATGGGGGTGTAGGGTGTTAATCATAGGGTTGCACAATTTGGTGTGTGGGTGGGGTGAAGGAAATGAGAACAATCTTTAGGGAAAAACAATGTTTTCAAAGTTTGTAAATAAATCAGAATAAAATAAAAAAAATCTGGCTCAGAAACCCAGTGATGGTTCTCAAGGAGTTGGAATCAAATCAAAGGCTTTTCAGGTTTTAGTTATATATTTGTAGGTACGAGTGAAGGGAAACACAAAGATTACAAATGGGGTTGGGGGAACCCCAAAGCAAAACAATTAAAACATCATTGCTGTCAAATTGAGTCCCTCCACTGGGTTTCAGAGGCTGTAAATTGCACAGAAGGAAATGCCCCATCTTTATCACAAGGAGCCATGGCTGGATTTGAACCTTCAGAGAGACACAGCCTTTGGGTTTTTAACACAATTCTCTGAGAACTATACTGCTGGAGAATACATAACATAAAACCACTCATTTTGTAAGTAAAAAGAGCGCAAGTATTAGCAATCTCGTATGGTTTAACCTATCATGTGTGGTTGATCATATGTGAGAGGAGGAGTGGTTTTCTATGTACTTATGTGTGTGTACATTTAGGTCATGTGTTTGGTGAGGTATATATGAGTGAAGACGTAACAAATAACACTTAAGTTTGATCATGAAAGGAGGAGTGCATGTAGATAGCAGATTGGAGAAGTTTGTGGGCGGAGGAAATCAAGGAAGGATTCCTAAAAGAGTTATGAACTAAAAGGGCAAATAAAATTAGTCAAGTAAATAGTAAAAAGGCAGAGAGATATTCCAACAGAAAGCAAGTGTATAAGCCAAGGCCATAAGTGGGTTAAAGGGAGAAATTTTGGAGCAGAAAAATAGCAGAAGATGGAGGGCCCTGTGAGTCAGGCAAAGAGCCTGTACCAGCAACAAAAATCCCAAAGAGAAGGCCATTACCATCCAAGCATCATCCCAGATTCGGCAGAGCATCTACTTAGTACATTTCAGTGGTAAGGAACAAAGACCACAGGACGCCAAGAGAAGGAGGCAGTAAAACTGCCCCAAGCTTCAATCTTCCCTTTCTAGTATTTCCAGATCCCTTCTCAATGCTAGCCTTTGCCTTTCCTGGATAGAGTCCCTAGAACCTTTGATCTAAAGAAGATCAAGAGAAGTGGGGCCGGAAGACTGCTGGCGGATCAGAAGATCCAGAGGGGACTGATTCTTTTGAGATTCTGAGGCACAGACTCCCCAGCAGAATCTTCTGTTCTCACTGTTCCCTGTTATGGATTGAATTGTGCCGTACTGGTGGTAGAGTGAGTAGGGCAGGACGCTGAGGTCCTAACCTTTGTCGTTATTATAAAAGTATTGTCTTATTTGGCAATAGGAATTTTTGTTGTTGTTATATAAGGAAGCTCTGATGGCATAGTGCCTAACATGTTGGGCTAGTAACCTAAAGACTTGCAGTTCAAACACACTAGGAGAAAAAATGGATAGTCTCTTCTTGTTAAGATTTGCAATCTTAAGACACTAAATGGAATAAACTAAATGGGAGTCAGTTTTTCTCATTGTTATGTGAATAAAATAATCCTGGATGGGTCCTCAAGCTTTCTGAAAATTATCATAGGGGAAAAGGTCACAGACTCATAAAAGTAAGACAGACACCATGTGAAGTGTGTGAACTGCCAGGAATGGCAAGGAATACTCCAGGGTAAAGAAGCAGAGGGGTCTCTGGTGGTGAAGTCCTGAAGGAAGTTATGCTTCTAACTCAAAAGATGTGCCTTCTTGGTGATTTGAATCTGCCACCAACTCTGAGGGAGAAAAATGGACAATCTTCTCCTGTGAGATTTACAGCCTCAGAAAACCAAGAGAGGGTTTGCCGTGAGTTGGTTCCAACTCAACGGCAATAGGTTGAATTGAAGGTAATGAAGAGGGACCAGTGTCTCACTTAGAGTGAGAGGAAGAGCTTGATCCTGCTGCCATTCACTCTTTGCTTCTAAAAGGCTGAAGCAACACATTTCTGTTCTTTAAAGCCATCTATTTTGGGAAGTTTTTCCTTAGAGCAACATCAGGTCATTAGGACATAATCTTTCCCCATCAACATATAGTCTACAGCCAGTTTTGAGGAAGAAATAGAATGAAAGCTTCCTATGTCATTTCTTAATATCACTACTGTCCTATTCATTAATTGCAGAAGAACTCAAAATCTGAATGTGATTCTAGCAGTTGGAGCTCATAAAATGATCAGGAGACAGAGTGATCACACCTTCCAGAGGGGAAAAGGGAGAGGCAAGAATTAGGATAGATGAGAAGAGGGAGAAAAGTGAGAAGATGGAAGGGGAAGGGAGAGAAGAGCAGAAAGGAGGCAAACCTTAAATGAGACTGATTGACACCATGACTGTAACAGGGCGGGGTTCAAATCCATTATTCATGGGGTCATTATAAGTTGTAGTTGATTCAACAACACCTTATGAGAACAACAGGGGTCTCAGAAACTCAACAGAGAGTGAGTTAGAGTGAGTTAAGAATTCTCACTCAACGTCAGTGACTCTGAGTTGTTTTCTCAAAGTTTTTCCACTTGTGAGTTACAATCAACTCAGCAGCAATGAGTTTTGATTTTTTGTGTCCTTCGATGTTGCCAGGTGCTCCAGTGGCACTGCACATTCATTACATACAGGGCTGGTAACAGAAAGATTGCTGGTTCGAATTCACAAGTTGCTCTGCAGCAGAAAGATGGATCATTCTGCCTTCGTAGCCAATGGAGGGTTGAGTCACAATTTACCCAAGAGTCAAAATCTAATCATCATCGGTGGGTTTTGTTTTAGATGTTTTCATTCAACTTCATTCTTCTATACTCTCTTGTGCTGTCTTGCTTTTTCACCTGCAAAGCTTTCTTTCTGCCCTAAGTGTCCCACAACTGGGTCCCATGCAGCCTTGGAGGTCCTCTACTGTTACCTGTGTGGGCGGGGAGCTTTGGTGTTGGAGAAGAGTATTGAGGGTACCAATAGCAATGGACTGCTAAGAAAACAAATAGATTCATCCTGGAGAGGGTTAAACCGGGCTGCTCCTTAGAGGCAAGGATTCTGAGGCTTCATCTGACATACTTTGGTCATGTTGTGAGGACAGACCGGTCCTTGGAAAAGGACATTGTGCTTGGGAGGGTGGAGGGAAGGCCCTCTAGAAGGTGCAGTGACTGGGGTAATCGGGATGGGTGTGTCAGAGACAGTGAGATTGGCACAGGACAGAGCAGAGTTTAGAGGTATTGGACATAGGGTTGCTATGAGTTGCAAGTGACTCCACGGCACATAACAACACAACAACATTCTTCTAAGTTGTACAGCACTTGTCTGTCAATTTACTGTACTGAGGTAATCTGGGGTGGCTGTGAAGCTGAAGCTTGCGTCATTGGGAGTCAAATGTCATAGCAGCTGCCCATGGTGGACAGTGTTTGGTGGAGCTTCCAGTTTAAGACCAGTTTAAAAGCAAGAGTGGAATCTACTTCCTGAACCACATGCCTCTGTAAACTCTATGAACCTGGAGAAACGACGATAGTTATAGAAAGGCTTTGGTTCATAGGATCATTATGAGTTGTGCTTAACTTGAGAACAATCAACAACTACTAATTTAAAGGTTTGTAGTTCAAATCCATCCATTGACAGCATGGGGGAAAGCCTAGAGATTTGCTTCTGTAGAGATTACACCCAAGAAAACCCAACTGAGCTCCCTTTCTCTTCTCAGGACAAAGATCATCATGAGCTGCATTGGCTCCATGGCCAGAGACTTGTTTTATTTTTTGTGCCCCTCAAATGCCTTAAAAATGTCCTTCCATTGCATCCTGAGTATGAGCCCCAGGGCATCACCCTGCCAACCCTGGAAAGCAGCCTGATTTCACAGCCCTTTGGAACTGCCATGCAGTTGCTCTGAAATTTTTCATGGCCTTTCCATCTGCTCCAACCCATCACAAATCCAATTTCATATTTGGCATAAAGTAAATCAGTTTCAAGAAAAATCTTGTCATCATCCAAATGAAAATGCCACACTTAAAATGTTCAGTGCCAGTGACAAAGAATTGTCAGAAAGGAAGAGGAAAGCTATGTCTCTTGAGGCAGGCGGAAGGGGGAGGTGGCATAAAAATATATATATATTTGAATGCAACAAAGTCAGTCTTTGGTGTCTAAATCATTCATAAAGCTTGGAGAAATGTTAAAAGCTTGGTCAATCTGTTCTGCTGTGAATATTGCCTACTCAAAGCCTCTCTCTTCTGGAAGTTTCTTAATAGCAAAGGCCACTTTTGAGAGTGAGTGAATATCTTCTTCTGAGCACCTGAAATACTAGGCAAGATCTGACCATGGTCACTTAGTTTGTAAATGTTTAAGTCCAAACTGACCCATAGCTGACCCTCCAGTGGGTTTTCAGAGGCAGTTAATTGCATAAGAGGAGACTACTTCTCTTTTTTCTCATGAAGCAGCTGATAGATTCAAATCATATCTCTTTGGGTCATTAGTTCACCTCTTATTAGGCACCAGTTGTTATTGTGGTTGTTAAGTGGGTATCTATAGCTGACCCTTCGGCAGGTTTTGAGAAGCAGTACATCACATAGGGAGAGACTGCCCATATTTCTCCTAAGGAGCAGCTGGTAAATTAAAACCACATCTCTTTGGGTTAGCGGTGTAATTCTTTACCACTTATCCAGTTGTTGCTATTGTTGTTGTTGATTGCCGTTGAGTTGAACATGACTAATAGTGACCCTATGAACAAAAGACCTGAACCCTGTTCTAGAATTATTGCCATTTCTCTAAGTTCATAGAGTTTCTAGAGACCAGAGCTCCTTTTAATTTATTAGGAAAGGAAAACTTACTCATTCGGGGAGTAGTACCACAAGAGCTTTGGTTGACCAGATCATTTTCCACTAAATGCAGGGGGAAGTAGTGAACTGTTTACACCTTTACACAAACAATCCTCAATATATAATTAGATTAAGGAACTCACAGACTTAGAGAGGAATGTATAGGCTAAGAAGAAATCATCTGCTTTAGTAAGCAAAACATAAACGAAAAGGTCAGTGAAAAAGAAGAAGGTACTGAATGAGATGGATTGACACTTTGTGACAATGGGCTCACTCCTGACAATCGTGAGACTGGTGCAGGACAGTCAGTGTCTTGTTCTATTGGTCACAGGGTCACTATGAGCAGGAACTGACTCCATAGAAGCTAACCACCACCACAAAGCTGCCTTCAATAGTCTTAATTTCATGAATGAACACAGAAAGCCCTACTACCTAGGCAACTTAACCAATACAAAAGTTTATCATGTTTCCAAAGGTGCAAAAGAATAGTCCCCAAAGTTGGCTAGAATGTCTTATTTTGGTAAGGGAAACAGCAAAAAGAGTTGATTTAGCCTTGGAGAGACTTAATGAGCACAAGTCATTGTTTACTGCGAAATACATAAATAGATGACACCATTGCATTGCTGTATCTGATCATCTTCCAGATCAAGACAGAATCTTGTCTTTGCAGAGTCAAAAGCAAATTAACTAACCCAACCAGTTGCCATCAAGTCAATTCTGGCTCGAGGGGATTCCACACACGGGCAGCATAGACCCGCTGTACTGGCTTTTCCAGACATTCTGGAAGCTGATCACCAGATTGTTCTTGCAAAATATCTCTGAATTGGAACCTCCACCTTCTTAGCCTTCCACACTCTGGTTGTTGTGAGATGTTGTCAAGTCAAGTATGACTTGTAGTGACCCTGTGAACAGATGTGAACCCTGTCCTACCCGGTGCCATCCTCACAATCTCTGACATACTCGAACCCATTACTGCAGTCACTGTGTCAATTCACCTGGCTGAGGATTTTCTTGTTTTTTGCTGACCTTCTACCTTCCCAAGAATGATGACCGTTTCCAATGATGACCTCACCCAACAATGTGTCCAAACTATGTGAGACAAAGCTTTATTGTCTTTGTCTCCAAGAAGCACTCTGGCTGAACTTTTTCTAAAACATGTCTGTTCTTTTTGACAGTCCAAAGGATATTTAGTCCTCTTCTCCAACCCCACAGTTAAAAAACATCAATTCTTCTGATATTCTGCTTCTGACATCTATTCTTCTTCTGTCCTCCATTTTTCTTCTGTCACCAATTCTTCTTCTGACATTGATTCTTGTTTTGTTCTCAATTTTTTTTTCTGACATCAATTCTTCTGTCATCAGTTCTTCTTCTGGCCTTACCAACTAGGCCCTCTTTCTGGCATCATAATTCTTCCCAGAACTTTGAGAAATGAAAGCTTCTATCTTTCAAGTCACATATTATTAAAAAGCTATTTCTCTTTAAACACTTCGCAAACATGCCATATGACATAGTACATAACTGCAATTGTTATTATTTGGTGTGATCAAGTCAACTGTGACTCGTGGAGATCCTGTGAATGACAGATCTGAGCTTTGCCCTTTCTTGCCCATCATCACGATTCCCCATCATGCTCAAGTCCAATGCCTCAGTCTCTGTATCAGTCCGTCCTGTTGAGTGTCTTCCTCTTTCCCCCGACCCTCCATGTGTTTCCAGCCTAATGTCTTTTTCTAAGCACTGGCTCTTTCTGACAACATGCCCAAAGTATGTGAGAGGAAGTTTCACCAGTCTTGCCTCTTAACGAGCAACCCGACTGTGCGTCCTTCAAGAGAGATTTGTTATTTTGGTAGTCAATGGTATAGTCATTCAATTTGAGTAATAATAAAATGAAGAATCATTTTAAAACCCCTCAACTTTCTAACTATTCTTCAGTTACAATCTTTATCTGGACGTTATTTAGTCCTTTCTCTTCCATTTAGATCTGGAATAATTTAAACTTGACTTTCTGTTTGGATGGAATTGGCAAAATTGCTGTGCTACTAACACTATATACACAGCTTGAATCTTTGACTTACATGCTGAGCTTTTTAAAAAAGAATTCCATGTCACTGAAAAAGTGAAGACACTGTCTTGTTATTAATACACACACACACACACACACACACCATTCATTGAGTGAAACAAAATGCTTATTCACTAACTGTAGATATAGTCCATTTATAAATGAAAAAAAGTTCAGCCTTACTGGTCTTAAAAAAAAAAAATAACACACCAACCCAAACAATAAAAACAGCCAGCATATACAATAGTAGGGATGTATTTAATGAGATGATTTTATGTTCTTATAAATTTCACATAAACTAAGTCTGAAAGGAAGTCTAAATTCTGATAGGATTTATTTCTAAGTGAACCACCAAACCCCCTATTACATATTCTCCTATGAAGTCCCCCAGTTGTATCCACAAATACATCAACTAACAACCAAGCTCAGGGCTGCCCTCTAACAGGTTCCAAGGCTGTAAATCTAAACAGGAGAAGAGGGCCCGTCTTTCTCCCGCTAAGCAGCTGATGTGTTTGAACTGCTGATCTTCTGGTTTGCAGCTCAACACTTAACTCACTCTGCCACAACGGCTCTAGGAGTGAATGCTACTGCAATTTGCCTGCTATCTTCAGTAGCTTTAAACTAAAAACTCATCCATTTTCTTTAAATGAAAAACTCAAGACAGTCATCTCAAGGAATGGTGCCCATGGAGCTGTACTTGCTATTTATAGCTCTCTGAAAAGACATCTGCTTCTGAGAAACATGATTAGTGTCATTTACTTCCTGGTTGATCCTCAACAGTGGATAAACAATCACCAAAGAAGAAGGGGAAATAGTGTTCACTACATGTAATTGTTGGAAACATACCTTTAGGGCTAGTGTCTGGACTTGCCTAGATCCATCACAGGACTTGAAGAATGGCAGTGGAATATTCCATCCCACATCTGCCTCGGGCAGAAATTGATATTTGCCAGCTTTAGTAAGAGGCACATATTGTTCTTACGAGTCATTGAGTTGAATACAACTCAAAGTGACCATAGGAACAATGGATCTGAACCTATGCCTTCCTCCTCATCTCTGACACACCAGGGCCCACTTTTACAGTCACTGTGTCAATCCATCTCATTCCAGGTCTTCCTCTTTCATTGACCCTTCAACTTTCCACGCATGTTGTCTTTTTCCAACAAAGTATGTGAGATTACATTTCACTATCCTTCCTCCAAGAAGCATTCTGGCTTCATGTTGGTATGATGTATTCAATACTCTTCTCCAGCACCACAACTCAAAGGTATCCAATCTTCTGTCACCCTTATTCACTGTCCAGCTTCCAGATGAATAGCAAGTAATGGAAAAGATCATGGAATATAACAAACTGTCTAAAGAAATCGGGACAACACTGGAGTGAATTTTGCTTATGCTCAAACACATGTGCCTGTCCTCATTCAGATCCCAACTGTAATGTGGATATTCACATGCAAACGAATCCTTAGTATAGGACTGCAGTAAAGAGAAACCTTTTGCAATAGATTTGATTGCCTAGATATTCTCATTGACCTGTTACAGCCTAAAAACATCAACAGACAGTTGTATTTATTCCTTTTGGGCTGTTTGTTGCATCCATTAATTGTACTATGCTTATTTATGTCAGTATCTCATTCTCTTCTATCAACTGTTTTTATTGTGTCATTTCCAACTCGTAGTGACCTAAGTACAACATCAAAACCTTGTCCTATCTGGCACCATCTTCACAATCTCTACTATTTAAACTCATTGTTTAGTTACTGTGTTGATCCATTTAATTGAAGGTCTTTTTCACCTTAGCCAGTCCTCTCTTTTTCTAAGAGCAATGTCTTTTTCTGAGTCACTCTCAAGACTAAGGTGTGCCTGATCCAGGCCATGGTCTTCGCAATTAATTACTATGCATCAGAGAACTGGACAGTGGCTAAGGATGACAGACAAATTGATGCCTTTGAGTTGTGGTGCTGGAGAAGAGTCTTGAACATATCATGGGCCACCAAGAAAACAAATATCTTTGTCTTGGAGTTGGTGAAATCAAGTTTCTCCTTGGAGGCTAAGATTCTGAAGTTCCATTTCACATACTTTGGGCATGAAGGGACCAGTCTTTGGAGAAGGACATCATACTCAGAAGGGTGGAGGGATGGTGTGAGAGAGGAAGACCCCGGATGAGATGGATTGATACAGTACCTAGGCAATGTGGGTAGGTGTGTCCGAGTCAGTGAGACTGGCTCAGGACAGAGTACGCTTCAGAGCTGTTGTACATGGAGTCGCTGCTGTGAGTCTCAGGTGACTTGATGGCACATAACAACAACAACAGCAACAGTCCCTGCCAATAGCATGTCCAAAGTATGTGAGAAAAAGTTTTGCATACATTTTTATTCTAGATATTTGATCCATGCTTCAAAGGAGCCCCATGGATGGCTTGTTCATTTTCCAATGACCCTCATTTTAATAATTGAAAAATCCTATGTACACACACATATGCTAAGTTGCTTAAAGATTTACGTTTTAACAAAACAAGATCAATATATTCGAAGACAGCAAGATTCAACCCCCAGGGAGTATGAATCCAATTGAAAGATAGACACATATCTGATAGAAATAGGACTTAATTCTGTGGGCAAATTTTTCATTCCACCAAGGCAGAAGAGTCCACCCAGAGATGCTTATGGTGTGAGCAAGAAAGGATGGGTTGATGGTCTAGCTCATTCTCCCAGGCTCACCAGTAAGAAAAGACAATGCCCTTAAGGGAGCAGTGATGAGCTCAGAGGGAGCTCTGGTGGTCGGGAGTGGTACTGCCGACCAGAAGACCTGGGGTTCAAGTCCACCAGCTGCTCTGAGGGACAGAAAAAAAACACGCGAGTCTCCTGCTGTGCGACGATACCATCTCTGAGAACTCATTAAGGGGTCAGCTATGGATCATTTTCAACTCAGTGGTAGTGGTACACCACCACAACAGGGGTATTAAACAAATGGAAACGTCTCACCCCAAAATGAGAGAAATGGTGGATTTGTGTCTCCCATTAATTATTTTTGTTTGATGTAGCTGCCGTCGACTTGGTCACTTCCTAAGAAGCAGATGAAATGTACTTGGTCTTGGATCATGTTCTTGATAATGGTGAGTTTGAGGCCATTGTTGTAACTATTCCCAAGCATCTTCTGACACAGGGATCTCATCTTTCAGTACTGTATCAGCCTCGTCTGTTGTTATACACAAGGTTTTCGTGAGCCAGTTTCTGAAAGTAGATCTCTATGTCTTTCCTCCTGGTCTGTCTTAGTCATTAAGGTCCATTCAAACCTGCCCACCCTGGGTTATTACATTGAAATGTGACACATCCGTGCCAGAGCTTCCCACGCCATGGCAGTACCACAAGGTACCACAGGAAACCAGGCAGAGAATGAGTTAATAACTCAGGCTCCCAGATTCTGTCCGTAGTTTGATAATTTACTGTCCAGAAAACAAGGTAAAGGATCCGAGTTCTCTGAAGCTTGTTCATGATCCAGAAGCAGGTTCTATTTGACAGGTCCCGTGGGAGCTCTCTAAATACCAAGGAGTGGTATGTCTGTCCTCCTGGTCGCCCCAGCAAATGCTGCCAGAAATGCAAAGACAGTCATGAGTAATAAATACATAAGTAGGTCTGAGCTTCAGCAGCAAGACACACCAGGAATCGGGCAGCATGAAATAAAGCTGCTTAGGAATTCTGCTGACTGGTCAGGAGCAGTGGTGGTGCCCCATGATCAGAGCCTTCCCCTGTCTGAGCTTGGACTATTCCAGGAAATCCCAGAGCATTTAGAAATTCATGGTCACAAGTATTCTGTTAATATGAAACTCAGACTGAGGTTTTAGAATTGCACATTTCAATTTAATTTGGAAAAAAAAAAGATCAGAAAACCTAAGAAAATTCACTGCTCTTTTAATAGTATATAGACTTTTGTGGGTTTTTTTCTTTTCCTCCTAGGCTCAGAAACATTTAAGTATTAGCCAGTGCCATTTCCTAGAGATCCTTTAAGACTAGTAGAACTGTCTCATAGGATTTCCAGGGCCCAGTTAGTCCTTGGAAAAAGACATCATACTTGGAAAGGCGGAGGGTCAGTAAAAGAAGGAAGATGGATTAACTCAGTGAGCGTAGACATGGACTTAAGCATATCAGAGATTACGAGGACAGCTCAGAGCATGACAAGGTTCAGAGCCGTCTTTCATTGGGTTGCTTTGAGTTGTAGTGGACTTAATGGCACCTCACAACAACAATGGTCCCATAGAGGAGCCCTAGTGTCTTGGTGGTAGAGCTTTAATGACAGTGGAGGTGGTAAATCTATGTGGAAGTAGAGAGCCTCCTCTGTCTCACTAGAAATGACTGGTGGATTTGAACCATCAACCTTTTGATTTTTTGTTATTGTTGTTGTTATGTGTTATCAAGTCAAATATGAGTCATGGTGACCCTATGAACAACAGATCTGACCTCTGTCCTATCTTGTGCCATCATCATCATCTCTGACATATTTGAGGCCACTGCAGCAGTCACTGCTTCAGTCCATCGGGTTGAGGGTCTTCCTTTTTCTCGCCAACCCTCCACATTTCCAAGCCTGATGACCCTCTCTGAGGAGTAGCCTCTCCTAACAACATGATCAAAGTGAGACGAAGCTTCATCATCTTTGCCTCCAAGGAGCGCTCTGTCTGCACCTCTCCAAGACATATGTTTATCTTTTACAATCCATGGGATACTCAGTATTCCTCTCCAACAGCTCTTATTTAATCCACTGATTTACCAAGACGTCTTCAGATATACATTGTTATGTGCTGTCAAGTGAGAGCTGACTTGTAGATGACACTCTAGTAGGATTGCACGGGCTTCAAGTCACACAAGAGGATTTACAGCTGTGTTACTCCCTCTTCAGATACACAGATATGCACATATACAGCACATTTCCATTTTCGGCGAGTTCCTATGCATACATTGTTTTGATAAGTAAAGTAAGTCTCTTTAAACATCACCACTTCTTAAACCTTAAATGTATTGTGTTTTAAACTATTTTAATAGATTCTGAATTATTAAAAGCAGAATGAATGAATAAAAAATAGTTAAAAAAGGGAAAAAAATAAAAGCATTGTTTAGGGGAAAAATAAAACACTTATTTCTTAAGTTCATCATTATTAACATAAATGACTGTGGTCCACCAGATTATGGAAATATTTTAATAAGTCTGTACTTACCATGCTGTGGCCCAGTTTATGCTCATAAATACCATCACTACAGACTGCCAGGGTTTTGTTTTCGAGATGAAATGTGCACATAATGACATGCTCGGACATTAGGTATATAAATCGAATGAATGTGACAATGTTTTTCACCTGTGTTACCGATACCTCAACAAAGATATGCTGCCGTGTACTCTCGAGTCAGAGTTGATCCCTAGACAACCCACTAGCTGGTTTTTAGAGGCAGGAAGCCACATGGGAGGAGATTGTCCAGCTATCTCCCACAAAGCAGCTGGTGGATTTGAACCCTGTGCCTTCAGGATGACAACACAACTCCTTATCACTAGGGCATAAGACATTTTCATCATCACAGAAAGTTCCCTTGAGATTTTTTCTAATTACTTTCCAGTCTTCTTTGTAAGTAACTGTACTAATTACTGTTGTTCCAATTAACTTTGCCTGCTCTTAAATTTATTTTTTTTAAAGTCAATAAAATCAATAGTATGTTCTTCTTTGCATCGAGCTTCTTGAGCTCAAACCTTCACACACTAGACCCACAGACTCCTCCACCTTGTTGTGTAAGGAGCTCTGGGGGTGTAGCCCACAGGGAGTTATGCCATGGTCACTCACAGTTTTTGTCCTGACAGTTGTCACTGTTGTCGCTGTGTCAACCCATCTCACTAAAGGTCTTCTTCTCATTCATTGACCCTCTGTCTTTCCCAGCACCTTGTTCCCCCCCAAGGACTGGCCTCTCTTGACAACATGCTTAAAGTATGTGGGATCAAGTTTCACCATCTCTGACTCTCAGGGCACTCGGGCTGCACTTCTAAGACAGCTTGGTTTGTTCTTTTCTGTAGGATATGCAGGATTCTTTGTCAGCACCACAGTTCAAAAGCTCTCATTCTTCATTGGTTTCCTGTACTCATTGTTCAATTTTCAGATCCTTAATAAACAATTGAACACACCACAGCTTGGAAAAGGCACACCTTCGTCTTAGAAATAAGGAGAGTGAGATGTTGTCTCACATAGTCTTAGCACATTACTGGAAGGGGTCAAATCTTAACAGAAGAACATTATGCTTAAAATAAAGCAGAGAGACAGTGAAAGAGAAAGGAAGACCTTCATTGAGAATATTGACACAGTAACTTGAGCAACAGGCTTAAACACAATAGCAATTATGAAGATGACACAGAATTACATAGCAATTTCAGTTAGTGATCACACCCACAAAAAACCAAAACCTGTGTTCAACTTTGTTTTTTAATAATTTTCTACAGTATGTTTTGAAGAGCTTTCCTTTATGATCAGATAGCAAAAGGAATCCAACATCAGGTAATATCCGTATCTGACTACTTCCTGTGTGCCGAGGGGCTCTGATGGCCTAGCAGGTAAGGAGGTGTGCTGTCAACCCAAAGGCAGGTGACTGGAATCCCCCAGCTGCTGCTCAGAAGAAATGTAGGCAATTTCTCCCATGTGATTTTATAGCCCCTGAAAACCCACTGGAGGGTCAACTCTGAGTTGATTCTGACTCAAAGGCAGGCAATAAATTGGAGTTTCTGTTTATTTGCTTACTGTGTGCAAAATGTCAGACTAGACAAGGTTTTACATGTGATATTACAGAAGAGAGAAAACTAACCATACATTACATATTGCCTATGATTTACTCATTTTATTGTTGTTGACAAATATATTTCATAGTCTTTCTTTACTGTGGTCTATAAAATAAACATGAGCATCAACACAATCCTGATCAAAATTCTAACATCCTGCTTTAAAAAAAAACAGAAATTTCAATACTCAACTTTATTTGGAAAGACGGTGCAACTCCTTATGACTAAGCCACCTGAGAGCCCTTTAGAAAGGCAGGTGACTCCAAGTAGCTGAAACTGTGTTGAAGGAGAAGAACAAAGCAGGAGTTATAACACTTCCTGTATTAAAAGCTATTACATGACTACAGTCACCCAAACAGCCTGGCATTAGTCTAAGCCCAGATGAACAGACCAAGGCCAGTGGATCAAGAATCAGAAATAAAGCGATGCTTCCACAGTGAATTCGGTTTTACTTAGCAGCAAAAGACTCTGAACTTTACCAGTTCTGATGGCCTAGTTGTCATTGTTGCTGTCATGTGTCATCAAGTCAACTCTTACTCAGAGTGACTCTATCTACAACAGCTCTGAACCCTGAGCCAAGCAGCCACGAAATTAAAAGTCATATTGTGATGGGAGGGTCTGCTGTAGGGGGCCTCTCCAAAGTACTGAAGAGCAATGGTGTCATTCTAGAGACTAAGGTGCACCTGATACAGGCCATGGTCTTTGCAATCACTTGCTATGCATCAGAGAGCTGGAGAATGACTAGGGTTGATATAAAGAGAACTGGTGCCTTTGAATTGTGGTGTTGAAGTGTGTTGAATATACCATGGACTGCTAGGAGAACAAAAAAGTTCATCCAGGAGAGGGTGGAGCTGGGCAGCTCCTTGGAGGCAAGGATTCTGAAGCTTCATTTGGCATACTTTGGACATGTTGCATGGAGGGACCAGTCCTTGGAGAGGTACATCATGCTTGAGAGGGTGGAGAGACAGTGCAGGAAAGGAAGACCCTCTATGAGGTGGATTGATTCAGTGACTGGAGTAATGGGAGTAGGTGTGTCGGAGACAGTGCGATTGGCACAGGATAAAGCAGAGTTTAGGACTGTCATACATAGGGTTGCTATGAGTCGCAGGCGACTCGACGGCACATAACAACAACAACAACATAGGGTGTTCTAAATGGTCAATTGATTTTTAAAAGCTTTAGAAATCTTTTGATGGAAAAAGAAGTTGTTGTTAGGTGTCATCATGGGGTTATGACTCACAGTGACCCCGTGAACAACAGGAAATAGCCTTGCTCAGTCTGGTACCGCCCTCACGATCTCTGCTCTGCTCAAGCCCGTTGTTGTTACTGGGTCACTTCTAACTTACTCTTTAGGGCCCTGCAGACGGATAGCAGCATCCTTGTTTTACAGAGAATAGAGAGAGTGCTTGCTCAGCAAGTGTCCTAAGTATAAGAAGCCAGGATAGAGTTGAGCTAGCATTTGAACTCATAGATTTTTGTCTACATGGTAGTAAGCTTTCCATATATACCACACCACTTCGAAAAGGTTTAAAATGTACATGCTCTGAATTACTTCTTACTGGTTCTAGTTAGCATCATAATCCCCTTGTCTTAAAAAGCAAAGAAAAATGTTTGAGCAGAGTTTTAATCTTCTGTTTCAATACCAGAGTTGATCATGACAATTTCATGATTGACAGGAAAGGATGAAGAGCCCTGGAATAATATTAGTTCCTACTCAGTCTGGTCGTTAATTTTATTCGACATTTGGCTGCCACCCTTCTCTCAGCCTCACAGGAGAATTCAGACGGGCCGGTGCATCCGTGGAAGGGATCCAATTCCTGGCATGGTCCTCAGGATTTGTGGGGGGATATTTCCATTGGGAAGCATCAAATTACCTGATTAGAAATAAAGACAGGATTTAAAGAGAAGTTTTTATCTGAGTCTTCATCTTTGCTTGACATCAATCTACATAGCATAGATGACTAGCATGCTTTTGGAATCAAATAGAAAACAACAAATCATTCTCTCAAACTCAACTGTAATTTTTTTTTCCATTTTGCCAGACAGCACCTAGTGTGGAATTCCAGGGAATATGGAACTGGAATTTAACTAACAACTCAAGTGGCAGTCTTTAGTAACATTCAATGGTAGTATAATGTGTGACCCCAAGAAGACCTCCTTTGTGAGTGCATATAAATAACTCACTTTGGCACAAATAAATGTTTTGCATGTGTCTGAAGAGGCTCATGCACTTCTGTTCACTCTTGACATTGCTTACTCTTAAGAGCTTTGAAGTGCGTCGCTAAAGAAAAATGATCAGAAGGGCTACCTTCAGTTGAGTTTTTGAACAGCATTCATTTTGTTAAAAGAGATGTTCCTGAGGGAGAAAATAGAGTATCCGCAATGATTTTTTTCCTTAGGTGTGATGTGTTGCTCACCCTAACCTAGTCCTTTCTTCCTGCCCCTTATCTTCCTTTTAGCATCCCGGCATCTCCCTCTGCTTCCCCAATGTAACTCCTGAGTTATTGCTAGGTAACATCTACATCATATACCAGGATAAAATGAAGAATATCATTTCCTCACAATGGTCCCTTCTGGGGACTAGCTGCCTCAGGCTACTTCTTGTCTTCACTCCCAGCACAGCAAATACGTGTTAATTCAGTTCAATAACATCTTTTATGAAACTCAAGATCTCTTAAACATTGCCATTGTAATGAAAATATCAATGAAATAGTTTATATTCATAATCAGTCAGTGACCAAACTGTTGTTTTGATAGGGGTAGCTATGAGTTGTAAATAACTCAGTGGAACCCAAGAGTGGCAGTTTCATGCAAATTTTACATCTACAGCACATCTTGAACAAGACTAACCACATTTCAAGAGCTCCATCAGCAAGGTGATGAGGAGCTACTGTATTGGCAGGGTGGGGTTACGATGGCATCCTGATAGGTCACTTCATTCCTCTGAGCCTGTTACGCCTAAAGGAACTATAAACAAGTAAACACAGCTGCTTCCCTGAAGGGAATTCCAATTCACAGAGGACCTGTAAAACAGGGTGTTGCTGTTGTTGTTAGGTGCTGTCAAGTATAACTCATGTGACCCAATGAACAACAGACCTGAACTCTGTCTTATCTTGCACCATTGCTACAGTCACTGTGTCATTTCATCTCTTCTTCTCTTTCACTGAGCCTCCACTTTTGGAGATCCAAAAGCATGATGTCCCTTTCCAAGAATTAGTCTCTCCTAGCAATAAGCCCAAAGTGTGTAAAAAAGCTTGACCATCCTTACTTCCAAGGAGCACTCTGGCTGCATTTTTTCCAAGACATATTTCTTTGTCTTTTGGGTGGTCCATGGATATTCATTACTCTCTCTCCAACACCACAATTCAAAGACATCACTTCTTCTGTCATCCTTTTCTTTGTCCAGCTCTCAGAAGTATAACAAGTGATTGCAAAGATCATTGCCTAAAACAGATGCACTGTAGTCTTCAAACTAACATCATTGCTCTCCAATAATAGGGAGAGGTCTCTGACAATGGACATCCCCAGTGCAATATGTCTCCTGGTCGACGAGGCTGGGTAGAACTGCTTGCTCAGTATAGTTTCCAGTGCTGTCATCTTTACAGAAATTGATCTCCATGCTGTCCTCTTCTCTAGTAGCCTGTGGATTTGAACTGTTGATCTTCTGGCTAACAACCAAGTTCTTAACCACTGCACCACCATAGTATATGGGTTTGGAATTCTAAGCTCTCAGCCAAGAAAGACCCCGCCCTTCTTCCTCCCTGAACAGCTGGTTTGAAATGTGCAGCTGACACAAGGGCAAATACTGTATAAAACCATAATTGTAGAATGAGTATGAGGATCCAAGGTTGGGTGGAGGGAGGATGGAAATAGAGGGGTGAGGATGGGAGATAAGGTGTTAGTCATAGGATTGCACAATTTGATGGGTGGATGGGTGAAGGAAATAGGAAGGATCTTTTGTGAAAAACAACGTATTCAAGCTTTGTAAATAAATCAGAGCAATAGAATTTTTTTTTTTTAAATGTGCAGCTGAGGCTGCCAATTCCAACAGCGACAGAAATCAGCTCAGACATCAGCGGAGTGGCACAGGGTCTGATTCTGGAATGTTCTCATCATAGGCTAGCATGCCATTAGTATCAATCTATTGCTTCACACACCAAAGGATTCCTTCATGGTGCTCCTCAAGTCTGCACAAAATAGAGTCATGGTTCTTTGTGTTAAGTAACACAGACTTCCCTCCAGTCCTTGGAAAACGACATGCTTGGAAAGTGGTAGATCAGTGAAAAGAGAGAAAGACCTTCAACAAGATGAATCAACACAGTGACTGTGACAATGGAGTCAAGTATAACAGACATGGTGATGATGGCTTGGGGTAGGGCCAGATTCAGATGCATTGTTCATAGTGTTGCTATGAGTCTTAGTCGACTTGACGGCACCTAACAACAACCCAGTGAGGATATCAGAGGTAGAGCTTCTCCAAGTAGAAAACCCACAGACACTAAAAACAAAACAGAACAACAGCTTCTGTCAAGACAACTCCAATGCACCACATGTGTAAGGTCAGCCCTGTGCTCTGTAAAGTCTTCCAGCAGTAAATTGTCAGACTTCTCCTCTGCCACACTTCTGGTTACAACCAGACTGTCAGCCTTTCAGTTAGTAGTCAAGTGTGCTAACAGTTTGCATCACCCAGAGACTCCTAGTTATACACCGTGTACATCAAACAAAAATAAAAATCAGCACCAATAAAACCAAACAAAATCCCACAGCATTCAGTCAATTCTGATTCATGGAGAGCCTCCATCTCCGGAGGTTCAAATTCACCAGCGGCTCGGGAGAGAGGTGCGATGTCTTCTCCCGTGAGGACCACAGCTTCAGAAGCTCTGTAAAGGCTCACTTGAGTCAAAGCCAGCTGCACAACAGTGCTAAAAACCCAAGAAAAAGCAAAATAAGAAATATCTCCAACTCATCGCCGTGAAGTTGTTTCCACAGCTGACCTTCCAGTGGGTTGGAGGGTGTTTAAATGAGCGCGGGTGATAATGTCCATCTTTCTCCTGCTGAGCAGCTGGTGGGTTTGAACCATTAGGAAAACACAGGACTTGGGTTAACAGTGAAGTCCTCTATGCATCAGTCCTTTTCCATCAGCGCTCTCATGACATCAGTGAATGAATGAAGGGAATTTCACTAGATCTTTCTCCAGCATTTGCACTGCTGGAAGTCATACACAAGATTCCCTGTTAGCAGAGGAGCCAAAGTCCCTCTTCTAGTTAAACTAGTCTCAGAAAGAGGGTTCTCTCTGGTACCAACCTCTAGAGGGATCAGTGGGTGCTCCAGGTGGAAATACTGTCTCAGCTACACTCTGGCTTCAGCCAACCTCTTGGTGCTCATCTTCCAAGGTACCCTTCCTCTCTCAACTTGACCACCAGTTTCTCTGCACCCCAGGGAGCCCTGGTGGTTTGTAACATTTTGAGGCTGTTAACCTTAATATTAGCAGTCTGAACTCACTACCTGTTCTACAGGGGAAAGATCTATCAGGCTGCTTTCTGTGATGATTCACAACCTCAGAAACGCTCTAGTTTTGCTCTAGCCCACAGTCAAGATGAGTCAGAATGGACTTGCTCTAATTCTCCCAGGCCAGCCAGCCATGACCGCCTCGAGGTCCGCTAGGTCCCCTCTCAGTTCCCACTGCTGTGGAAGTGCATGGAACCCTGTAAAGCAGCCAGTGTGTGCACCAAACTCCCCAGACTGTGAGAATGAAGGCCCATCTGTTCAAATCCTGACTCTTCGAATCTCTAGCATTGTGCTTTATTATCTAATGACTTTCAGATTTCCTCATAAATAAAAGGAGAACAAAAATACCTACTTGATAACATTGTCATTATTTTCTTCTAAGATTCCCCTCAACCCATTTTATAAGCAAGGTATCATGAAATAGGGTTTACTGATGCCTCAGTGGTAAGGAGTTGCCCTATCAACCCACAGACTCAGGGTTCGAATCCACCAGCTGCTCTGTGGGAGAAATATGAGCACTCTCCTCCCATGTAATTTACTGCCTCTGAAAGCCCATTAGAGGGTCAGCTATGAGTCAGTTCCAACCCAGTGGTACACAACAACGTTACTAATAAGAGAAAGCTCTACCCTAACGTCAAGAGGTCACTCTGCCACTCCTAAACCATGCTGTTCATATTCAGAAGCTGCTCTGAGGGAGAAAGATGGGTGCTTCCCTCCTGAAACCCATTGCAGGTCTGCTATGAGTTGGTGTCAAGTACAATTTGATAGCATGTAATAAGAACAGCAGCACTAATAACACAGAATTGCTTTAGTAGATGGTTTTATCTTCATTTGCTCTTAATTGCCACCACAGCAATTCCAACACACGACAACCACTGACTGAGATTCAGAACTGAACCTGTACTCTGTAGGATTTTCAAGGTTGCGACATTTTGGAAGCAGTTTTCCATGCCTGTCTTCTGAGGCACTTCCCAGCTATTCATTCGAAAGTATGCCAAGTAGTTAACAGTTAACCTTCATGTGAAGAGACTTCTACTTACCCACTTGTACCCCTGTCAAGCCAGTTTTGACTCAGTGTACCCTGGAAAGCAGAATGGAGCTACGTAGGGTCTCCAGGGCGGTAAATCGTTATGAAAGGAAACTGCCTCGCCTTTCTCTGAAGGACAGGTTGGTGGGTTCAGGCCAATCACCTTTTGGTTGGATAGCAGCCCAAGGCACTTACCGCAGAGCCACAAGAGAGAGAGAGAGAGTAAGAGAGAGAGCGCATTAAAAGCACTTTTTCATAAGCATCTACTAAATGCTGAGCATTATTAGAGGGTGAAGAGGGCTCTGGTGGCCTAGTGGTGAGAAGCCTTGCAGCAATCCCAAAGCCACATGGTTTGAATCCACCAGCTAGCTGTTCCACAGGACAAGGGTGGGCATCTCCTCTCATGCATTTTACTGCCTCTGAAAATCCGCAGTTTGTTATGGGTCCATTCTGACTCACTGGCACACAACAACAACAACAATTTAAGGGTGAAGTAAAGGTTTGCATAACCTGCTGGCCTGGTCCTTTATTCTCCAAGTACACAAAGCCTCAGACTTCACAGCTGCAACGTTCTGTCCTCCGGTGGAGAGTGAATAGCTGTAGTAACTGAGCCGTGTCAGGAAGCCTGCTGCGCGGCTGGAAAAAGGAGACTGTTGGAAGATAAACAAGACACAGATCTCTTCAGTGAGGCAGACCTCCACAGGAGGTCACACAGAACCAGCAATTACTGCACAAGCCCCAGAGGTGCTTGTCGCCTGCCTCTTATCTCTGCATCAACGTCTGAACAGCCTCCTCTTCTCTCCCAGGCTGAGTCCCAGGAAGCCTCTGCTGAGCCTAAAATGGGAAAGCCACTGCTGAGAATTAGCAGGGCCAGATCGAGTGTGATTCCTGAGAGGACCAACATCTCTCCGCCTGCCGCTAGTGACGTACGTGGGGGAGGCAGGGCCCGGGCAGCAACTGCTTCAGAGGCAAACAGACAAGGTTGACGAGACCAACAATAAGAGACAGTAGGAGAAAGGTTTTGTTTAATATTTTTGTCTGCTTTATTGATAAGATAGGAGGTCTCGTGCCCTAGAGGGGAAGGAGCTGCACTGCCAACCCAAGGGCATGCAGTTCAAGCCCACTGGTTGCCTCATTGGGCAATCTCCTCTCATGCGATTTACAGCCTTGAAAATCCAATTAGTTGATTCCTACTTGACAGCCGTGAGTGAGTTATTGACAAAATAACTAAGCTGAGGCTGAGGCGTAGCTGAGGCTATGCTGAGAACCGGAAATGGTTCAGGAGAACAAGGATGGCACTCATCTCCTGAATGACTCAGTCTTTTAATAACCAAATGAGAGGAAATGCATGAGTTTATCCAGTGTTAGACATGCTTCTGTGAGCAAGGAAAAGAGTTGGGAAGACAGTTAGATAGAAGTTCTTCCTTAAGAAGGAGCTTTCTGATAGGAGATGTCTTCCCTGCTGGTGTCTAGGATTGCAGGGACATCTAGAGAGTGGCACAGCTGATCTCCCAGGAGAAAGACAACTTTGGAACTATGGCTGTACTGGCTGAGGGACAAGGCTCAGAGAGCTCAGGAAAGACCCAGTCCTAGGAGCCACTGGGACACAGAAGCCCCAAGCTGCAGACTCGCCTTTCATCCTGGTAAAAAGGAAGACTCTCATCTTACCACTGAACCAACAGGCAATGTGATAGAGAAAAAATTGAAACTGTCAACAACTTCATCTTGCTTGGGTCTACAATCAACACCCTTCATACCAGCAGTCAGGAAATGGGGAGATGTATTACACTGGGGAAGTCTGCAGTCAGGACTCCAAATCATTGGGGAGCAATGATGTCAGTCTGAGGACTAAGGTACATCTGGTTCAGGACATGCTCTTTCCAATCACTTGTTATGAATCTCAAGGCTGGACAATGACTAAGGATGACAGAAGAAGAATGGATACCTTTGAGCTGTGGTGGTGGAGAAAAAGTGCTGAAAGTAGCCATGAACTGCCAAAAGAGCAAACAAATAAATCTTGGAGAAAGTGCTGCTAGAGTGCTCCTGGGAGGCAAAGATGAGAAAGCTTCAGGCATGTTTCTAGAAGAGGCTGTTCCTTGGGAAGGGACATCATGCTTGGGAAAGTGGAGGGACAGCAAAAGAGAGGAAGACCCTCAACGAGGTGGCTGACACAGTGTCTGCTGCAAGGCAGTGTGTCAGGAAATGTGAAGATGACAGGATAGGACAAGGTTCTGAACTGTTGTTCACAGGGTCATTATGATTATATTTGACTTGATGATACCTAACAACAACAACAACAACAATAACAACTCTTGTGTCATGTTCCTCTGTGGCATCAGACTCAAGTCAGCAGGATTCTTCTAAATAATAATAACGACAACAACAACCAAATCAGTTATTGTAGAGAAGATTCTGACTCATTATGTGTGACTGAGTTCAGGAGAATTTGTTTCCTCACATACAAGAAAGCCGTAATCCAAGATGTTGGCCTTTGGGAGAGGAGCCCTGGTGGTGTCGTTGTTGGTGCGTTGCATTGCTAAGCCAAAGTTTGGTAATTCTGGGCCACCAGCTGCTCCTGTAAGGACAGATACACAGGCTTTGGAACGGAGTGGAAGGTCGGTCACACTGTGTTGAAATCAACTCAGCAGTGGGTTTGGTCAGTTTGGGTGTCTGCTAGACCCTCACATATTGGCAGTGAGAGGACTCCAAGCACACTGGTAAATTAAGTTATACTTATCTCAGGAACCCTCTGTGCCTTCAGCCAATGGGACTAGGCAGCAGGAGTTGCTTTTAAAGAAGGTGAAAAACACAACAAAGCTAGACATAAAAACTCAAACCAGCCCCCTGGGTTGTGGTGCCAAGGGGCTGCCTTCCAGGGCTTCCCTTAGTGTAAAGAATTCCCCAGGACATCTTTACCCTGGAGACTCAATCCTCCCGAGGGAACCTGGGGCAGACACTCCTGGAGCTAATTTGATTGCAAGTCAACAATGCAAAGCCCCAGGTTTACTTCCCCAGCAAGGACCTACAGACAGAAAAGCCCCCCCCACTACTGCTACCTTCTTTATTGTGAATAGTTTTTCTCTTGTTAGAAACAGAAGAGACAACTCTCTGGCTTCAAACATGCTCATTAGAGAAAGAAACAAGGGAAAAGAGAGAAAAGAAATATCTCAAAGCTGTGACCTAAAAAATAATTTAAAAAAGAATCCTTAAAAAAAAAAAAAAAGAGTCCTTTTAGCTCCGACCAAAGCCACCACTGAACACGCCCTGCAGACGGGTAGTGACATTTGCTGGAGGAGGATGGGGGGAGAAGGCACTGATCCCACATTCTGAAGACGGTGCGTTTAAGAAGACTGGGAGCTGGAGAGCTGACTCTTCCTGTACAAAGTCATCCAAACTCCAAAGGAGAGAATGAGAAGGTAGATAGATCGGTGAACCACATGGAACGCAGTGCTGGCCATTGTCCTTTTCAGGGTCCCTCTGGGAATTCAGAGACCTTCCATGCAAATGCAGTGCCCACTTGGACTCCAAGCACGATGGCAGAGGAGGGGCAAAAAGGGTGGCTGTGGAATGAGACAAGGCCTCTCAGTGGTGACCCAGGGAACCTTTTTAACGCCTGTGAACTTGAATGCCCTTGTGTCAAGTGTTCTGTCTCTATTCTGGAATCAAGGACTATGGTCCTAATTTCACATATATGGTTCTTCTTTCAGACTCTGAATTCCTCTTACGTAAGAAATTTATTTTCTTCTGTATCAGCCTCACATCCTCAGAGCCACCTGGGTGTGGAGTGAGCAGAAGGAGAGAACAAGAGCAAGGAAAGGGAAGAAGATGGAGAGGAAGAGGAGGAGGAGGGAGCAGGACAGACAGACAGGACAGCAGTGCCTGCCTCATGGATGCACCAGGCTGTGGAGTTAGACAGTACAGTATTAATTCCTGACCAGAAGAGTTGTGCCTCCTTTAGAAGATTTTATAAGCTCTGTGTCTCAGTTTCTTATTGTTAATTTAAATAATAACATCAGTTGTTGTTGAGGGTTGCCATGAGCAGTCATTGCCATGGTGTTGTCCATTGTCACAAACTTGATTCTGACTTACTGTGGCCTTATAGCAAACAGAATGAACTGCTTCTTTGTCCAATGCCATTTGCAAGGTTATAAGTAAGTTTGCATCTTCCAGCACTGCATTTATTTTTTAAAACAGTGCTTAAATAATTAATAATTAATGTGGTTAATTTATTATAAGGTGTCCTAGAGGCAAGAAGCTGCACTGTAATCCTGAAGGCACCTGGTTCAAGGCCACCAGCTGCTCTGGGGGAAGATAAGCAATCTCCTCCCATGAGATTAACAGCCTCTGAAAACCTGCTGGAGGGTGAGCTGTGGGTTGGTTCTGACTCTATGGTACAAAACAACAATCAACCTCAAGCACCATGTTAGACAAAATTCTGTGGTGATTCATGAAGGTTTCATGGGCCCATTTCTCCCTAGTCTGTCATAGTCTGAAAGCTCCCCTGAACCCTGTCCACCAGGGGTGACCTTGTTGGTATCTGGAGTTCTGGTAACACAGCTGATAGCAGCACAGCAGCTCACAGTCCATCACAGCCTAGTAAACGGACAGTCAGTAGATAGGGTCAAAGGCATACAGTTTATAAATGAGTAAGTATAGTGACAGTACTTAGAGGAGTTGTTCTGTAGAACCAACTCATAGCTGGCCCTCCAGCTGATTTTCCAAGGCAGCAAATCACGTGGGAGGAGATTGTCCCTCTTCCTTCGTTGGTTCAGGTGGTGGATTTGAATCATGTGCCTTTGAGATGGCAGCTCTGCTTCTTACCGTTAACCCACCAGAGTTCCTGGCAAATCAGCATTAGGTAACTAAACCAGAGGACATGGGCCTCTGTGCCTCACATGGGTTTTGTGTTGTGTACTGTAGAGTCAGAACCGACCCATAAGCCACTTTCAGGGGCAGTTAATTGCCCAGAGGAGATTGCCCACCCTTCTCCTGCAGTGCAGCTGGTGGCTTTGAACCACATGCCTTCAGGACCGCATTGCAGCTGCTTGCCACAAAACCACCGGAGCTTCCTGTGTCTCACATAGTAGGTATTTAGTAAATTCTAGATCATGACTATCAGTTTCAATTAGAAATACTAATTAATCCCTGATTGATAGTTTGGAAAGCACTGCAAACCTGCCAGTATTTTTAGAAGGACCTAGTTACATTTTATTTCTCATCCTAAGAAATGAAGACCAATCAATAGATAAAATCCCACCTTAACCCTGCTGTGACTTACTTTTTCCCTCTAAAGAGAAGCCTTTTCCTAGGAGTTGAGATAAAAAGATCTCAGGAAGGTGCCTGAGTAGCACAAGAAGTTGGCTCTAGGCCGGTAACCAAAGGGCAGGCCATTCAGACCCACCCAGAGGAAAGACACAGGAATTGTTTCCATGAAATTATAGCCAAGAAAACTCTGTAGGTCTGTTCTACTCTGTAACACACAGACTCTCCTAAGTCTCAAATCATCAACAAAAATAAAATAATACAAGACCCTGGAGTTGCATGCTGTACAGAAGGCTCAAAGAGTATCCAGTGAGGACCAAACCAACAAAATCAACTTGAAGTACTAGTTAAGAACCTTTGCAGTACTTGAAAATGCTTTGAGGCACATGAGGTCTATGCTAAATATTAGCAGTTATCAGTGTGAAAAAAGAAGAGATTCTTGAGGTTCAGTGAGTAAGAGTTCAGCTGCTAATGGAAGGGTTGGCAGTTCAAACCTGCCAATTGCTCTGAGATAGAAAGACAGGCAGTCTGCTTTGTGAAGACAGCAGCCTTGGAAACCTCAGAGCAAAGTCCTACTGTGTCCTGAAAGGTTGTTTTGAGTCAGAATCGATTCAATGGCAGGAGATGAACTTACTGTGTTTTTGAGAGAAAAAACAATGAAAGTTAATAAAAATCCCAAAACGATAAGAAAGTCAAATGAAGCTGTTGCGACTGAGTGGAGTTGACGCCCACAGTGCCCCTCTGTTAACCTTCTCCCTCCCTCCTTCCTCCCCTCTCTCACCCCCTCCCTCCTTCCTCCCTCCCACAAAGCTCCAGGACTCCTGGTGCTGCTGAAGGAAGGTTAGGAAGGTGCAGAGGGCAGTGGACATCATCATGGAAGCACTCAGGCACTAAGATTACATTCTAGTCCCAAAACTTGCTTAGAAGAAAGGACAGTTTCCCCAAATAGAATTTAAGGACCCAGAAAGTCTATCCCAACAGTTAGATTGACAGAGAATTAACGAGGAGGGTGGAAGCAAGCATTCTGAATAGAGGCAGCACTAGGGCCTGGAGGAACGTCCTTACCTCCTTGATGGCTTCTCTTCCGGTGCACAGCCATCTGTGCTGTTTTCCAGGGAGTGGATGCCAGCCTCTGGCTCGCACCGCTGCAGAGGAACATGACAACATTGGGCCTCACTTGGACATTCGAGGTGGTTCCTTTTCAGGCTTGATGGACAGCAGTAAGTACCTGGGTCTCCAGCAGCCACACGTGTCAGCACGCTGCCAGCAGGGTGGACGTTTTGTCATATGATGGCACTGCCCCTTCCAGAGGCCACTTCGAGAGCAGACAGCACAAAATGCAAATCAGAAGTGGAGTGGCTTTTGAAATGACTTTATCATTGACAGACTGAGAGGATCCCGGGAAGAGTAGGTGACTCGGAGCAAACATGAGAAAAAAATGGAGACTTACTAATTTCCAGCAAGTTTCAGAAACGGCCCAAAGATGACAGCTGTATCATTTCGAGTACGATGCGCCCCATTGTGTCAAGATAGAAAACTTCCAAACCTGGCTTGTGATGTGACTTTGGGACTCCAGACTTGAGAGAATTGCAGCCTTCTGTACACATGACAACAAAAATTATCAACTGTTTTCCATCATCTGCCTCCCATCTCACCACCCCGGATCAGAACTGAAGTTAGATTTTAAAAAGGAAGTATAAGGGTAGGAGAAAAAAAGAACTGGAAAGCAGTTCGTTCATTTCACTCATTCTTTTTTTTCCCCCCCTCCCCACTCATTCTTTTAAAACATTGCTACAGATTGAGTTGGGTTCTCGCCAAATATGTGTGAAAATCCCAGCTGTTATAATTGTGGGTGTAACCCCACCTATGGTGAGCTCTGGTAGCATAGTCTATACAGAACTGCACTGTTACCCCCAAAGGATGAACCAGTCTGGTGGTTCAAACCTTCAGCTTCACAGGAGAAAGAGGGAGCTCTCTTCCTGTGTGATGCACAACCTCAGAAATGCTCAGGAGGGTCCCCTATGACTCAGCTGGACTCCGTGGCAATGAGTGGATCCTATGTGTGGTTCATGTTTCCTTCATTACAGTAATGAAGTCACCTCTGCACGGGCTGTACCTTAAGGCAGTAACATGAAATATAAAAGGAAGAGACAGAGACCAGAAGGAAGGAATCACAGGTTGGGGAGATAGAGATCACCAAGGAGTCAAGGAAGACAAGGACCACCGCGCATGGTGGATGGAAAAAACTTACCCTGGACCTGGTACCTTTAATCTAGGCTTCTACCCTCCTAAACTGCAAGAAAAAGAAATTTCAATTCACTGAAGTTATTTCTCTTGCAATGTATTAAACAGATAACTAAGACCCAGATAACGTTCCCTCCTTTTTTTGCGCTGTTCAACTTTTTATTGTGAAAAAAGTCTAATAAGTATAAAAACAGAGAGAATAGCACACTGAGTCCCCACATGTCCATCAGACAGCTGTGATCATGGCCAATTGTACTCACCTCTGCTTTCCATCATGCTCCTTCTTCCCCTATGACTTTAAGGAAAATCTCAAACAGTGTAACTTCATCCATTGTCTTTCATCAGTAGGGTCTTCACTGAGTACTGCTTATGTTTGTCTGCCAATAAGTAAGAAGGTAAAAGTAGGAGTCTTAATCTTTCAAAAGCTTATTGCTATGAACAGAGAAGCAGATCTTCTATAGCATGTAAATTTGAGTTGTTAAGTTATACAACAAATAACATCGCATGTGAACGGTTCTGGACATTTTTCTCAATGTCTTACAATATTAATTAATTTCATGTAGTTCTTCTAACAACACGATGAGGTAGGTAAAAGTATTGTCCATATTAGACAGACGAGGAACTTGAGGCATGAAGAGTTTATATATTTTTGCCCAAGGTTATGTTATTGTTATGTATTGTAGAGTCAGAACTCATAGCTGACCCTGCAGCAGGTTTTCAGAGGCAGTAAATCACACAGGAGGAAACTGCCTGTCTCTCTTCTGTGGAGCAGCTGGAGGATTCAAACCATGTGCCTTTGAGTTGCTGGCACAACTCCTTATAAGTAAGCCATCAGAGTTCCTTCAAGGTTATATGATTGATAAAAATTCTTTGCTGTCTAGTTGGAGCCGACTCATGTGTGAGCCTTCAGCAGACTTTCCAAGACGATAAATTGTAGAGGAGGGGAGAGATCATCTCTTTCCTGAGGAGCTGCTGTGGGTTTTGAACTGGCTGCCTTTACGTTAGCAGTACAACTCCCTCTGGCCTTGGCCACCAAAGTGTAAAGTAAGGAAGTAGTTGGACAATGAATAAGGATGAATGGAAAAGAATTGGTGCCTTTGAATTACTGACTGAGACTGGAGAGGAGTATTGAATATCTCATGATCTGCAAAAAGAACCAAGAAAACCACTTGGAAGCAGTACAGCTAGAGTGCTCCTTAGCGGCAAAGACGGTGAAACTCCATCTCACTTTGAGCATGTTATCAGGCGGAGCTAGTAGTTAGAAAAAAAGACATCATGCTGAGAAAGATAGTTAGAGAAAGAGGAGGACCCTCGGCAAGATGGATTGACACTGACCGTAACCGTGAGTTGTATATATCATGGCTAACCTTGAGAAAAAGGAGAATCCCAGAACACTTGCTTGTGCTCATGTGAAACCTATACTTGGACATGGAGGCAGTCGTCAGAACAGAGCAAGGAAATATTGCATGGTTTAAAATCAGCAAAGGGGTGCATCAGGAATGCATCCTGTCTTCGTATACAGAACAAATCATTCGGGGGGCTGGGCTTTATAAGAAGAAATGTGACATCAGAATTAGAGGAAGATTCATCAACAACTTGCGTTATGAAGATGACAAACCCCTGCTTGCTGAACCTCAGGAGGACCTGAAACATCTGCTGCAGAAGGTCAAGAACTACGGTCTACAATATGGACTGAAGCCCAACATCAAGAAGACAAAGATTCTCACCACTAGGCCAATTGGTAGCACCATGATAGTTGGAGAAGAGATTGAGGTTGTTAACAATTTCTGCTTGCTCAGCTCTACAATCAACACTCTTGGTACCAGCGGCCAGGAAATCAAAAGAAGAATTGTGTTCAGCAATTTCTCGGCTATCAGGACCACTTCAGAGTGCTGAAGTGCAAAGATAGCCATCTAGAGACCAAGATGCACCTGATCCAGGCCATGGTCTTTGCCATTACTTGCCATGTGTCAGAGAGCTGGACAATGACTAAGGATGATAGAAGAAAAAAAAAAAATTAATGTCTTCGACTTGTGGTGCTTGAGAATAATATTGAACATACCATGGAGAAAACAAACAGATCCGTCCTGGAGAGGGCGAAACCAGGCTGCTTCTCGGAGGCAAGGATTTTGAAGTTCCTTCTCACATACTTTGGACATGTTGCCAGGAGGAAGCAGTCCTTGGAGAGGGACATTATGCTTGGAAGGGTGGAGGGACAACTCAAGAAAGAAAGACCCTGGATGAGATGGATTGACTGGAGTAATGGGGTAGGTGTGTCAGGGACAATGAAATTGGCTCAAGATTGTGCAGGGTTTAGAGCTGTTGTTCCTAGGGTCACTACAAGTCACAAGTGACTAGATGGCACATAACAACAACAATAGTCCTTCAAGTGAATCAGTGAACGGGGGTGGGGGTGGTAATCTTGGGGACTCCAACTCAGAGTGTCTTCAAAGACCCTACCAACGTCCCTCGAGGACCAGCCGTGCCAGCACTTGAGCGTCTGCCACACAGAAGGCACAAGCATCAAACGTGACAGTATCCGTCACATAAAACCATTTTTAGACTTAATTTCTCACAGTTCTGCCTGAGCTGATCCTGGAGGAAATACAAACAGCATCAGGTAGGGGAGACAGGAAGAGCGTAAGTGGGCAAAGTGGATGAATTATGTCCCTCCCTCCTCTGTGAACATCACAATAATGTGACTCTGACCCAAGATGAGAGACTGGAGGGAAAGGCATGGGAGAAAGACATGAGATGGATTAAGGATTAAAATTTGATATTTTTAATACCTAAAAGTCAAGGCTGTCAGAATAACTAAAAGTTATTTAAAAGAGGGGGGAAAGTCATGTGATCTGCCTGAAAAGTTGTCAAGGATGAAGTTGGGTGAGCCTGAGAGTGTATTTGAATACAAAACGCACTGATTTTTATTGGTTCTAAATGCACTCGTAACTGATCTTGCGGGGCCTTTTCAGACAACGTAAATCACGTTGGAGGAAACTGTCCGTATTTCTCTCATGAAGCCAAAGATAGATTTGAACAGCCAGGGAGAGGCTGCCTTTGGGTCAGCAGTGCAACTTTCTGGACTACCACACCAGAGCTCCCAGAGTGAAAAATAGAAGCAGAATAAAACAGTTGCTGTCCATCGCCCGGTAGCCTCAAGTTTGTCAGATGAGAACTGTGCTCCGTATGTTTTTCAAGGGCTGATTTTTCAGAAGTTAATTCCCAGACTTTTCTGAGATAACTCTACGTGGACATGAACCTCTGGCCTTCTGGTTAACAGCTGGGGGCATTAAAGTTTGCACCATGGATCCATTTCCTGATTGGGCCCTACCATGTCCAGACCATTCCACAGAACCTAAACCCATCCTAAGTACAAGCAAGTATCCAGTAAAAACCATATCAAGTGTACAGGTGAGTATGTTCATCTCTAGTAAAAATAATATTGACTTTGGTTTCCAAAGACTTTAGATTCCAGCCCTGCCCTTAGTTATGAAATTAAGAACTTTCTTCTCTCTGACTCTCAGTTTCTATCTTCATAAAATGTGAACTTGAATATAAGCTCCTGTGGGAACAAATGAGAGAACATGGCACATTTCGGGAACTCAGCAAGAATTTATCCCCTATCCCTCTTTGCTACTCATTCTAACCTGCTTTCTTTACAGTTTCATAAAAATTTCCAAGAAATGTGATTTTGCAAACGGCATGGTTTTACAATCTTCATTCTGTTTCTGGGTTTGAGCACTTGGCCCTGATTATAGGACAGGAAGTTGACAACACTGGGACCTGGGCCAGGAGGTGTTGTTGCCCTCTTTACCCACACAGCTCACTCTGGAGACCATCACGTACCTGGTGCTTTGATGCGCCTCGGTCTCCACCACACATCATCTGGTTATCACTTTGCTCAAAGGGAATTCAGCTCATGTGTCTTTCCCTGTTAATATCACTACTATGACAGGCTGACATTAAAAGATAAGAACAGACATCTCTACATCCTTTAAAAATGCATCCCCAGTCATGCCTCAGATAATGCAGATAGTACTAAAACTCAAAGGTTAAAAAACAAAACACCGGATTAAAACAAAACAAAACAAATGTAAGAAGGCAGTCCTTAAAT
Source organism: Elephantulus edwardii (assembly GCF_000299155.1). Lineage (NCBI taxonomy): Eukaryota > Metazoa > Chordata > Mammalia > Macroscelidea > Macroscelididae > Elephantulus > Elephantulus edwardii. Next base: position 15,121,004 of record NW_006399753.1, read on the forward strand.
CAAAGGAGCGTAAATGTGACCCGCCAACTCTATGGCCGTGGAACGCTTCTATGAATCAGAGGACGCACCAACCATCTATTCAACTGTGAAACTCCAAAGAGCTGGCTTACTCTAGAAACTACCAGCCAGGCTTTTGGCCAATAAGAATTTGAAACACCATCTACCCTGCAATTCCAGAGGTCCATGGTTTGAATCCAACAGATGCTTTGCTGGAGAAGTAGGGATAATCTCCTCCTGTACCGGTCAGACCCAATTTGATGCTACACACACAAAAATAATTTAATTTTTTTAAAGAAAAGAATTTGAAACACCCCAGCACACAGTTATTGCACTTCCCTCTTATCTTGGCCGTTGTGTATTTAGTCCTGAGTAGCCAAAAAAGACAAAAGCAGAGAAACATGCTAACATAGAGAGGATGGGTGGGCAATCTCTGTCTCCCTGATCTTTATTTTACTTATGCAAGAAATGAAGATGAGAGACTAGACCAATGGTTCTCAGTCATCTTTAGCTTCACCTAGAATACTCTGGAGAGCTTTAAAAAACACAGATGCCCAGCTCTACTCCTGACCAATTGGGTCAGAACCTCTAGGGAAGGGACTGAACATGGGTGCCTTATAATGATACCCTAGATGTCCCGAGGGAGCTCTAGTGACCTAGTGGCAAGAAGTTGCTCTGCAATCCCAAAGGCATGCAGTTTAAGGCCACCAGCTGCTCTATAGAATACGGATTAGCAATCTCCTCCCATGCGATTAACTGCCTCTGAGAACCCACCAGAGGGTCAGCTGTGGGCTGGCTCTGACTCAGTGGTACACAGTTAGCAACAACAGACGAATCTAGTTGGAAACTACCCCTGGGTCAGAATGATAATTGTGATTGTTTCTATTCCAATATCCATCCCACATTCCTATATTTATATTTAAAGTATTACTATGAGACAATGAGATTCGTTTCTCACTCTTCTCATGAAGAATCATCTAAATGCCAAGGTGTCTCGTATTAGTATATCAAATTTGGGTTAGTCTGTCAACAGATCAGAAGTGACCGATTCCGAGATGGCAGGGGCGAGGCAAGTAACATACTATTAGCCCTAGGGATGGGTGAACTTATTGAAAAGCAAACCGTGTGTCATGTCATTGAGCCTCCCTTCCTCTGTACTTCCATCCCTCCTCTTCCTCTGCTCCTTCCATTCTTTTTCTCCTTCACCTTTAACCTTCTTCCTTCCTTTTCCCCTCCTTCCTTTCCCCCCTCCCTTTCTTCCTTTATCTCTCTTCACTTTCCTTCTTTCCTGTACTGTTTGTCTTACTCCCTTTTTTCTTTCCTCTTTCCCTCTCTTTCTCTCTCTCCCTTCTTCTTTCTTTCCTTTCTTCTCTATTGAATGTTTCAAAATAAAAAGTTGGCTTGGTTGTTCAATTCACCTCTGAGTTACATGTTTGAGACTCCTCTCTAGACCTTTTTTATTTTTATTAATTTTAATGAACATTTACAGAGATTTTGGATTTCTACTCATTCATTGTTGCATTTTTCTCCCTGTCCCCCCCACCTCCGCCCAGTTCACTCCTCTCTTTGAAAATCAAAAGAAAAATTCCCTCATTGATGTACAATCCCTACCCCACCCGAGTACTCTCCACTATGCAACCTTCATTCTGGACTTATATCTTAGGAAAAAACACGAGAAAGAAAGATGAGCAGTCTCTTCTCATAAATACTTACAGCCTCTGAAACCCATGGGGTGTCACTGTGGGCTGGAACCAATGCTGTGAAGTGACTTTGAGTTTGTTTATGAAAGAATTCAAATATTATAAAACTATATCCTTCCTCATTAGACCTCCAAAGATACCATCTCTTGCATGTTCTGTGCTGCAGTGGGCAATAAAAAGAGTGGGAGAGGAGACGTCAAGCTAAACTCGATGCTCTTGGCATCACTCCTTGCCCTGGTGCTCCAGATTTGCCTCGGTAATCTTAAATATCTGCTCTCACTCTCTCGTCCTGATTTTCTTCTTAGGCTTACTGCCCTGGCTTCCTACTTGGACTTTTTAGCAACACATTTCCTTGATAAAATAAGATTCTACAATGTCCTAACAGCCCAGTCCTGGAGGAGCCCACAACACAGACACTATTGACTTTGGGGACACAGAGTTAATTCAGTGATGGAGAGGGCCGAGGTGAGCATAGGGATTCCCTGGTTTGTGCAAATGGGACACTACTCCACCATTAACTGAAAGGTTTGCAGGTCAGTTCACTCAGAGGCACCTTGAAAGAGAGGATTGGTGATTTACTTCCTAAAAAAATCAACCACTGAAAACCCTGTGGGGTTGTGACGAATCTATTTCATTGTTATTGTTCTTGTTTTTAGGTGTTGTTAGTTGACTGCAACTCATTGCAACAGATTTGACCCTTACCTTATCCAGTGCCATCCTCATAATTGAATTAACTACACTGACCAATGGTAATTAATGTCACAAAACAAAATGTCTATGAGTGAGTGTAAGGAAAGCAATAAGTGAGTGTAAGGAAAGCAATATGATTTGTAAGACTTCTCAGAAAAATAATTAATGGATTAAAATAAGGGGGAAAGTGCTACAGTGCAAAATTTTGGGTTTTTTTTTAACATATATGGGGTCAGCATGTATCAGAATTGACTCGATGACAACTGATTTAGTTCTACACATTATATTCTGTTTAACAGCATCTGTTTCGCATCATCCCTAGCTGTCAAGCTAAAGGTAGTTCACTAATAGTAAGAGCATTATGTTGAGTGAACTAACTCAGTCTCATAAGGACAAATACTGTATAAGATTATTGTTGTAAAATTAGGAAGATAATTAGTAAAATGCTTATGAGAACCCAAGAGAAGGAGGGTAGGAACAGATGGGTGAGGATGAGCAGGTGGGAAATCACAGGGCCATACAATTCGATGCTTGGAGGGAGGTGTGGGTAAAAGAAATGGGAAAGATCCAGCAGAGATCTGGAAAGGCAGGGCAAAGGTGGACATAATTCAATGTTGGTTAAGTTTATACAGTGAATGGGAATGATTATATGAAACACAATGTGAATAAAGGATAGAGCGAGACAGAATGTATAAAAACTTTGTAAGCCTGATTTTTGACAAGGAGATGAAATCAGTCAAGTGGGGAAACGACAGCCTTTTTAACAAATGGTGTTGGCAAAATTGGAAAAATATCTGCAAAGACTCAGCAAGACCCACACCTCACTCCATACACAAAAACCATCTCAAGGTGGATCATGGACCTTGGACTAAACCCAAGGACTATAAACTTCATTACAGAAAAGCTAGGAACAACACTAGAAGTCCTAATCCACAACATAAACAACCTTCCCAGTATCCTGGAAAACCTACAACCAGGAGAAGATAACGTAGATGAATGGGATCTTCTAAGACTCAAATCCCTAT
>NW_006399753.1:15127323-15135024 GCF_000299155.1 Elephantulus edwardii
ATAACAACAAAAAAGGAAAAGAAGATAATGACAGTGTGTCATGAACCCCGTCTTCAGTTGCAATAACCCAAACTATGGGCAATGCTGCCAAATGTCCCCCTTGGGAGCACAACCTCTCCTGGGGTGGCCACTGCTCTGACAGAGCACAAAGACCCACTGCCTCCTAGGAAAATGGTATAGTAAATGCCATCAGCTTGGGACGCAGCCAGTGTCATACAGGAGCTTCCAAAAGAACAGGCCCAGCTGAAAAGGAAACACGCCTCCATGTGCTCAGCTGTGTCAGCTCCATTTAATTGTAAATGTGGACAGGCACGAGGAGTGAAGTACAGGATGTTTCTCGCCCTGGGCACTGTTAGCGTTTTTAGAATAAAAGCAGCCCGAGAGGCATTTGTTTTCGTGGAAGCTGCGCTCCTGGGTAACTCTCTGCTCATCAGATTGTTTTGAATTAATGTGGGAACTATAAATAAAGTGTTCTCTCTTTTTTGGACTGCCTTTGATCTATTGTTATACCTCCCTTTTCAGAATCCTATAAAGGCAATTTTCATTTAGATCCTTCATCAGGGAGGCAGGCGGGCTCCAATAATTCCACTCCAAAGCCTCCATCTCTTTCTAGACACAACCCACATGGAACAGCTGAGCAGCCCTCTGGCCTGGACGGCTGTCCCCTGAAGCCCTGCAGGGTGGAGGCTGGCTGGCTGGCTGGGCTGAAGTGACTAGGACAGACAGCGAGCTCGGAGGGAGCACATTTGATTGACATTTCCTCCTGTGTTATTGAATCGTTGTAATAGAATTACTAGAATCCAAATCCTTACTTGCCCCAGAGGAAGGGGCACAATAGAGCCATGTGTTCTCCCCAGTGAAGGAGCATAATTCTGGAATCCTGGACTCCAATTTGTTCATAATTAATAATTTAATTTCCTTCCAGCTACCCACACATACACAACTGCTGAAGTCCACATATGTACAATAACAGGATCTTCCTTTGTTACAGGACAGTCATGCGTCCAAGGTAACTGGGCTTTTCTGTGCCAAGAGGTTAGAGAGGAAGGAGAAATGGATGTGAAGTCATTCTAGTGATGTTTTTTTGTCATGTTTTGTAGGATGAGAGCCTGTGAGTTACACCATTCTTGTATTTAAAATGAGAACACCCATGCTTCTGTTTACAAAGTCATCATAACTAAATAAATCTGCTACAGAAGGTATCCAGTAGTAGTGCTTGCTCTGTGAGATTCTCTTCCTCCTCCTCATTGTATTCATAAACATGGTCTTTAGTCTCATGACTATCATTCCCTTCATCCTATCTTTTTAGATAAGAGAGTTGGAAGACTTGTGTTGTATTTTCCCTCCATTTATGATAAGGAAGATGTTAGTAATTTTTTTTTCCCCAGTGGGATGCTAGGGAAAAGAAGGACTTCAACACTAGGCTTTCTCATTCTAGAGTCGAGTGTAAAATTCCCCAGAGGTCAAGGACCCTGCAGACATCAGTGGCTAAGTGAATAATAGTAGCTTTCACAAAGATTAGGCCACAGATCCAACGAGCTACAGGGGGAAAGTGCATATATTGTTCTATGAGCTCCTTCTTTTTCTTTCTCTGAAAAGCATCGGCTGTGATTCCATGGAATCAAGGCTTGTCTGCTGTTGTTATGTGTCCTTGAGTTGCCTGCGACGCATAGCAACCTTATATACCTTATGTGCTCTGAACCCTGCCCTATCCTGAGCCAATCTCATCGTCTCCAACAGATCGAATCCCATTTCTACAGTCACTGAGTCAATCCATCTCATCCTGGGTCTTCCTCTCCTGAGCTGTCCCTCCACTCTTCCAACCATGATGTCCTTCTGCAAAGACTGGTCCCTCCTGGCCACGTGCCCAAGGTATACGATATGGAGCTTCAAAATCCTTGCCTCCAGAGATCAGCTTGGTTTCTTTCTGTCCAGGACAGACCTGTTTGTTCTCCTGGCAATCCATGGCATGTTCAACACTCTTCTCCAGCACCACAACTCAAAGGCATAGATCCTTCTTCTATCATCTTTAGTTATTGTCCAGTTCTCTGATGCTTAGAAAGTAGTGGTTTTAGATCATGGCCTGTATCACACGCACCTCAGTCTCCAGCCTGACATTCTCTCTATGCTAATTTGAACATCAGGGTGAGTTGGAGTATCAGTGTAGAAAAGGACAAGGCGAAATGCATGTGGTTCTGCCATTTAGTAGCGGTGGACTCCTAACATCTTTGAGCTGCAGCCTCTTATTCTGAAAGTAAAGGTGAAATAGTTAATGCTCATAAAAGATTGTCTTCTGGCTCAATTTCCCCTGGAATTGTGACAAGACACTAGACAAGAGAGATGGATTGGAAACTCACCAAATGAATGTTCTTATAACTAGGTGCAATAAGAGGTGTAGATCTCTAGGTGGTTTACAATAAAGGTTGGAGGTTAAAACCCAGCCACTGGAAAGTGGATTTTCTTCTGTCAACATTGTTGTCATTGTTGTTAAGTGCCATTGAGTCATAGGCGACTCATAGCAACCCAATGAACAAAAGTCCTCAACACTTAACTTGTGTGACTTTCATCCTTTCTCCAAGTTCATGGAAGCAAGCTATTACAGAAGTGGATGCCACTCCTCCTTCCAAGCTTGTTTTAATCAGAGAACTCCACCAAACACTGTCTGCCATGGGTAACCATTCTTGCATTTGACACATCAGTGTCACAGTGTTGAGCTTCACAGTGACCTCAAGTTACCTCTGGATGGCAAGTGCACACACCAGAGTTATACATCTAAAAAAATGTTATGGAGCTCAGGCCTACTCCATGAATTGGAGTCAAGTCAATGACAATGGACTTGGGTTTTCTAAGAGATGAAGGGACAAGGTAGCTGTTTTGTCCCAGGTTAGAGTTGAACACCAATGAGAAAAGGGCCCCTCCTCCTTCTCTACCTCTAGGGAGTGGCCACTCTGTAATACTGGTTGGCAGACAAAAGAGAACACTTGGCAAAGCAAATGAGGCTAAAGCATACCTGTTCTAAGGTACAAGGGACTGAAAAACCACAGGCTAGATGACAGTGGAAAAGTAGGATTTCGTGACTCAGAAAAAGAGTGAGTAAAGGCAATGGAAAGTTCCTAGAAAGTGACCTAAGAGCCTCCGGAAAGGAACAGAGGGGATTTGCAAAGAGAGAGCTCTGGCAGCAGACTTTGATGTTGAAGACTGAGACAGAAGCTGTGGTTGGCTTGTCATTGGGGCACTTTGACTATTTCCAGACTAATGTGCCACAGGAAACATGGCTACACATAGATTTACAAACTGCTCACACTTGCTACAAACAAGGCAATATGCAATGTCAAGTTTGCTTGGAAAGGAAGTAATCTGTCAAGGGACACTTTATGAGGATTTGGGAATCAAGGTCCCAGATTCAGCTTTGACTACAGGAGTGTTGGTTGACCTTTGAGATCTTGATCTGTAAACTCACATTGTTAAATGTTGGAGACATTCTGAAGTTCTACCTGTGATAATGGGAACCTCAGTCTGGGGCTTGTGGGCTGGCCTGAATTAACAGGGAGCCTCTGTCCCTCCCACAGGTCTAGAGTGGAGGCTTGTCTCCCTAAATCAAAGCTAAAAGTGAGCATAAAGCACTCAAGGAATCCATTCCATTCAGCCACATAGTTTGACACACAGCTTCTCATCTCAACAAAGTGTGTCTAATGCACATGTCTTCCCTGAGGAAAACAACAAAACATTCTGAAAGAAATCAAGCTCTAAAACGAAATCCTGTTCTAATGAAAAGTTGACATGGTGTGTACCTCCCAATGACCGTCTCCTTCTTCTCTGACAAAGTCTCTGACCCTGCAACACAGACTTGAAATGCTCCTGGAAGTCTCCCATCAGCCCCTGAGGAATTGAAAGTAAAAACAACTTCACTTGTCAGTGACTTTGGAGGCTTTTCCTCATTGGGAGTATGTGTGGAGATGAATTTTAAACACAAATCTCTGCTTATTGAGTTTGAAGCAAATTGGAATCTTGACCAAAAGGAATGAAGGTGGCTAATCCAATTTGAAGACTGCTTGCATGTAAATGAGTGCGTATGAGCTTCTTGGGACCCTATTTCCCTCTTACCAAACACTGCACAGAGATGATGGGTTTAGTTTCAGGTCAGGATGAGTCCCGAGAAATACTGAGTGCTTACTTCCAGCTCTGTAATGATGTGACTCTGTGGGTCTATGACCCTGTAACCTTTTAAAAATTACTTGATGAAAGTAGAAAGCTACTCCAATAGGTTCACAAATAATAGTAATACAACTTACCAATATTACCTGTTATCCCGCCACATGTCAGGAAATAATACAAGGGCTTCTGTGCTTCTTCATTTATTTTGTTTCCTTCTCTCTCTAGATAGTCATATTTATAGATACATATAGATATTGGTGTGTATTTCTTTCTACCATGCTCTGGATAGTGATAGACAGAGGTATAATTTAAATAAAAAGATTGACAATATTCCTAGTATGGTCAGTTTGGAGAAGAATATTGAGTATACATTGGATTGCTAAGAGAACTAACAGGTCTGACCTGGAGAGGGTGAAACCAGGTTACTCTCTAGAGGCCAGGATTTTGTAGGTCCATCTCGTGTACTTTGGGCACGTTGCCAGGAAGGACCAGCCCGTGGAGAAGGACATCATGTTTGGAAGGGTGGAGGGACATCCAGGGGACAACCTTGGATGAGACTGATTGACACATTTTATCCGGGGTACTAGGGGCAGGTGCACCAAAGACAGTGAGATTGGCTCAGAACAGGACAGAGTTCAGAACTATTGGACTATAGGAGGTGCAGGCGACTCAATGACATATAACAACAGTTTTAGAGGAAGTAATAACTCAGGATGTTATTGTCCCTGGTAAAGATTAAAAAGCCAGATTTTAAACACCAGTCTGTGTCCAGATTTTTTTTTCTCCTATCTCATCCTTTATTGGCACATAGTGAAATAGTCATGTAGAAACATAAAGTTCTAAACCGTTGAGTAAAGTCTAGAGTATGAAGATCCTTGTGTCATAGTAATGCATCGAGCTGCTCTCCAAAACGCTGATGGCTTGAATCTCTCAGTCATTCCGAGCGAGAATGCTGAGGAGTCTCCCGCCACGAAGAGTTCCTGCCTCACACACCCTGTGGAGAGCCGCCAGGACTCAGAATGGACTGGATGCCAGGTTTCACCTTTGGCTTGTATGGTCTATAAACTGTGCTAGCTGGTTACGTGTTGGTTTGACGATCCACATCAGACTATCAGTTGGAACTCATCGGGTTCTCCACAGCAGCACAAAGGGATCATTTCCAGCACAAAGGGATCATTTCTTTTGACCTTGGAAACACATCGTGAACAGGAAGTGACTGATGGCATTGAGTCTGGCTAGGTTTATATACTGATAATGGCTTAACCAGTGCAGCATTTGTTTAACTGTTGCTAGAAATAACCCCAAAAGTTAAAAAAGAAACCCTATATGGGGATATTCTTCAGCAATGATTTCTCACATCATTACAGAGCTGGAAGTAAGCACTCAGTATTTCTCGAGACCTATCCTGAGCTGGAAACTAAATGCATCGTCTCTGTGCAGTGTTTAGTAAGAGGGAACCAGGGTCCCAAGAAGCTCAGATGCACTTATTTGCATGCAAGCAGTCTTCAAATTGGATCAACCCAAGAGTTATGAAGAGAAAAATCTTCACAGACCCTTCTTCCTTGGTCGTGATTAAGGACTTGGCCGTTCAAACTGTGATCCAGGAAAGGAAGGCATTGACAATACCTGGCAGTTTGTCAGAATTTGAACCTCTGCCCTAGACTTACTGGACTAGATTTTGCCTTTGAGTGAGGCCCTTGAGTGATTGTTTAATGGCCTGCGAGTCAGTTTTCACTCTCAGAGGCCCCATTCATATCAGACTGAACTCCGCTCCATAAAGCTTTCACTTGTTGACCCTTCAGAAGTAGATATTTACACCTTTCTTCACAGGAAATTCTCAATGAACCAAAATTTCCAGCCTTTCGGTTAGTAGCTTGAGTGAGTAACTGTCCACACAGGCGTCCATGGCCTTGTGAGTTACATTCAAATGCCTTGAAAATGCTTCATATGTTACTATTGGAGTAGATGGCCTTCCTCTCCCTCTGGCCTGATGAAGGCATGCCTTTCGATCCATCTCCTCTTCCAAGATGGTACTTTGTGGCTTCAGTCCTGTTTTAACTGGTACGGTCATCACCTCTATCTCTACCTCATTCTCTCTTCATTCACTGGACCCATCCCCACTAGATGGGACTCTTCCATGGAACCAAATTTTTATTCACACACTCCTCTGGCCACTGGATACTGAGTTCAGCGGTTTCTCCTTTTATAGATAATATCCCCACATTCTAAACATCCCAGATTTCCATCTTCTCAACCAGTCGATGCCTCTGAGTTCATTGTGAGTCAGGCCTGAGCTTGCCTGAGTGACATTTTTTTTTACTGTTTCTTTTGCTATTGTTTGGATTAGCAACATGCTTGTTCATTTCTGGTATACTACTTGCCTTTGGGATTCTGAAAGGTCAGAGACGGGAGCTGCACTATTTAAGGTTTTATTATCAAAGTGATGCGGATTTGTAATAGAATTCTTGGGGAAAATAAAAGGGGAAAAAGATAATGAAAGGCATTATGGTTTGTAATTCTGGCATTCAGAGATAAACCGCACCCAAGTTAAACTCATCTCTGTTGCAGAACACTCTAACACTGAACATCCTTACATGACAGAGAACTGCTCCAGAGGCCTCCCCAAAAGCTCTTATTCCTTACAGAGAAGCCACATCTTTCTTTCAAGGACTGCTTGATGAATTTGAGACACCAATCCTGTAGTGGGCAACCCAGTGCATTGAACACCATGCCACCAGGACTTGTCAGGAATTTTAGCAAAATCCTCACTGATATTGAAAATCAAGACAGCACAGAGGCAATATAACATCATCCCACTAAATGTGTCTTGGCGATGTGAGTGAGTGAGGTATGCAGGCTGCAATATGCCAAAATTTTAAAAAATGAGATAGAAAAAAAAACCACCCCAAACCAACACCTCAGTTGTCCCAGTCTCTTCAATTACCAGAGGCCTGAGATATAATGGAAAGGCTAGCCTGCAGATAAAATATGTATCTGATATAATTCCCCAGATGGCCCGCAGAATTTGAGTCATTGGACAGAATGCAAAAACTATTTCCTGAGTACTTTGGTGTGTGCTATGCTGGGTGGATGGAGAGGGGGCAGATGGGAGCAAAGCTTTAGTTGGAAACCTCCAGAGCATAGATTGGGAGTTGGAGGTGAAATGAGCAGTCAGATACTGGAGACATCAACAGTCAGCTGCTAGAAACCTGGTGGCAGACAAAGGAGAAGGAGGCTGACCCTGAGTCACGTGGTCCATGTGACAGACCTCCAGTATCCCGTACATAGTGCCTCCTCCGGACCAAGTCAAGGAATCACCAGGCTTCAGGCTTCTAGTTTCTGCACTCCTTTGCCTGAAGGTTTCCTTTAGCTCTTTTAGATCTGTACATACTGTGACAGAGCAGAGAGACCAGAGATGTAACAAGGTGCCCCTTGTACCTCTACTGGACCCCTCAATGATGAATGCAAGTGAAAATCTAGTCACCCAGCTGTCCTGCCCCTCTGGTGAGGTAATGCAAAGATGTTTGTTTCACACTGAAATTACTC
>NW_006399753.1:15135289-15138626 GCF_000299155.1 Elephantulus edwardii
TTTCGTTCATAGGGTCGTTATGGGTCGAATACAACAGCGTTTAACAACAACTGAATTGCAGGCTTCCCTAAACTCCAGACATTTACTGTGGGAGCCAGCTTGACCCCTATGCTTTCTAATGCTATAAATCTTTACAGAAGCAAATGAAAAGCTTGATAATGTACCTGTATGAATTGTCCCCCCTTCTTTGTCTCAGTTTTCCAATCCTGTACAGATCTTCACATCACAAATAAACTGCTTACCTTCCAATCTTTGCTTCTAAATCTGCTTCTGGAAGACATAAAAATTAGAGATGGAAATTGAAGACAGAAGATGTGGCTAGGCAATTTTCAAGGACTAGAGACGTCTCCTTTACATTAGTTCAGGACTTCTGTGTAGTTCTCAGAGAAGAACTCCTTTTCAGATTCCAGATGAGGCTTTGCCAAGGGAAGAATATTGAAAGCCGTTTCCTCCATCTCTAGTCCTTCAGAAGGTGCAGAGAATCTCAGCCTTGCGCTCTGACATAGAGCAGCAGCTTATAGTTCTCTCTTTTTATATTCAGAAAAGAGACTGTGCAGTTCCTTGGGCAGTTGCTGCGGTCATTTTTTTTTCTTCAGTCTTTTAGACATATGCTGAGTCAAATATCTCAGTCACAAAAAGACAAATACTGCGTAACACCACTGTTATAAAATGGATTGACATGGTAGGGCGAGAGGAAAGAAAAGGAGACGAGTGGATAGATAATGGACATTGCACTGGAAATGATGAGGGGAAGGGTATGTGAAAGGAATGTAAGTATGTGTGTGTGTGTGTGTGTGTGTGAGAGAGAGAGAGAGAGAGAGAAATAGAGCTTCTTTAAAGCTTGTTTGGTCTGGTCCTTGTCGGCCTTAACATCCACAATGAACACAAGTGTGTTGTTACCTTCTATCCTCTTCATGGCTGACTCAGTGGTCAGCGGAAATTTGATGACGGCATAGTGGTCAAGCTTGTTTCTCCTGGGGGCGCTCTGCCGGGGGTGTTTGGGCTGCCTTCAGAGTCTCAGTGTCTTAGGCCGCTGGAAGATGAGTGACATGTGGATCTTCTTTTTTTTTTTTTTTTGGCTGTGGACGCCCTTCAGGACACCTTCTTGGCATTTAACGCCTTTGCTTTGGCTTCAGTTTTGGGAGGGGCAGGGGTTCCTTCTTCACTTTTTATGCCATCTCCATAGAAAGGTGGAACGTAATTTTTTTATTTTGTCTGGAGAGGACCCATTCTCTTCTTGGTAGGGTAAAATCTTCTGTTAAGACTCATTACTTCAGTCCTTCCACTGTAGTTAAGTTAATGTTCTTTTTTGTGAGAGAAACTTCACATTGTATTGACTTGTTTGTTGTTGCTAAGTGCCGTCGAGTCACTTGCAACTCATAGTGACCCTATGTATAACAGCTCTGAACCCTGCTCTGTCTTGAACCAATTTCTTTGTCTCCAATACACCTGCCTCCATTATCCCAGTCACTGAGTCAATCCATCTAATGGAGGGTCTTCCTCTCTTGTACTGTCCCTCCACCCTCCCAAGCATGACGTCCCTCTCCAAGGACAGGTCCCTCCTTGCAACATGTCCAAAGTATGTCAAACGGAGCTTCAGAATCCTTGCCTCCAAGGAGCAGCCTGGTTTCATCCTCTCTAGGATAAACCTGTTTGTGTATTGACTTTGTTTGTGTATTTCTCCCTCTCCTGAGTCAATGAAGACCAATCAGGCAAGACTCTGGCCTTTTAGTTCTGAACCTCCACGCTCTTGCACAGTGATTGGCATTTTGTGTGTATCATTAAACATCTAAATGAGAAACAGAAATCAGATGGAAGTAAGAGTAAATTAAGCCAGCAAGAAGGGAAAAGACAGAAGGGAGAAAAGATGGAAAGGAGGGACAGGGAAAAAAAAATCAAAGCATTAACGTGGTCCGAGATGCAAAGTCACCATCCACCTGTCCCCGGAGGCTTGTGTGACATTAAGACTCACAACAGATTTCAGCAGAGCTTCCTAGCTGAGATGGGGTAGGAGGAAAGAACTGGGGATCTATCTGTACCTGAGAATTAGCCAACAAACATGGTAGGATCCAAGTGGACAATCAAGATATTCTTTGTTTGTTGTTGTTGTTATGTGCCGTCGAGTCACCTGCGACTCATAGCGACCCTATGCACAACAGCCCTAAACTCCGCTCTGTCCTGTGCCAATTGCACTGTCTCTGACACTCCCATCCCAATTATCCCAGTCACTGAATCAATCCACCTCAGAGAGGGCCTTCCTCTCCTGCGCTGTCCCTCCACCCTCCCAAGCATGATGTCCCTCTCTAAGGACCGGTCTCTCCTCACAACATGTCCAAAGTAAGTTAGACGGAGCCTCAGAATCCTTGCCTCCAAGGACCAGATAATGTTGTGTTAGACTGTTCATGGTAATCCCAAAAGTCCTGGAGGTGAGAAGACTGGCTCCTGGGAGACAACAACAGAAGTGTTCTGATGGCCAGTGGAAGTAGCAGCAAATACAAATGGGAAAGAAGGAAGTGTGTGTGTGATTTTCTGTTCTTGTGGTGTGCTGTGGAGTTGGAATCGACATAACGCTGACCCTTCAGTCAGTTTTCAGAGGCAGTAAATCATAAGGGAAGAGATTGACCAACCTTCTCCCTCCTAGCAGATTTGAACTGCAAGCCTTTGGGAACAGGATATACTGTTGTCATCGTTACTTGTTGTTGTTATGTGCTGTTGAGTCGCTTGCGACTCATAGCAACCCTATGTGCAACAGCCCTAAACCCTGCTCTATCCTGTGCCAATCATACTGTCTCCGATACACTCATCCGATTATCCCAGTCACTGAATCAATCCACCTCATAGAGGGTCTTCCCCTCTTGCGCCCTCCCTCCACCCTCCCAAGCATGATGTTCCTCTCTAAGGACCTGTCCCTCCTTACAACATGTTCAGAGTATGTCAGACGAAGCCCCAGAATCCTTGCCTTCAAGGAACAGCCTGTTTTAACCCTCCAGGATGAATCTGTTTTCTTGGCAGTCCATGGTCCTTTACTTGCTAGGATAGAAAAATATTTTGAGCTTATTTTTGGAAGACTATGTAGTGGGAGCCTGGGGAACTTTTGGGTGAAGAAGCAGAGGCTCAGGAGCTGGAACATGGTCTCTGTTCATAAAAGAGGAAAGGCTTCAATGCAGTAAACATAATTTATCCAGTTTTTCTCAGTCTTACCCCCACCCCGATGTCAGCCTCATTCTACAACAGTGGCACTGTATAGCATTTGTCCCTTTGTGACTGAGATATTTCACTCAGCATAATGTCCTCCAGGGTCACCCATTTTGAATAATATTGCATGAGTTCCTTGTTT
>NW_006399753.1:15139002-15150411 GCF_000299155.1 Elephantulus edwardii
AAGGAGAGGAGCAAACAGGGTGTGGGGGTGGGGTGGGCGGGGAGAAAAGTGCAACAATGAATGAATAGAATTCCAAAATCTCTGTAGATGTTCATTGAAATTTAAGAAGAAAAAAAAATCCTTGCATACCTGTTATGGGGGGAAAAAAGAAAAAAAAAGAGGAAAGGCTTCACTTTGCCCAGGTAGTGAGTCCACAGGAGAGGAAGGTTGGCGTGAAGGTGGGCAGCCGGCCCTGTGGGACAGACTGCACCAACAGCAACGTCTAGGGGTTTCCCTCAAAGCTTGTTGTCAGTGCGGAATGTGACATCCTGAAGTCCACTCTGTGCTGTAGGTACAATACCTGTAAGGTCTGAGAAGCAGCAGGACTCCTTGTAGATTTTGGAAGAAAGCAGCAGGGAGTGAGGGCAGAGTGGATGGAGGCCCTCTTCTCCATTTGCACCAAAGCGGCATGTTAGAAATGACCTGTGGTCCAGATCTTCCCTTTTTCATTTCTCATCCTAATAAAACACTGTCAACAACTTGCTTTATAATCTTCTTCCCTTTGCAAACCATTTTGTTGGGAGCTATAGGACTGATGGAATGAGCATCAGGGCGGAAAGAGGCCTGAGTCTCTGCTGGTTTCCCACCTCCTCCTGACCCCCTCCTTCCCTTTCACATCAAGCGCTTGGCGATGTCATTCTCTGCCTTCCTGGGACCGGAGAGATGTTAAGGAACAGATCAAATTTACAAAGTATATAAACAAAATAAAGCTGTGAACGTTATTACTGTATTGAAAACACATTTTCCCCCTCCTATCTCAGAGACTAAGTGAATGCAACGCTGACTTTTTTAGTCTAAACATGATTTCGAAACAATATTTGAAAATTGACCTTATTATCACCCCAAACATTAGCTTATTCTTGGCTTTCCCTTTTCCCCAGGCAATTACCACTTTTCTACAGCTGTTTTACACACTGGCAGGTAAAAGCCTTAAAAAAAAATGTACCAGAGGTAACATTATGACAATATCTTGACAGATACTTTGTACTATTGTATTAGTCAGTGAGCTCATGTGACATCTTGATGTGACCAAATAATAATAATCATTTAGTTGTTTTGGTGCTTACCTGTATGATGTGCATGGCTGCAAAGAATTTTTTTAAGAGCATTTTTTTTTTAAATCTAACACTTCATCCTATCTTTGTCAAAACAGCCTTGGGCTATGCCTGTAGGACTCCAGCTATAAGTCAATTACTCGGCTATTGGGAAAGAGATACACCCACATGGAGGCAAGTAATTGAATCTTTCAGTTTGCATCCAGATGTTCTGGCATGGAAGCTATGATCAGGACACATGTGCAATGCAGATAAATAACTCAGCAGCACTATTTTAATCGCACGACTTCCTATGGACGACACAAAGAAGTAGACAGATGCACTGTTTAATACCTTGCTTGTAGGTACTTGACAAGCCTCATTGGAATGTGGGCATTAAGAGATCAGATTTCAAAATAATCCTTTTGTCATTTTAGATCTCTTCAACGCCTTTCTTTTGAATAGCTTGCACTGATTCAAGTACATATAACCATTGTGTGACTTGATTTTAAGTGCCTTTAAACTTAAATAATGGTGCTCTACAGGAGTATGCAAATGAGATCCACTGAAGAGCATGAATACTGAAACTAGGGGAATTAATTAAGTCATGGGAACTATCTTTGCCACTAATTCAGTGTGATAGACTTGGGCTGATTACCTCGTCTGAACATATTGCCAGAATTTGCCTTTTAATGCAGTGATGGTTTTCTCATTTGGACTAGAAGGATTATTTCCAGCCAAAGCTAGAGTAGAAGGCATTGCAAAAGGTAGGGGGTCTGTGGTGGATGTAGGGAGGAAATAGTGAGTGACTCTTTCTAAGAGAGAATGTGTGTAGCGTGGGGCTTTGCTGGATGGGACTTGACTGAAACGAGGAAAATGTTTGGCCAGGCAAGAGCAGCAGAAGGGTAATTGGAGTCTTCACTGTGTAACTGGGAAGGAGAACTCAGCAGACTCCTACTCTGGTAGTTTAGTTTTGTGCACATGCAGTCTCGATTAATCAGGGTCCTTAAGGAAGCCTCCATTTCTATTTTTGTTCTTATCAACTGATATTGAGTTGATCCATAATTTGAGATGATGCCACACACACAATAGAATTGTTGTTGTTGAGTGCCTTGAGTGGAGCACACTCAGAGCGACCCTATGAACAAAAGGCCTGAAGTCTTTCTATAATTATGAACATTTATTAAAGTTCATAGAGTTTCCGGAAGCATTCTGTTGAGGAAGCGGATGCCACTCCTGCTTCTAATCAACTCAAGACTCAGTTCAAAATGGATTTGAAAAACAACAAAAACAAAACCCAGGCCAGTGCGCTAGGCTTTGATTGGCTCCAACAAAAGGCTCTGGGCCCTAATTAGGCTCAGAACCCTCCAATCCCAGCAGCTCACACAGGGTTGTGAGCAAAATCAGCCAACCTTTAGCCAAATCAAGGAGAACTCACCTCTTAAAATCCAACAGACACACATTCGCCTTCAACTGAAGTTGTTGTTGAACACAATAGAATCAGACTATTGCTTTCTAGAGAGTTTCATTGGTTTGTTTTCAGAACTCGATGACCCAGCCTTTCCTCCTAATCTATCTTAGTCTGGAAGGTTTGCTGAGACCTGCTGAGGACCACAACAGCATGCATGCATTCACAAATACACAAGTGGTGGCTGTGTTTGAGGTGCTTGCCTGGGAGTTGAACCCAGGTCTCCAACATGGAAGGTGGTATTTCTGCAGCAATTACTCCTTCTTTCATGTCTAGGAGAAAACAAACAAAAACACATATGCTTTAAGTCACATAGACCTAGGTTCTAAGCACATCCCAGCAAATAGTTTAAGTGCTATAAACTTCTACTTACTTACTTATAAAAAGAGATAGTTGTAAAGATTAAATAAGTATAACATATGTGAAATATAAATAACTGCATAACAACAAAATAAAAAATAATTAGCCCTCCAAAAAGAACTTCTAAGATCTGAGCTAGGATTGCTCTCATCTGAGCAGCTATATGTCAGAACAAGCTATCTAATATTCCTCAGCTATTATTTTCTTTCATGCAAAATTAGAAAATAATAATAATAAATATAATAATACCTCTTTTTTGTTTGTCATACCCTGGATGAGATGGGTTGATACAGTAATTGGGGCAACAGTGGTAGGTGTGTCAGAGTCAGTGAGACTGGCTCAAGATAGTGCTGCTGTACATAGAGTCACTATGGGTCAAAGGCAACTCAATGGCACATAACGACAAGAAAAAACAGTAATGACTGTTGTGGTTTATGTTGTCATGATGTTGAAAGTTATGCCACATTGATTTAGAATAACAGGGTCACCAATGGTGGACAGCTTTTAGGAGAAATTAGAAGGAGAATAAGATAGTTTAAGGAATAAAGAGTATTGAATATACCATGGACATCTAAAAAAGAGCACACATACCTGTCCTGGAGAAAGTACATCCAGAGGGAACCAGTCCTTGGAAAAAGCATCACACCTGGAAAGATAGAGAATTTGTAAAGGAAAAGAAGACCCTCAAACAGATGGATTGACATACAACTGCAACAATGGACTTGACCATGGTGGAGATCGTGACGATGGCACAGGAGAGGGCAGACAGTGTGGGTGACAGTCACCTCACTGGCACCGACCATCAACAAGGAAAAAACACCTTATGATCTACTTCTGAAAACTTACTAATGGCAATTCTGTGAATGAAAACAGAGTATATGCTTATATAGTGCTAAAAGTTGAGTCCCCAAGGTTGGAAGGTACTGAAAATACATAGAGACCACATCAATAGGTGTGAGTATGCTAATGATTGTGGAGTCGTCACAGGTTCAGACCATGTCCTGTCTACTTGTCCATGGAATCTCCAAGAGCCAGAACTGTCCTAAGAGTAGCTAACATTCTACAGGGTTATTTTTTTATGAGTAACTTAAAAATACACATATAAGCAATGAGAGCAGTGTTAACCACATAATAACTGACTGATGTATAACCAGTGTAATACTATCAAGCCTTTGATAACCTCAGCCATAGCCAGAAATGATGGAAATCCAGAGAAAATCTTAATAACAGCAGTTATCAACTTGAGTGCCTATTGTTTATGGTCTTTTCAGTCACTTCAGTCTCAGTATGCCTCTGAGAGCCAGACAATGTCGAAGGATGACAAGGAGAATTGATGTCTTTGAACTGTGGTGCTGGAGAAGAGTACTGACTATCCCACCGACTTCCGAAAGAACAAACAGATATGTCTTAGAGAAGGCAAAGCCAGTGTGCTCCTTGGAGGAAAATGTTGTCAGCCAAGGGAAAAGACAAAGACGGGGACACGCAGAAATGGAGGACAGCCCAGAAAGCGGGAAGTCAGGGGGCTAACAGCTGGAAGAAACGAAGTCCCTGGCATAGATGGTGGCACTTCATTTCACATACTTCTGGCATGTTGCTAGAAGAGGCTATTCCTTGAAGAGGGACACCATGCTTGGAAAGGTGGAGGGATGGTAAAAGAGAGAAAGACCCTCAACCGGATGGACTAACATGGTGATTTCAGCGATGGATGATTGCAGCAAAGTGTGTCAGAGATTGTGAGGTGGGCACAAGACAGGACATGGTTCAAGCTGGTTGTTTATAGAGTTACTGTGAGTCAGACTCGACTCTACAGCACCTAATAACAATAACAAAATCACTATCTATTAGTTACTATGCTAAGGAGTTTTAATATATTTCAATGTAATCTTCACAGGTACACAGTGAGCAGAGTTCTTACTCCGACTTTATGGATGAATAACCTGAGATATAGAGAAATTATGTCATTTATCTGGAACTGTTTTATTTTATTATTTTTTTTTTTTTAGTCTGTTGAGTCAGAATCGACTCAGAGCTGAGCCTCTGCAGGTTTTCAGAGGCAGTTAATCACATGAGAGATAATTACTCTTCTTTCTCCTGGAACAGCTGGTGGGTTTAAATCCTTTGGGTTGGCAGTACAAAGAGGTGACACGATTGAGATTGCAAACAGCAGACTGCTTTTTAAGTTATTTCTACTGCTTCATACACTGCTACAAAAGCAGACATGTAACTCTCTCACAAGAGGCACTAAGTTAGCACCAAGATGTAAGATAACAGATAATTTCAGAATAATTACATAAGACAGGGGAGCAAGTTTCTTGGCTTCACACACATGAAATGCAGGGCTACGTGTGAAGAGGACAAAAGAAAAGCCACAGATTTCATCAAAGTTGGACTCTATGTTATAATACTGGGTTAAATATAAACAGCATTTCAGACATTAAGAACAATACTTACAAGAGAACAGACTTCTTGAACCAAACTTCCACGGTACAACCTCCATCTTTGGTACTCAACAAAAAAATAAAGCTTTAAGTGAGTCATTTGGCCTCTCTGTGCCCTTTTCTGTAAAGTGGGAATAGAACCCTAATCCCTCATTCCAAGGGAGCTACCACTAAGGTGGCTTAGTGGTAGGGAGTTGGACTGTCAACCCAAAGGCACACAGTTCAAATCCATCAACTGTTCCATGACACAAAGATAGGTCGGTTTCCAACTCAATGGTATATAACAACAACATTCATGACAAAGATCTGGATAAATCATTTGCCTCACTTCAAAGAAATTTCTATTTAAGTGGTCTGGAATAAATATTAGGTATAGGTTTTTTTTAAATTTTTTTTTTCTTAGCAATTTTATTTTCTTTGGTGAAACTTTTCAAAACATGGGGTAATACATAAAGGCACCTGGCAATGGCTGCACAGAATTGTTGTTCTAGTCTCCTTTTTCTTAGCGCTGCATTCTCAGCATCACCTTCTAGATCCCTCGTCAGGCAAATGCCTTCCAACCTGTTGGACCGTGCATCATCTGGCACACCACTTACTCCTGGCTTGTCCTCACCAGGAAGGAAGGTCTGCCTCTTTTCTTTCTTTTCTGGCCCACAGTAAGCTGCCTAATGAGAGCAAACCTGAAGGATAGTTGGCCACATTTGCCCCCCTGGTTACAGTTCCACATTGTAAAACTGTTTACAATACCAAGGTCAATAAGAAAATATAGTAATCGATGCCACCATTTGAGAGAGCTCCTCCCAATTGCATATCTCTCACGTCTCTGGTCAAAGTAGTCCACTCCTCCCATGACTGTGTTGTATTCTGCAACTGCTCTTAGACAAGGGGTTACTGTGGTAGAACCATCTTTGTTCTTCCATTTGACAATAGTGATAGCCTGTGGATTATGAAACGTTGACAAAACTGTCACAGGCTTACTGTCCTGCCACTTTACTGCTGACACACATCCTTTTGTATGAAACTGTAATCCCCCACGCTGTAAATTATCCTTCCTCCTCAGCATGTCTGGTAGCCCCTTTCTAGTTGCTCCTACTGTGCCAGCTGCATACAGTCCCCTTTCATTCGTGCTTTTCATTAAGTGATAGGACGTAAAATAATTGTTGAAGGCGATGAGCCTACGGGAATGGTACTACGAATCACACAGTCTAAGTACAACATTTTCACCAGGTGAGAAAGATGAGCTATTGTCCACACCTTTTCCCCCCCCAATAAATATTAAACTGACTCTCAAAGCCAATTTGTGAATCAGCAAAGCACCAAACTTTGTACCCTCACTTGACAGGCTTTATAGGCATGTACTGTTTTACTGATGAACAGCCCTTGAATGGTACCATGCTTTTATCAATTGCCATGATACTTGACGGTATATATACTTCCTTTAGGCGATTACTGAGAGCATTGATGACTGGACGCAATTTGTGAAGTGGGTCATAGCCAGGTTCTCCTTTGGGTGCAGCTTTTGAATTGTCGTTGCAGGGGATGTTCTCAGTCAGTGTCTTGAATCTAGTTTTACTCATCAGGTCTGGAACTGAAATAATACTCAAGAGGGGGTCGCTAGACCAGTAATGCCGCAACTCTGGCAAGACATGTATACCCATCAGTATGTGCACAGCAATGAATGCCTTTATTTCCTCAACAGCGGTAGGCTGCCAGTTTTTGGTTGATCTTTTAATCTCTTGCCCTCTGTATCATCTGGTTTGCTCCTGGGTCGCATAAAGATTTGTCTGATCCTTAATTGTTTCCAAAATTTCTTCCGTAAATACAAACAAAAAATAATCTACCTGTGTGTCTGTATCAGTCAAGTCTGGGTAAACTTTGGCAGGTTGCTGAAGCGAGGTTGCTAGATTGTCAAAGTAAGACGCATCCTCGCACCATTCCTCTCCATTTCCTTCCTTATCACCATGAGCATCATCATCGGTTTCAACCCTTTCTTCTGTGACACCGACGGCTTCCTCATTTTCTACTACCGTATCGGTGTTGCTCCTTCCTTCAGAATGCGCTGTGGATCCCACAAGACAGGTAAGCTCCTGTGAGGTATCCTCGTCACACTCCTCCTCGGAGTCCTCCTCATTGTCAGGTAGAGAGAAAAGATAATCTAGAATTTCTTCATCCTTCTTAAAACAGGCCATCTCACAGTCTAGTAGGACCTGGGCTTGTGAAGATCCATAACGGTCTTTGGTCTCTAATGGCTGAAACTGGACATTAAGTGTTGGTCCTAGAGATGCCACCTTTCTTCTGACTATTTCTTGTCCAGGTCTAGGGGCTGACACCTAGAGTAATGTTTCATCAGTGCTTCTCTCCAAATCTTCTCGTATTGTCACCACCTCCTCTCCACTCTCTGGGTAATGTTCACATGCCCAGGCTTGGAACTCCTGAGGCCGGTTGGTCAGGAACTGCTCCAGCACCAGAAGCTCTAGGATCTGCTCCTTGGTGTGTGTCTCTGGCTGCAACCATTGTTGGCAGAGCTCTCTAAGCCGGCTTAGCGCCTCTCGGGGGCCTGGAGAATCCTGGTAGCAGAACTGCCTAAAAAGCTGGTGGGAGAGCTCCTGCCTGAGGGGATCACTTCTCTGTATGGAAGTGTCCTGTCTCCAAGTAAAATCTTCCTCTTCTACCTTCATTATCAGAAGACCATCATCTTCCTCTGGGGTCTAAAGGTTCTGAGTCACAGCTTTCCTTGTTCTTGCTTCCATGTCAGTTTAAAATGTATTATGGGAAAGTTCAATTCTGCTCTGAAAAGTGTCTTCTTCAGTTTTAGAAGCTCTCCGTGAAAATCACTTGGTTAGACATTGTCCTGCAGTGGTTTCCAAGAAAGTCTGAGCTCAGGGCTGGACTTGCTGCCTATTCAGCATGTGAAAATTTCATTACAAAGAGATTTCAGGTCGTTGCCCCAGGAAATGTGGATTCAATCAGTATAGGGTATACCTAAAAATTCTGTATTCTGATGCACAACTCTGACTCCACCTTTCCCCAAGACTCTTCTGTGATCTGGATCCCAGTTTCAAGGGTAGTGCCCTCCCTGAAGGAACATGGGAGGGACTGCCTGTTTGGAGAAGACACAGTTCCCATACCTCCTTCTCCAAATCCAGATTTACCTCTTGTAGGTATAGGTATTTTTAAAAAATTCTTTTATAGATTCTAGAGTGGTGCAGTTAATATATTTAGCTGCTAACTGAACAGTTGCCATTTTGAGCCCATTCAGAAATCTTTCAAAAGAAAGATTTCTTAAAAACAAAAAAAGTCTGATGACCTTTGCTGATTTTTTTCAGTGCTGTAGAAGTGACTAGAACTCAGAGACCCTAAGAGCGACAAATCTGAACCTTGCGTATCCTGTGCCACACTTACTGTCTCTGTTCTACTCTAGCCCATGGGAATAGTGACTGTGTTAATCGATCTTGTTAAAGGTCTTCCTCTCCTTTGCTAACCCTCTACCTGTCAGTTTCCAAGGGCTAGCTCATCCTCACAACACGCCAAAATATATGAGACAAAACTTCACCACGCTTGATCCCACGGAGCACTTTCTCTAAGACATATCTGTTTGTTCTTTTGGCATTCCATGGGATATTGAGTACTTTTCTCCAACATCACAACTCAAAGAAATCACTTCTTCTGTCAACCTTAGTCATTTTCCAACTCTCAGTTGCATAACAAATACTTGGAAAGACCATGGCTTCAATGTGATGCACTTTAGCCCATAAAGGGACACAGTTGTCCTTTAACACCTTGGAGAGGCTTTTGATGGCAGATTTACACAATACAACATGACTTTACATTTCTTGACTGTTGATGTTGATTGTGGATCCAAGCAAGATGAAGTCATTGACAACCTCAATCTTCTCTCCGTTTATCATGATGTTGTCTACTGGCCCAGCGGTGAGTAATTTTGTTTTCTTGATGTTAAGATAGCATATTGAAGGCTGTAGTCTTTGATCTTCTGGAGCAAGCATTTCAATTTCTCTATGCTTTGAGCAAGCAAGGTTATATCATCTGTACAACTCAGGTTGTTAAGGAGTGTTCTATGATCCAGAAGGTTCTTCTTAATGAAGTTCAGCCTCTTTAATGTAGAGATTTGTTCAGAATGGAGATTGAGTAAGTATGGAGAAAGGATACAGCCCTGCAGCATGCCTTTCTGGATTTAAAACCATGCAGTGTTTCAATGCTGTCTTTGGATGACAGTTTCTTTATCTAAGCATAGGTTTTGTATGAGCATAGTTAAGTGTTCTGGGAAATCTGATGATTTGTTGTTGTTGTTGTTATGTGCCGTCGAGTCGCTTGCAACTCATAGCGACCCTATGTACAACAGCCCTAAACTCTGCTCTGTCCTGTGCCAATCGCACCGTCTCTGATACACTCATCCCGATTACCCCAGTCACTGAATCAATCCACCTCATAGAAAGCCTTACCCTCCTGTGCTGTCCCTCCATCCTACCAAGCATGATGTTCCTCTCCAAGGACTGGTCCCTCCTTACAGTAACATGTCCAAAGTATGTTAGACAGAGCCTCAGAATCCTTGCCTCCAAGGAGCCACCCAATTTCACCCTTTCCAGGATGAATCTGTTTGTTTTCCCAGGAATAGATGGTATACCAATTGACATATTTCAGCTAACAGATGCTGCCCTGGATGTGCTCACCAAGTTGTGCCAAGAAATCTGGAGAACAACCACTTGGCCAACTGACTGGAAGAGATCTATATTTGTTACTATCCCAAAGAAGGGTAACTCAGCAGAGTGTGGAAACAATAGAACAATATCATTAATTTCACCTGCAAGCAAGATTCTATGGAAAATTATCCAAAAACAACTGGAACAGCACATCAGCAAAAAACTGCCAAAAGTCCAGGCTGGGTTTAGAAGGGGTCGTGGTACTAGGGATATTGTAGCTGATGTTAGATAGATCTTAGTTGAAAGCAGGGAATACCAGAGGAATGTATATCTATATCTGATGATGTACTGATGCGAAAACTCAGTGAAATGCTATAGCATACAGTTCTCCTTTGATGGGTGAAATGGTCACAAATCAGAATTGACTCAACGATGACTGATCATGGTGGTTCTAATGTGCAGTTAAGTTTGAAACCATTGGTTGAGAGACTCTGAATTATAGATAAGATCATCCTAGTGCTATTGTTATGACCCATAGCCTAGTTCATTGTCCTTTGTACAGTAAACACTCCATAAAAATGTGGCAATAGAACTTAACACATTATTTTCCTTTGATTTAGCACTAAGATTTAATACTCTGTGTAATTTTCATGCCACTGTGTATGTTGCTGCTTCTTGGATATTTTTGCTATCATTGTGAGCTGTCATTGAGCTGGTTTCTGCTTCAAAGAGACCCTATGCACCACTGACCCATTCTGCACCTTCTCACAATCATTGTCATGGTTGATTCCTTTGTTGCAGTCACTGTGTCACTACAGCTTCTTGAAGATCTTCCTCTGTTTGGCTGTCCCTTTACTTTAACAAACATGGTATTCTTCCCCAAGGACTGGTCCTTCCTCATAACAGGTCCAAAATATACGATGAAGTCTCATTATTCTCTCTTCTAAGGAATATTCTGTCTGCGTATCTTCTAAAATAGATTCACAGGTTAATTTTCTTAAATTGGGATTTTAATGAAAGTTTATAGAGAACTTGGATTTCCACTCATTCATTTTTGCACGTTTTCCTCCCTGCCCACTCCCCAGTTTGCTTTTCTCTTTGGAAAAAAACCACACAAAAACCCAAACCTTTCATTGTTGTACAACTCCTCACCCCCACCGCAGTCCATTTTACTATGCAGCTCTCATTCTGGACCGTTGTCATGCAAATAATACCTAATCATATATTCCTTTTAAGCAGTCTTTCCTTCATCTGTTTCAGTGTAGTGTACATTATGTATCCTCTCTTCTCTTATTTTCTCCCCAAGCCTGATGTCAGTCCTGTTTTATAACAGTGGCATTATGCAGTATTTGTCTTTTTGTGACTGAGCTATTTCACTCAGCATAATGTCTTCCATGGTCACCTATTTTTTT
>NW_006399753.1:15150782-15160960 GCF_000299155.1 Elephantulus edwardii
CACCCATTTTGAATAATATTTCATGAGTTCCTTGTTTTTTTTTCAATGCAGCATAGTATTCTATTGTGTGAATATACCACAGATTATTTATCCATTTGTTTGTTGATGGGCACTTAAGTTGTTTCCAACTCCTTGATATTGTGAACAAAGCCACAATAAACATGAGTGTGCATATATCTGCTTGGATGTCAGTTATGGTCTCTTTGGGGTATATTCCCAGTAGTGAGATTGCTGGGTAAAATGGTATCTCTATTTGCAACTTTTGGAGAAGGTGTCACACCGTCTTCCACAGTGGTTGCACCATTTTACACTCCCACCAACAATGAATAAGGATTCCAGTTTCTCCACCACCTTGCCAGCATTTGTTGCTTACTATTCTGTTAAATTTTGCTATTCTGACTGGGGTGAGATGATTTCTCATAGTTGTTTTGAATGGTCACCCATTTTGTATATTTCATGAGTTCCTTGTTTTTCAGTGCTGCATAATATTCCATTGTGTGAATATACCACAGTTTTTCTATCCATTTGTTTGTTGATTGGCAGCACTTGTGTTGTTTCCATCTCTTTGCTATTGCAAACAACACAGTAATAAACATGGGTGTGTGTATATCTGCTTAGGAGACAGTTCTGGCTTCTTTAGGGTATATTCCCAGTAGTGAGATTGCTGGGTAAAATGGTATTTCTATTTCCAACTTTTTGAGAAAGTGCCATACTTCCTTCCATAGCGGTTGTATCATTTTACACTCTAGTTTCTCCACAACCTCGCCAGCATTTGTTGCTTGTGATTCAGTAGATCTTTTGGAAGTGCATGGTATATTCAGTATTGTTTACCAAAAATAATAAATCAAAGGCATTAATTCTTCCTTGGTTTTCCCTCATGTATCATTCAACTTTGGCACACATATGTGATAACTGAACAGACCATGACTTGTGTCAGGCAC
Source organism: Elephantulus edwardii (assembly GCF_000299155.1). NCBI lineage: Eukaryota > Metazoa > Chordata > Mammalia > Macroscelidea > Macroscelididae > Elephantulus > Elephantulus edwardii. The sequence goes on from NW_006399753.1 coordinate 15,151,724, forward strand.
ACTTTAACGCTCATTCTTAGTTTCAAACTTTCACACTGTAATCACAATAATTATCAAAGCTGCTTGATTACATGTTTGATCAATTTCAGACTGTTGAAGCTTGTCAAAATCTTCAATTTATTCATCTTTGACATTAGTGGTTGGTGTATAAATGTGAATAATAGTTGTATTAACTCAATCGTTACAGCTCAGGATAAATCTTCAAATGTTCTTTTTGACAATGAATGTGATGCCATTCTTTCATTTTTCAGATAATGTGTTATTTTTATTTTGTTTAAAATTTATAAATTTTGATTTGAGTGAGTTAGAAAACAGATTGGTTTTTCATTCAACCATGCACACAGATTTTATTTTACATTTTATTGCTAAAGATGACTATTCTTTTTTTAGTAATATAAACAATTTCAGTTCTTCAGATAATCCATACAAAACTAGTTTAAGCAAAATAATATTAGTTTATTGACTGGATAAATTGAAAGGTCCCAGGATAACCTGGTTTCAGACATAATAAAATTCTAGTCCCAGATAATGTCACCAGGACCCAGCTCCTCAAACTTTTTCCCTTTGCACCTCTCCTCTATTTGCCTCCTGTCTCAGATGTTCTGTTCTATTGAAATTGCCTGGTGGTCACTGCTGCGTCTTCCTGGCTCTGACCTCTGTGCTGTTGTTCGATCCCAGAAGCCTGGGGGGTAATCCCAATTAATGCCTTACGAGGACTGGGAGTGCAGAACACTCATCACCCAAAAAGAATCAGAACTTCACTATCAAAGAAGAGTGGCAACAACTTAGTTGTCAAATCTAACAAAATAATAGAAATATTTAGATTTCAACTATTCAAGTGGGTTCCAGGATTAAGAACAATATCATAATAGGCATCTTCTTATAAAAGCTCCTCAGTGAACCTGTTGTGTTGTAATTCCCTCCAGTGTTCCTGTATTGCAACCTTTCTAACATCTTCACAACCCCCACCATTAATTATATCTTCCTACCTATCATCAATTACAGCAGCTCGTAACTGCTGAGAGAGTTTTATCTCCATCCCCAAAGAACACTTGACAATATCTGTAGACAGGTTTTGGTCACTACAACAGGGAAGTGGGTGATACTTTTACCTAGATGGCAGAGGCCAGGGACATCACTAAGTATCCTGTCAACAAAATACTCACCTCACCTAAGTATCTACAGTGTTGAGGTTGGAATTCTATGGATTAGATTCATAGTTGGGAGCTATGGTGATCTCATCCTGAGGGATCTGTGCTCCTCAGCTAGGGACTTACCCTCTCTGGCTGTGTCATTGTACCAGGAGCTCGACCAGAGAAAGATGGACAATCTCCTCCCAGCCTTGGACACCCAACGGAGGGTAGCTGTGAGTCAGTTTCAGCAAGATAGCAGTGAAGACTTTTTATTTTTGTTTTTAGATTATTTTGTCAGTCTTCTAGAAGTTATCGGAATCTTTATTCTCTTCTCTCCTTTTAATCCTTACGGTCCTGGACCATAAAAGTAATTTTTATAAAGTACGCACCTAGTTATATGATCCTCCCTCTTAAGAAAGGTGTGATTCCTCTTGATGGGAGAAAGTAAAAATTCTTTACTGTGCTTAAACCACTAATAGGCTCCCAATGGCTTTTAAACACTCCCTTTTACTATGTCCTCCATCTACCCTGTGTACTTAATGTCTTCTCCCCACCAAATGCTCTTTCTATGTAGCTCAGATCCATCTTACACATATCCACACTCAACTTTCCTTTCTTCTACAGCTTTCTGGTGATCCCCCAAAACTGGGTTTCTGCTCTCCACTTTTTATTCATTCATTGGATACTCGTCAAACTGTCACCTTGTGTTACACATTGTCCTAAACCATACAAAGACAGCAGTGAGGAAAACATCCTTTCTCTTTGGGGTCTTAGAGTTTAGCAAGGCAGACAAATGAGTGATGTTATAATGGAGAAAGGACTCTGGGTATGTAATTCGCCTGAGGGATGGTGATCAGAGAAACCTTCCAAAGACTTTGAAGTTCAGTGACATAGATGATAAGAGCCAATGGCTGGCTAGGTGAACAGTTTAAAATGTATTCACAAACCTAACCAACTTTCCACGGCCCAGTTCAAATGTTAACTTCTACTTGGAATCTCCCTAGATTTTCTCAATAGAGATTAAGCTTCAATTTTGCTCTCATAGCACTTTTGAAGTCTATTATAATATTTATTACCATCTGCCTTGCATTTTATATTCATGGTAAACATGATAATGGAACTCATGGTAAATATTTAAATTGAAGATTGCCAAACTTTGCAGAAGATTCATAAGCAATGCTCCTTATCTCACAAAGGCAGCTTGAACACTGTGGAGGGCATTTTTCTTCCTTACTGCTGAACCAGCTGCACCAAGCACCAGAAATACTTCTTTACAAAGAAGTCATTCTGATGTGTGGTGCTGGACATAGCAAAAGGCAATGGGGGCAGCATGCACATCAAAATGCAGGGTTTGCTAGAGTTAGGATTAAAGCACTAACTACACCATTATTCATTCTTTAAACAGATACTTGTTGAACACCTAATGTACTAACCCTTAGTGTTAGGTAATAAGAATATAATTCTGAGCTGGAATTGCATGGCTCGTATCTCCTGTATAGTCAGAAGAAGATAGTAAACAATGAATAAATATGCAACAGATCATTAATTTAGTCCGGTGACAAATGTATGAGCCACTGAACCACGATGAGTCAAGTGAAAGGTACATTCAATTACAAACTGGGATGGATCCAAGGAATGATTCAGTAGATGATGTTATTAAGGGGTCTGACATATGAACAATTAGAGTCTTTGTGGTATAAGTGAAGAGTAGTGAATACCCCATGAATGGTCAAAATAATACGCAAATGTGTGTTGGGGAAAAAATTGCAGCCAGAGTGTTCCTTCGAGTCAAGGGTGGTGAAACTTTATCTCACATACTTTGGGCATATTGTTAGGAAGGTCTGGTCCCTAGAAAAGGACATCATGCTTGGAAAACTAGAGGATCAGTGAAGAGACAAACCTTCAATAGAGGGATTTACAGAGTCACTGAAACACACATGTTTGCACACAGCAGCAGTTGTGTGGATAGGGAAGGATTGGCCAACGTTTCAATCTGCTGCACTGAGGTTCACTATGAATCAGACCTGGCTCCAGGAGTGACAGGAAATCATCAGATAGTTCTGAGTGGAGGGTAACTGGATCAAGTCTGCCTTTGAAAAGATCACATGAGTGGCAGTCTGTAGAGAAGCATGAAAATACTAGTGATGGACTCGGAGAACATTCTTTATTAATGACCTTTGTAGGTGGGAAACACCAGAACCGGCCCGTTTGCTAGAGTGGCTACAAGGCATTTAGTATGGCATAGCCAACAGGGAACTCTACTCCTTTCTGTTAAGAGAAAGGGGCCTTGAGCCTGGAAAGAAAGCACAAAGTGAAAACACAGAGTGTGTTTAACTCTCATTATTTACATCTGATGACTATTTAACTCTCATTATTCCTTCTCTCTAGTAGACTCAGTAAGAAAGACTAAACTTATATCTTGTAAACATAAAAAATGGCAAAGGACTAACTCTGTCATTTCAATGCATTTTTGCTGTTCATTTGGGGCTATCGTATGACTATGTGTATTAGGAATGCTGTAAACAGAGGTGTTGGCCTTAGAGTCAAGGCTTTTGAGTGAGTCTCTGCTCAGGATAACAAAGCTAGAAGATGCCTGAGGTAGAAGATTCCTCCAGAGCGATGCGTCACATTAGCAACCAAATCATGACAACAGCTGGTGGCTTGTCACTTAAAAGAGTCCATTAGAGGGGAAACAAAGAATATTTCTGTTGGGTAGATGGTACAAGGATGTGCTTCTGTAGGCTTCTGGTGAGTATTTGCAGCAGGGGACCCTAGATATTACACTTGCCTAATGATTGTTGCTGGACCCCTTGTCAGGAAACACGTCTGGGGTCTGGAAAGCAGTAACAGGGTCGTCCACAAAGGGTAATGGAAAGAGACGTGCATCCCAGCCTGGGGAGCAGGGAGAGATGAATTTCCAGGCTCCATTTGTGGCCCAGCTGGGAATGGAGATGGACTCGGCAGTCAACCTGCCCTGATCTCATGCTCCATTTCAGTTCATTTAAATTAACATCAAATGCAGGGCTGCAGGATGCCCCAGGGGAACCAGAGCCACTTGAATACCTATGGCGCCTTCTTGACATTTAGAGTCAGAAGTGAGGCTACTCAGAGATGCTAGTGACAGCCTGGCTACGTCTGCAAGTGCACACACATGCCGGGTAGTTACACACATATATGTGTGTGTGTTGTGTACCTTCAAGTTGGAAGTGACCCATAGCTGACCCTCCAGCGAATTTTCAGAGACAGTAATTGCACAGGAGAGATTGCTCATATTTCTCCTATTAGGGACCAATGAGCACATGCCTACTTAGAAACACATATCTGCCCAGTTAGGAAATTTCTTCTGGTGCAATTTGTTGTTGTTAGGTGCTGTCAAGATTAGTATGACTCATTGTGACCCTATGAACAACAGATCTGAACCCAGTCCTATCCAGTGCCATCGTCACACTTCCTGACACATTAGAGCCCGTTGTGGCAGTCGCCATGTCTATCCACCTGGTTGAGGGTCTTCCTCCCCTTTGCCAACTCTCCACCTTTCCAAGCATCATGTCTTTCTCCAAGAAATAGCCCCTCCTAGCAATGTGCCCAACAGGTGTGAGGTGAAGCCTTATACTCTTTGCCTCCAAAGAACACTCTGGCTGCACTCTTTCCAAGACAAACGCATTCTTTGGCAGTCTATGAGATGTTTAGGACTCTTCTCCAACACCACAGCTCAAAAGCATCGGTTCTTTTTCTGTCATCCACATTCATTGTCCAGCTCTCAGATGCATAGCAAGTGATTTGAAAGATCATGGCCTGAATCAGACACACTTTAGTACTCTAACTGGCATCATTACTCCTTAACAATTTGGAGGGGTCCCTCACTGAAGACTTTCCCAGTACAACGTATCTCCTGATTTCCTGACTGCTAACACCAAGGGTGTTAACTGCGAATCCAAGTAAGATGGAGTTGTTGACAGTTTCCATCTTTTCTCCACCTATCATGATGCTGCCTGCCAGTTGAGTAGTAAAAATCTTTCTCTTCTTGACACTGAGATGCAATGCACATTGAAGGCTGTATTCTCTGATCTTTTGCAACAAGTGCTTCAAGTCTTTCTCATTTTCAGCAAGCAAGGTTGTGTCATCTGCATAATTCGAATTACTGATGAGTCTGTCTCCAATCGTGATGCCACATTTCTCTTTATAGAGTCCAGCTTTTCGAATAATTTGTTCAGCATACAGATTGAATAGGTATGGAGAGAGAATGCAACTCTGAAGCACTCCTGTCTTAATTTTAAACCAAGTAGTGTTTCCTTGCTCTGTTCACACAACAGCTTCCTGGTGTTAAGTATAGGTTTCGCATGAGCATGATTAAATGCTGTGGGATTCCCATTCTTTTCAGTGTTAGCCATAGCTTGATATAATCCACACAAAAGCCTTTGCATAGTCAATAAAGCATAAATTGACATTCTTCTATGCGATTTACTGCCTCCAAAAATCCACTAGAGAGTAAGCGATGGATTGGTTCTGTATATAGTATATAACAATAACTATACGCTGTCAGATACATTCATATGTGCATGAACACACCATAGATATATTCACACTCCTATATGGTGGTGGTTGTTGGTTGTCATAGTTGAAAGAGTTGACTCTGACTCATGGTGACTGTGTGTATACCAGAACGAAGCCCTGCCCTGCCCCGCACCGTCCTCACGAACGCTGCTCTCCTGCGTGAAGCTTGTTGTTACAGCTCTGTGTCATCTCGTGGGTGGTCTTTCTCTTTGTACCAAGTACAGTCTATTTCTCCAGTGGCTGCCTCCTCCTGACAGCAAGTGCAAATCACCTGCTTCCCAACTCTTACTATTCTTGTTTTAAAGAAACATTCTGGCTATATTTCTAAGATTTATTTCTGCTTTTGTCAGGCCATGTTCAATATTCTTTTCCAGCACCACAATTCAAAGGTACCAGTTCTGGGGTCTTCCTTACTTATTGTTCAACTTTCACATGTTGTTGTTGTTAATGCCGTCGAGTAGTAGACGACTCATAACGACCCTATGAACGAACAGCCTGAACACTGTTCGTACATAGAGTTTCCGGAGGCAAGCCTTTTTGGAAGTGAATGCCGCTCCTGCTTCCAGGCTTGATTTAGTCGGGAAGCTCCAGCCAACACTGTCCACCATGGGTGCCCATTACCACGATTGGCACATCACTGTCACAGGCTTCACAGTGTAAAAACTGTGGTTCAGATCAGGCACACCTTAGTTCTCGAAGTGACAACCTTACTTAAAGCACAACCAACATTTTATGGTGATCTTGATACCAGATTTTTCCATTGAAATACAGTTGTTATTGTTACATACCATCGAGTCAACCAGGAGTAATATTCATTATTCACCGTTGCAAGAACGTGGAAACAGCCCAGATGTCCAACCACAATTGAGTGGATTGAGACATTATGATATATTCACATGATGGAATACTATGCAGCACATAGGAACAATGATTTTGTAAATCACTACCTAACTTGGGAGGGTCTGGAAAGCATTATGCTGAGTGAACTAACTCAGTCCCATAAGGACAAATACTGTATAAGACCATTATTGTAGAACATGTATGAGGATCCGAGAGGGGGGATAGGTGTGGGAGGAGTGGCTAATCATAGGTTCGTACAATCTGATAGTTGGATGGAGGGGTGAGTAAAGAAAATGAAAAAGATCTGGTGTGAAAAACAATGTATATGAACTTTGTATGTAAACCAGTACAAAAATAAAAATTTTATCTAAAAAAAGAAGATACACTACAAATTGATAGTAGAGTCAAAATCTGTTTTTAATACCCACCATATCAGAGATTGTAAAAATGCTTCCCCTCAAGTGTCTGCTGATCACCTGTCAACCTCAGAGACCTTCCCACCCCTCTCCCATCACTCTGCGTCGTCAAGGTCCCCTGCCCTTGGTAAGGTTTGGCCCCGTGGGTGGACACTGTGGGAGACTGGATGGCAGGAGAGGGAGAAGGGTTAATACCCTTGGTGTCTGCTGCAGCGGCTTCATTTCCTTTGCTGTCCCATCCCTTCAGGGCAGTAGCATTTAGAATATCACCCCCTCTTCTCCCTTCTAGCCTCAGAGGGGTGGTGACTTCCTGTTGTTAATCCCTGGAGGGGGGTCATCACTGTGGGGCCAGCAGAGTACTGCTCAGGTGTTCCTCTCACTGGGAAGGAAGCATAGTTGACAGACAGACTCACCTGGTGCTTGGTGAGAGCTTGCGTGCCTCAGGCTGCTCCCAGCCTATAGGTGCTCCTGGCAGAGACACATGAGCCAGGTCATTCATGCCAACACAGGGATCCTCCAACAGCCAACTGTTGTTTGGAGACTCTGCTCTGCTGAGACTCTTGCTGTCAGCTTGTCCTGCCCTTTCTCCATTCAGAGATGCCTGGTCAGTCTAATCTCTGAAGATGCTCTCTACTCTTGCATGCTCTGTGCAGTGATTCACAGGTCTCCCCCACCGTCATTCTTTGGCGTAACTGGTTCCACTTTGGTGCCTGCTTCTTGTAAGAGGTGAATGGATACCCTGTTTAATTCTCCCCATCACTTTCACAATCAACATTTTACGGTGATCTTGATACCAGATTTTTCCATTGAAATACAGTTGTTATTGTTACATACCATTGTATGCATAGATAGATATCATCCCCTATTAATGAGTCAGCTGGTGATGTAAACTTAAGAACTTGGCTGTTCACCAAAAAGCTAGTGGTTCAATTCCACCCAGCACCTCCATAGGAGAAAGGCCCGACAGTCTGTTCCAGTAAAGACTGTTATTGTTAGATGCTGTTGACTTGACCCTGACTCACAGTGACCCTATGTACAAAAGATCGAAACTTTTCTAGTTGTATTCCAGCTCTGTCCTTGCAATCTGGACTATGGTCATGGCCATTGTTATAGTTAGCGTGTCAGTCCATTTCATGGAGTGTCTTCCTCTCCTTCTCTGACCCTCCGCCTTTTCAAGCATGACATTCTTTTTTTAGGGCTTCCAAGGATGTGTTTTTCAGAGAGGCTACAGCCTCGACTATCTCATGAGGACAATTTTACCGTATAACTTGGGGTCATTATTAGTTTGAGCAGACTCCACCACAACATCAATAATTCTCAGCCACTTGGCATTCTCTCTCCCCCCACCACCCCGTCCCCCAGTTTCCTGTTTGTTGCTGTTGAGTCAGCTTCAACTAGACTCCGAATAAGGTGGTATCATGCACTATGTGCCTGGTTACTAATCCAGAAGTCAGTAGTTCAAATTCACTAGTCACACTGAGGGGAAAAGAGGGGGAAATCTGCAGTCCTTAAGATGCACAGCCCTGGAAACCCAACAGAGGACATGGGCTCGCTGGCAGGCGGGTCTTTATCAAGAAGATGCTTAGAATTTGAATAATGCATGATAGAGCCTGACCCTCACCTCTGCTTCAAGCCCTTTGCTCTTCAGCGACAACAGGAAGTTTCGAGCATAGCCAGGCAGCTGGTCCTCTCCCACACTCAGTATTTCCCATTGTACTTCCTCCTGTTTCTAGAGGACGCTGCCATTCGTCCACACGTCCTGATGAAATCTTAATGCCAATTGGAGAGCCGGAGGAGGCGTCACAGGAGCTGTCTGCAAACAACTCAGGCTCCAGGCTTGAAGCTGGCCCAGATTCACCTCAAGAGGCTCACGAACAGCAAAGGGTTTATTTGGCATCACGGGGTCTGGACCTATTTATAAACAGTGCATACTGCGTTTCAGATGTGAAGGATGTGTCCCCCTGGGTGGCCAGAGGCAGGGGGTTCTCTTTATTGTCTTTTTATTCCCCTCTCCCTCTGCAAAGCCAATCGATTGGGACTAATTTGCAAGCTGCCTATTTTAGGCAGGTGCAGGCTCTCAGACAGCGCTGTTAATGGAGTTGTTTGTTCTACTCTAAAACTTCACCTCCTTGGGAAATGAAAAGAGCTTTTTCCAAGAGGAAACAAGTTGTGTGTATGGTGGGGAGCCTGTTTAAACAGATGGGTACAATTTTAGATGTCACCATCTTTGAGTTTCAAGGTTGCATTTTCTCAAATGGGTCTGGGTAAGAGGTCGGCAATTACCCCCCCCCCCC
>NW_006399753.1:15161060-15197262 GCF_000299155.1 Elephantulus edwardii
CAGGTACTCATCCTTGCCACCACAGATGTTTTCTTCTTCTTCCTCATCCCATCCCTTCAAGCACTTTGTCTGCTAATTATCTCTGCCACACGTTCGGTGTCAGAGCCTTCATTGACCCACCTAGAAAGGGAGAATGATACTGATATCTATCATTCTGAATTCCAAGAGCATGTCACAAAAAATCACCTTCAAAGAAAAAAATCATACATTGAAATTCATATAATATTGATATAAGGTGCTACCTAAGAGAAAAATACTTTAGAGGAGAGGTGATACAGAAAAATTAGACTAGGTTGTTGTTGATTGCCTTCAAGTCCAATGTGACTCATAGCAACCCTATGAACAAAAGGCCTGAAGCTCCTCTACAACTATCGACATTTATCAAAGTTCATAGAATTTCTGGAGGCAAGTTATTTAGGAAATAAGGATAATTTCCTTTAGTTTGAAGGATTAACGGACACGACAGTCTCCAATTCTGTTTTTGCATGACTTTGGTTAAATTTGGGTTGATCCTGTCTCATGGCGACCTTTCACTGGGTTTCAGGCTGTAAACCTTTATAGGAGGGGATTGTCCATCTTTCTTCCAGAGATGCTGGTAGATTTGAAGCTTAGCCTTATGATCCCCTAAGTGTATATTGTGTTATGAACAATAATTACTGTCCTTATCAATTAAGAAGTCAATAATAGTAATAAAGAATGAATTAATTCAATGGCTATAGAATAAAAGGAGTAATAGTCATGGTTAAGAAAATAGACTTTTAAAGCATACTTCAATACCATTAAATAGACATCAAAATAAATACAGGCATGGAGACGTGGTGAATGAATAAAAAATGAATACAGGCATGGTGAACACACGCAACACATACCAAATCTGCACAAATCTCTTTCTTATAAACTGCCAACCTTTAGATTTACAGTTGAATTCTTAACTACTGAGCTTCTACAATTCCTACAGAGTTTAGACTGTCATTGTGTCCCACCAAGGAGGAATCAACTCATAGAGGAACATCTAACAGTTTTTCAGAGTCAGTAAATAGCACAGAAAGCAACTGCCCATTTTCCCCCCGGTGGAAAAGGTGGTGGTTTTGAACTGCATGTCTTTGGGCTAACTGTGCAGCTCCTTAACCACTGGGCCACTAGAGCTTTCTCAATATCAGCTTAGATATAGTTAAGTATAGGCTTCTCCAACGAAGTACTGGTCAGAACACTAAGAAATACTCCACTGTTGATATCGGGTTTTGCTCTGTTAAAGTCACTTAAAATATCTATTAAGTGGTAGATTCTGGATTCAAGTTATAAAAAAGTAATGAAGATTTTGTTTAGGAGTAAAGTGAAATCCTGCACCCAGGAAGCCAGCCACTCAGTAGGAGATACCAAAGACTTCAAGTAGAGAGAGGTAGTTCTATTCCTTTAGAAGATTGTCTGCAGAAGTCAGTTCAGAAAAAAGACAGGTTTGAAAGAGTTGGGCTTTTTAAAGAGAAGATTGAACCTTTTGTTTTTTAGTTTGGTATTGATTTTCCCCTTCACTTTTCAAGGACTCTTAGCTTTCTGGTAAAGATATTTCAAGGGAATGTGAATTTAAAAAGCACCAATTAAGTAAGATGCATAAAATTTTAGGTAGAGACACTTGAGGTCAGTCTAACCTGGCTGATGTATTCATATTTAAATAATGTAAAAGTAATAGTTGTTCAATTAACTTATTTTTTTAAGTTTTGTTATTATAAAGGACATTCTGTCAGGACACTGTGGTGAGGCCTCTTAGGTCTGTAGTCTTCTTTTCTTCGACTTCACTGTAGGTGGCTGTACTCTCCAGTATGTCAGAGGAGGAACAGGCTTTTGTGCCCGAGTTGGGAAAGAAAATACTTTACAATTTGTGGTCACTGTGAAGAATTCCTTTGACAGCCCCACCAGCTGGTCTGCAGGGGAAAGGTGGACATCTCCTCCCGTACGATTTACAGCCTCGGAAAACTTGTTGCGGGGGTGGAGGGGGGGTGTCAGCTACGAGTGGGTTCAACCCAACAGTATACAAGAACAATATGAGGAATTATATTTGATATTCTAATTAACCAAATTACCAATTAATTTTGAAGCAAAAACATTTAAGAATTTGGGTTATTCTTTTTCCTCCTATGACAGTGTCACTTTAGTATTGACTGTATGCTGAGATCCATAAATATATGTTCTTCCTTTCTGTGCTAATTGTTATTAGTGGGTATAGAGGATTATTTTGGAAGCAGGAGCGGCATCCACTTTCTAAACAGCATGTCTCTGGAAACTCTATGAACTTTGATAACGATATTTATAGAAAGGCTTCAGGTCTTTTGTTCATCGTTACAAGTCATGCTCGACTCTGGCAATCAACAATAGCACAACAGAGGATTATTGGATGATTATGATGATAATAATCGTTGATTTCTATCATCATTCAATTATTCATTTACTCCTTTAACTTATTCAGAGCACTGACTAAAATGTCAGCAACTAAATTTACCAAATACTCCTCAGGAGAAAAACACGGTAGTCTGCTCCCAAAGATATTTAGAGATTTGAAAACTCTCCGGAGCATTTCTACTCTCTCCTATAGGGCCATCAGGAGTTGGGATCAACTCAATGGTGATGGGTAACAGTGGAATAAATAGATACATAAGATATAAAACTGGCTTAAAAGGGTGAAAGGACCAAAATATATGCCTCCTAGGAAAAACACATTTGTATGGCTCTGCACAAGAATCCTTGGCATTTTTATGAACTATCTACAGATAACTGTGTTGTCGAATGTCTCCAAAATACAAAAATGCTAAGACCCCATAGAAAAATGTCTTTTCATTCCATTGAAGATATCTAGAAACATATTTTATTAATTTTGGACTTTCGTCATTTTCTTTTTACAGTATGTGAGTTTAGTTCTGAAAAATGGGGATGTGTGTATGAAATAGGTTCTAGAGAGTCAAGTCAACTCATAGCAACCCTACAGGGTACCATAGAACTACCCTATGGCGTTCCTACAGCTCCAGGAAGCCGGCTGGCTCAAGTGGAATAGTTGGTGAGTCAGAACCATGGTCCCTTTAGTTACCAACCGAGCAATGAGCCACTGTTCCAACAGTACGTGCAGTAAAGCAGGCTACTAATATATGTGGAAGCAAATTTTGAGAGGATCCTTTTTTTTAAATAGTTTTTAAGCCTCTCAATTTGTCAGAACAGAACAAGAGAACACTGCATGATTCAAAATTGGGAAGGGCATATGCCAGGGATGTGTCCTGTCTCCATACCTTTTCAACCTGTATGCAGAACAGATTATCCAGGAGGCTGGGCTCTATGAGAAATGTGGGGTCAAGATTGGTAGAAGATCTATCAACAATCTGCATTATGCAGATGACACAACCCTGCTTGCTGAAACTGAGGAGGACATGAAGCTCTTGCTACAGAAGGTCAAGGACTGCAGCCTCCAATATGGATTGAGGCTCAGTGTCAAGAAGACAAAGATTCTCACCACTGGAGCAATTGGCAGCATCAGGATGGATGGTGAAGAGATTGAGATTGTTCACAGCTTCAGTTTGCTCGGCTCCACAGTCAACACTCTCGGCACCAGTGGCCAGGACATTAAAAGACGTATTGCGATGGGAAAGTCCGTTTTTTAGGGACCTCTCCAAAGTATTGAAGAGCAATGGTGTCTCTTTGGAGACTAAGGTGCATCTGATACAGGCCATGGTCTTTGCAGTCACTTGTTATGCATCAGAGAGTTGGACAATGACTAAGGAGGATAGAAGGAGAATTGATGCCTTTGAGCTGTGGTGCTGGAGAAGAGTATTGAGAATACCATGGACTGCTAGGAAGACAAACAGATTCATCCTGGAGAGGGTTAAACCAAGCTACTCCTTGGAGGCAAGGATTCTGAGGCTCCGTCTAACATACTTTGGACATGTTGCAAGGAGGGACAGGTCCTTGGAGAGGGACATCATGCTTGGTAGGGTGGAGGGACAGCGCAGAAGGGGAAGGCCCCCTATGAGGTGGATTGATTCAGTGACTGGGGTAATCGGGATGGGTGTATCAGAGACAGTGCGATTGGCACAGGACAGAGCAGAGTTTAGGGGTGTTGTACATAGGGTCGCTATGAGTCGCAAGTGACTTGACAGCACACAACAACAGCAACAAGAAGCCTCTCAATAAAATCTCAGACATGTGCCCTCAGATCACAACATAGATTGCTCTCACTAAATATTGAATGTGGAGAAATTTGACTTGAAGATGGGACAGACTGACTTAGGTGTCTGTGTCAGTGAAAGAGATTAACATGCTGATAATGTGGTATTACACAGAAATATTTGAACATGTAAGGATACGTATGCTAATTATTAAGATTAATAACTATGAATGCCCTACAAGGGTCGTAATATTCTTTAGTGAGGAAAAAATGCATTATAGCATAAATCTAAGCATAACAAGTACTTTCAAACCTGATATATGCACACAAATGACCAGAAAAAAAAATAGCAGCAACATAGTTTGGTGAATATGTAATATCTGATTCATGTACATCAGTTGTCAAAATGTGTTTAACTTGAATTTTCCCTCTGGTGTTAGCTTTTGTTCTTGCCCCTTATTGGTCTCTGAAATAGCACTGATTGGCAGGTGTGACAAATCCCACTGTGCAACCCCTTTAAAGAGGATTGATAACCGTGTAAGCACAGGCATTAACCTTAAACATGGCTTATTAACCTGTGTGCCTTGGAGCTAAGTACTGGGCTTCCAGGACTTCTCTGGGGCTCGGTCAATCTGGCCCATGGCACATGGCATTAACATTTTCTACTTGAGGTGGGCAGAAAGCTTTTCTTTTTTATTTTTTTCCTCGCTAATAATTTCTCCCCCTGACTTCTATAAAAAAAAAAATAGCAAAAGCAAACTCTGTGTTTAGTCAAATAAGATGTTTTCAGCCAAAGTATTTCATAACACAGCCAACATCATTTGAAATGTATATGCAGGAACAGACTCAGAAATTCCAAGGTGATTTAGAAAAAGAAATGCACTGAGATTTACTATCTAAGTGCTTTCCTCTGCTTTTTAGAAATTAAAATTCAATTTGTTCCAGTCAAGTAATTTATCACAGTTTATGTTATCTAACCTTCTATTAGACACCTAACAACAACAGTTTCCCAGTGTTAAAATTGAGTTATCAGGTACCCTATGTACAAACCAAAATACCATCCTGAAATGCCTCTTAAAAAATGTGGATCATGTTGAAGAAGCAACACTAGGGCTTCTTCTAATAAAGAATGGGCAAAGCAAGTTAGTCGTAAAATGGAAGTGGAGGCTCAGAAAAAAAAATCTTTTGCTTCTTCTAATTGGACATGATGAGAACTTCAACAACCACAAAAAGCGATCTGAGAGAAAGTGACTGGAATTCCACATCTACACAAAGAACGGTTTCCTAATTGCTTTAGGAGAGAGAGCTGGTTAGTAAGTGCAGTGTGGAGACGAGATGTACAGTACTGGTCCAAGGCTGTCCCAGGGCTCAGTTGGGTTTTGTTTTTCTTATTTTTTTTTAAATAGAAACTATAGTATATGCACACCCATGTTTATTGCAGCTTTGTTCATAGTAGCAAGGAGTTGGAAACACTCTAAGTGCCCATAAACAAACGAATGGATAGAGAAGCTGTGGTATATTCACACAATGAAATACTACACTGCATTGAAAAACAAGGAACTCCTGAAATATTCAACATGGGTGACCCTGGAGGACATTATGCTGAGTGAAGTATCTCAGTCACAAAAGGACAAATACTGCATGGTGCCACTGTTGTAAAACAGAACTGACCTTAGGGCTGGGGGAGACTGAGAAAGATGGGTTCAATAATGTATACTGCATTGAAACAGATGAGGGAGAAAACTGTTTAAAAGATATGTGATTAGGTATTTTTGTCATGACAGGAGTCCAGAGTGAGGGCTGCATAGTGGAGTGGACCTGGGGGGAGGGAGTGTAAAACAATGAAAGAATTTTTCGTTTACTTTTCCAAGAGGGTAGTGTACTGGGGGGAGGGTTGGGAGGGGAGAAAAGTGCAACAATGAATGAATGGAAATTCAAAGTCTCTGTAAATTTTCATTGAAATTAATAATAAATTTTTTTAAAAAAGAAACTATAGGACTGTGCATTTAAAATAGACATACTTTTAAATATGATGGACAGATGCAGTCAAGGCTAGCAGATTATTCAAATAACAGCGATCACATTTTGACCTCTGACAATACTGTAATTGGGAAAAATAAGAAAACAAAGAAAATGTAGCTCCATTTTTATTGTCAGGACCCCTTTCTCATTGAGGTTGGTGAAACTGACGTGATATGACAAAGGAGGGTCAGGATAATTTTTGTTTCCCCCTTTCTCCCAAATGAATGTTGGATGCTTCTACATACACTACTCAGGATGCTTGTTTTTCTCAGTTGTTAAGAGTCCTGTGTTCTAAGCAGCAAGCGATGAATTTGAAAAATTCTTAGTGGCTCTATTCCATTCTAGACCACAGAGGGTGCCACTATCAAAGACAGACGGCAATGTGCATAGTATTCGGGCAAGACCATGATGGCAAAGCAGGATGCCTTCTTCCGCCTAAATCTGTTCTCAAGAAGCAAAGGATTAATGTGGACACATAAACTAGATAAAAGACCAAAGAGAAATCAAATTTTCTCAGTTAAATTCCTGAAACTGGCATGTGCGAAGAGAGCGCAGCCGACTAGAGTGGAGGGAGGTGGACTGTCAGGGCCTATACAGAGGTGGCCACGGAGTCAGCTCTGCGTCATAGTGACTCTCCGTCAGGCGTCTAAGGCGGTCAGCTTCTACACAAGAAGGGAATCAGTCCGTCTTTCTGTTGAGGAGTAGCTAGCTGGTTGATCTGAACTGTTGACCTGCAGGTTAGCAGAGGCGTGTTTCACATTATACCACTAGGCAGAAGGAAGGTCCGTTCTATTTTCTCCCACACTGCATTGGAGCAATAGTCAACCAACTCCCTCCCCCCCTTTTTTTAAATTCTTTGCTGGATTTCAAGCTAATGGCTGACGGTATGGGTGGAAATAGGACAGAGGAAAAGCCCTGGTACCATGAGGAATTGTTGAAAATAGATCAAGGATGATTTACTAAGTCGATGTTGGACTTTCACCCATTTAACTTCTCCCCCCGCAAGTTTCTAAGGCAGGTGGATTGCAGTTCTAGCAATTGTTACAGCCCTGTGCTGTTTATGTCTAAGAATTTACCTGTGTACCCGAGGATTGACTGTACCATGGACTGCCGAGAAAACAAACAGATTCGTCCTAGAGAGGGTTAAAGCAGGCTGCTCCTTGGAGGCAAGGATTCTGGGGCTTCGCCTGACATACTTTGGACATGTTGTAAGGAGAGACAGGTCTTTAGAGAGGGACATCGTGATGGGTAGAGTACAGGGACAGAGCAGGAGGGGAAGACCCTCTATGAGGTGGATTGATTCAGTGACTGGGGTAATAGGGATGGGTGTGTCAGAGGCAATGAGATTGGCACAGGATAGAGCAGGGTTTAGGGCTGTTGTACATAGGGTTGCTGTGAGTCACAAACGACTCGACGGCACACAACAACAACAACAACAACAACAACAACAACAACAACCCGAGGACAGACACACTGAGCACCTGGAGGTAGCAGTGCGGCTTTCTAGGACCGAGGCCTCACTCCTGAGCCTCATTTCTAAAGTTCACGTAGGGGATGTAGACCAGGGCCTGGAGCTCAATCTGCAGCGCCACATCTCCTCATATCTTAAAATCACCTAGAAAAATGGAAACCACGACCTGGTTTTTTGGATGCTCTCCAACACACTGTACAGGATTTTGTAACTTGTTTCCCAGGAGAACATGAATCCCCAGGCCAAAAGAACAGATTCTTGATTGTACAGCGACTATAAAATGTGCACATACAGGTATACACACACACAAACACACATGCAAAGTGAGAGCAATAAAAAGGGAGGGGAGAAATCTCTGTCAAAGACCTCTCCAAAATACTGAAGAGCAATGATATCAGTCTGGAGACTAAGGTGCACCTGATACAGGCCATGATGGTCTTTGCAATCACTTGCTATGCATCAGAGATCTGGACTAGGCAGGATAGAAGAATTAATGCCTTTGAGCTATGGTGCTGGAGAAGAGTATTGAATATACAGACTGCTAGAAGAACGAACAGGTTCGTCCTAGAAAGGGTGAGGCCAGGCTGCTCCTTGGAGGCAAGGATTCTGAAGCGGGATGTCATGTTTGGGAGGGTGGAGGGACAGCGCAGGAAGGGAAGGCCCTCTATGAGATGGATTGATTCAGTGACTGGGGTAATTGGGATGGGTGTGTCAAAGACAGTGTGATTGGCACAGGACAGAGCAGGGCTTAGGGCTGTTGTGCATAGGGTCACTATGAGTTGCAAGTGACTCGAATGCACATAACAACATGACTCACACAGGAGAGAGTTGCTCACTTTTCTATCAAGAAGCAGCTGGTGGACATGCACTGCCTAACTTTAGGTTGACAATACAACTCTACCTATTTACCACTGGAGCTCAGCAATATAAAATGTTCTAACTTATAGAAACTCTGGTGATGCAGACAATAAGCTTTTGGCTGAAGATTGAAAATTCAGTGGAGAACAATGACAACCTTGGAAAGTCTGAGGAGCTCTACTCTGTGCTACATGGTCAAAATGAGTTGGAATTGACTCAGTAGAAAAGGGTATGTGAAAGGACGAATAGAGAAGTTAGTAACACTTTGTGACTTTAAGAGTCTCCCGTCAGGAAGTGATAGGTCAAACAGAAAAAATAAAAACATTAAAAAAACAAAAAAATTAGAATGATTGTAAATCTAAGCAGACCATACAAACATGAGTCCTGGGTGTTACAGATGAGCTCTTCACAAACTCCTGAGGCTTCTGGAAAGGAGTCACACTGCCAATGTAAAGGCACACATGATTTAAATCTACCAGCTAGAGAGTTTGAATCTACCAGATAGACAATTGTAGGATTTACAGCCTCTGAAAACCCACTGGAGGATCAACTATGAATTGGTTCTGACTCAAAGGCCCAGAACAACAAAAGTAACAACTTGGCAATTCAAACCCACAAATAAATAGCCCAAAATAAAACCCATGTTATTTATTTACAAACACATAAATATCTCACTATTAATACCTGAATCACCTATACAAATGCTTAACCCAGCGAGTGCAGTGTTTATTTTACCATTGAGTCACTAAAAATAATTTTAAAGATAGATTACAAGGCAACAAATGAAGCTTCATTATTAAACCCGAGAGGATCAATATCATACCGAGTGTTATCTCAAGATCCTGCAATGAATTTAGGAGTGTGTAATAAAAAATCCTTACGACTGTCCCAGGAAAGCAACATGATGCACGATAAATGGAAATAACTGAAGCTGTTTAATGAGGAGGATTCGGAGCGTTTATTGAAGACTATGGCTTTCATTTTCACTTTCACATAAAAAAAATTCTTAAACCGATAAACATAATAAATGCAGAAACGTTTGAAATCTTCAAGTATTTAATTTTACTTGTCTCCACGATCAACACGCACGCAAGCAACAAAACAAGCAATCAAACGATGTATTATTGCACCAGGCAAATCTGCTTACAAAGGGCCTCTTTATTTTATATGTATGTATGTATATCTCAGTGAAATATCTCACAGGGCTGCTTTAAAGTGCTAAAGGGCAAGATTCTACTTTGAAGACTAAGGTGTACCTTACATGGTCTGTGGTATTTTCACTTGCTTCATATACATCCGGAAGTTGGACAATGAACAAGGAAGACTTGATTATTATTAAGAAGAATTAATGCCTTTGAATTGTGGCGGGAAACACTATTGAATGAACTGCCAACAGAACAGACAAATCTGCCTTAGAGGAAGTGGAACCACTGTGCTGGTTGGAAGCAAGAATGGTAAAATTTTTATCCCACATATTTGGGTCTCTTATCGGGGTTGTTGTTTTTATATTTAGGTGACGTCGAGTCGATTACGATTCCTAGCAACCCTATGAACAAGAGATCTGAGCCTTATTCTACCCTGTGCCATCCTCACACTTCCTGACACACAAGAGCCCATTGCAGGTCTTCCTCTGCTTTACCAAACTTGCACTCTCCTAGCATCATGTCCTTCTCTAAAGAATTGTTGTTGTTGTTGTTATGTGCCGTCGAGTCGCTTGCGACTCATAGCGACCCTTTGTACAACAGCCCTAAACTCTGCTCTGACCTGTGCCAATCGCACTGTCTCTGACACTCCCATCCTGATTATCCCAGTCACTGAATCAATCCACCTCATAGAGGGCCTTCCCCTCCTGCGCCGTCCCTCCACCCTCCCAAGCATGATGTCCTTCTCCAAGGACCTGTCCCTCCTCACAACATGTCCAAAGTATGTTAGACGGAGCCTCAGAATCCTTGTCTCCAAGGAGCCACCCAATTTAACCCTTTTCAGGACAAATCTGGTTTTTTTTCCTAGCAGTCCATGGTATTCTCAATACTCTTCTCCAGCACCACAGCTCAAAGGCATCAATTCTCCTTCTATCCTCCTTGGTCACTGTCCAACTCTCTAATACATAACAAGTGATTGTGAAAAATCTCCAAGGAATAGCCCCCTAAACCTGTATCTAGACCAGAAGGCTGTTGTGTGAACAGAGTAGGGGACACTGCATGGTTAAAAATTAAGAAGGGAACGTGTCAGGGTTGTATTCTCTCTATATACCTATTTAATCTGTATGTTGAGCAAATTATTTGAGAAGATGGACTCTATGAAGAGGAATGTGGCATCAGTATTGGAAGGAGACTCATCAATAACCTGCATTATGCAGATGACACAACCCTGCTTGCTGAAACTGAGTAGAAGCTGAAGCGTTTGCAGCAGAAGATCAAGGAATGCAGCCTTCCACTGGACTTGATAGGCCATGTCAAGAGATTGAAACTGGAGAAGAGATTGAAACTGTCAACAACTTCAATTTGCTTGGATCCCCAATTAACATCCCTGGTACAAGCAGTCAGGAAATAAGGAGAAACATTGCACTGGGAAATTCTGCAGTTAGGGACCTCTCCAAATTATTGAGTAGCAATGATGTCAGTTTGAGGACTTGTTGTTGTTATGTGCCATAGAGTCGCTTGTGACTCATAGAGACCCTATGTACAACAGCCCTAAACCCTATTCTATCCTGTTTCAATCGCACTGTCTCTGACACACCCATCCCGATTACCCCAGTCACTGAATCAATCTACTTCATAGAGGGCCTTCCCCTCCTGCACCGTCCCTCCACCTTCCCAAGCATGACGTCCCTCTCCAAGGACCGGTCCCTCCTTACAACATGTCCAAAGTATGTCAGATGAAGCCTCAGGATCCTTCCCTCCAAGGAGCAGCCTGGTTTAACTCTCTCCAGGATGAACCTGTTTGTTTTCTTAGCAGTCCATGGTACCCTCAATACTCTTCTCCAGCACCACAGCTCAAAGGCATCAATTCTCTTTCTATGCTCCCTCATCACTGTCCAACTCTCTGACGCATAACAAGAGGCTAACAGATGCTAACAGATGCTGCCCTGGATGTTTGAGGACTTATATGCATTTAGTTCAGGCGATGATCTTTCCATTCACTTTCTATACATCTGAGAGCTGGACAGTGAATAAGGATGGCAGAAGAAGAATTGAAATCTTTGAGCTGTGGTGTTGGAGAAGAGCACTGAACATCCCATGGATGGCCAAAAGAACAGCCATATGTGAGGCAGTGAAAGAAAAGACCCTCAAGGAGATGGATTGACACAGTGATCAGAACAATGAGTTTAAGCACAGCAAAGACTGTATTGACACACAAGATGGGGTGGGGTTCTCTTCTGTGCATGGGTTGCTTTGAAGCAAAGCCAACTTGACATCTCAGAAGAACGACAGGGTAAAACCACAACTTACGCTCAGCGGGAAGGTGTGTTTGAATGTGGTGATGAAGACTAGAGTTGCAAGTAAAACTATACAATGAGAGAGCTTAACTTCTGAATTCTGATGGTGGCAGCAATAGCTAGGAAAGAATGGGCTTTGCTAGTGATAGACATGAGTTCAAATTTCAGCTCTGGGACTTTGTGTGTGTGTGTGTACACCTGTGCACGTGTGTACACGAGTCTGTGAGACTTTGAGACCATTACCTAATCCTGTATTTTCTTACTTGTAAACTGTGAAGATTTGTGCTCATTTCTAGATTATAGTAAGAATTAAGACTATGAATATGAAAGTATATTCCATGAAGCATAAGTCAGAGTAAAAATTTGGTGTCTATAAGTTCCTTCACCCTCTGTGAGTCTAAAGTCAATTCTTCCCAGTAGTAAATGAAGTTTTCAGCAAGACACACTCTGTCCTACATCTGTGGGATTCGTTAAGTGCTTGGTGACAATAATACATTAATTTGTGAACGCCTTCCTACACCACCACAGAATAACTTGGACCTTGGTAACAATTTGGCCCTTTGACTTTCCTTTTTCTTCTTGGTGTCTGTCAATGAAATTATCAGGCCATACTCTCTGATGGAAAATAATCATTCCTGTGGGAAGTATATGGCTTGAGGTTCTCTTCGTAAGAGGACTGAATTCTCCATGCCACTGGCATTGCCAGTGCAGCTGCAGAGTTTAGCAAGAGCCATTTCCAGTTATTTGACATTCGGAGGAGGCAAGCTCAGCAGTTACTTTCATCAAGAGCCTACGTTCTGATTGACCATCTTCAAGTCACTGACTTTTGAATGATGGAATGAAATATACATTAAATCTGATAGAGTCGTGATGGATACTTCCTGGGGGATATTCATAAATTAAGCCATCCTGACACACCAGGGAATCTATAATATCATATCTTCTCCCAGGGCGATGAGAGATCAAGACTGAGACTTCTGGCTTCTTTTGTACAGAGTGCAGCCTTCTCTCTGGTCACTCCGAGGCTGACAGCACTTAATGATGGATAAGTTATGTTATTCATATGTTGGATTTTCAAGTAAGAGTAGGGTGTAATGAAAATCATAAAATTATAATAATACAGTAGTATCATACAATGTTATGGTCTATTGTCCCAAAGGAATTCAGACATTTTACATATATTCTCGGTTTATCACTTTCGCCCGTTTTGAAGTTTTACTGACATAAAATACAAAGAAACATTAAAAGCATTTTCTAATGATTTCTGTTGTTTGTGATTTCCAGCAAACAGGAAGTTCTGCTTATTTGTCATTATTGTCATTAATTATGTGTCATCTGCATAACACAGATTGTTGATGAGTCTTCCTCTAAAACTGACCCCACATTTCTCCTTATAGAGCCCAGCCTCCCAGATAATCTGTTCTGCATACAGGTTGAAAAGGTATGGAGATAGGACACATCCCTGGCGTACACTCTTCCCAATTTTAAACCATGCAGTGTTCTCTTGCTCAGTTCTGACAACTGTCTCCTGCTCCCAAGTATAGGTTTCACATAAGCACGATCAAGTGTTCTGGGATTCCTATTCTTCTCAGAATTAGCCACAGGTTGCTGCAGAAGGTCAAAGACTGCAGCCTTCAATATGGATTGAAGCTCAATCTCAAGAAAAAGATTCTCACCACTGGGCTGATTGGCAGCACTGTGATAGATGGTGAAGAGACTGAGATTGTAAACAGCTTTAGTCTGCTTGGCTCCACAATCAACACTCTTGGCACCAGCAGCCCAGAAATTAAAAGGCATATTGCATTGGGAAAGTCTGCCGTCAGAGACCTCTCCAAAGTACTGTCAAGCAATGATATCAGTCTGGAGGCTAAGGTGTTTCTGATATAGGTCATGGTCTTTGCAAATCAATTGCTATGCATCAGAGAGCTGGACAATGACTAGGGATGACAGAAGGAGAAGTGATGCCTTTGAGCAGTGGTGTTTGAAAAGAGTGTTGAATATACCATGGACTGCTAAAAGAATGAACAGTTTTGTCCCGGAGAGGGTAAGACCAGGGTGCTCCTTGGAGGCAAGGATTCTGACATACTTTGGACATGTTGCAAGGAGGAATCAGTCCTTGGAGAGGGACGTCACACTTAGGAGGGTGGAGGGACAGTGCAGGATAGGAAGACCCTTGATGAGATGGATTGATTCAGTGACTGGGGTAATGGAGGTAGGTGTGTCAGAGACAATAAAATTGGCACAGGATAGAATAGGGTTTAGGGCTGTTGTACATAGGGTCACTATGAATAGCAGGTGACTCGATGGCACATGACAACATTGTGATTTACCATGCACCTAAAAATTTTCAAGTTCAACACAGTCTAGTTTTATTAATTTTTGTATAATCCTTAATATTACAGTTTTAGAAGCATAATTTAAAAGATTATATGTGCATACAAATTTGCCTCTTCCACTTCTTAAGTTTCTTGATAGAGAAAGTAGCATGCATACTTCAGTGTTTGCAAAGACGTTTTCCAGCTATAGTGTTTTATTTGATTATTAGAGTTAAGGCAAAGATTTTCTGAGTTTTATAAAAAGAAAATTTGAAGTTCATTGAATTTCAATAATTAGTTCAAGGTCACAGAAACATGCCTTCTGACTCTTAAATCCTAAGATTTTTATTAATCTTACCCCTATTTCCCAAAAGGTAAAACTAAGATATTGTTGTTGTTAGGTGCTATTGAGTTGAGTATGACTCATAGCAACCCTCTGAACAACAGATCTGAACTCTCTTCCATCCTGTGCTATCCTCATCATCTCTGACAGACTTGAGCCCATTGCTTCAGTCACTGTGTCAATTCATCTCATCAAGGATCTTACTCTCTTTCACTGACCCTCCATTTTTTCAAGCATGATGTTCTAGTATTCATTCTTCTTCTGCCAATTCTTAATCACTGTTCAGCTCTCAGATCCATGTGATCTTTTCAGCAAGTGATTAAAAAGACCATGGCCTAGATCCAGTCCTCAAACTGACATCATTGGTCCTCAGTAGTTTGGAGAGGACCCTGATGGCCAACCTTCCCAATAAAATGAATCTCCCGATCTCTTGACTGTTGGCACCAAGGATATTGACTATGTACTCAAGCAAGATGAAATCACTGACAATTCCAATCTTTTCTCCATCAATTGTAATGTTGCTTATTGATCCAGTCAGTGGTAAGGATTTTGTCTTCTTGATGTTGAGATGTAATTTACATGAAAGCTATAGTCTTTGATCTTCTACAGCAAGTATTTCAAGTCCCCATCATTTTCAGCAAGCAAGAATGTGTCATATGCACTGCACATGTTGTTGATGAGTCTCCCAACAACCTTGATGCCACATTCTTCATCTTAGTGTCCAGCTTCTCAAATAATTTACTCAACACACAGATTGAATAGGTACAAAGATACAACACTGACACACACATTTCTTGACTTTAAACCATAGAATGTTTCCTTGTTCCATTCAGACAACAGCTTCTTTGTCTAGTATAGGTTTCACATAAGCACAATTAAGTATTCTGGGATTTCCATTCTTCTCAAGGTTAGTAATACTTTGTTATGAGCCACACAGTCAAACGTCTTTGGGTAGTCAACAAAGCACAAATAGACAGTCCTCTGGTATTTTTTTTGTTTTCAACCAGGATCCATGTGACGTTGGTAATGACATCCCAGGTGTCACAGCCTTTTTCTCACAATCATTCTACAAATAGTTTTAGCATTTTCTCTCATCTATTTGATTTTTAACAATTTCATGATTAAATTGTAGACAGCATAATTCATATATATAAATGTGCAAACTCTCCCTTGTTCCATAGAGATTCAAGTAAATTTCCTTTCTTCTCTCCTCCACTGGAAAAACTCCCTTTGCACATCCATTTGCACATTTACTTCAGTATTTCTGATCTAAACAGTTAAAGCTATCATCGAGTCACTCAACGTCCCTTCACTCTGGTTCTCACACGTGTCCTCACACAACACTCTTAGACTTCAGGAAATTCCTAACTTTCTGGCACGATTCCATAGTGGTGAAATGGTAAACAGTTCGGCTACTAAATCAAAGCTTGGCTGTTTGATTCTACCCAGATACTACTACTGGGAAGAAAGATCGGATGATTTAATTCTGAAAAGGGACTCACTGGAACTCTGCGGAGCACAGGTCTGTTCTGACACATATTTCATTTTTCGTGTTTCATGTTTTTATTTTCCCTCTGCACACCTGGAATAAACCTAGAAATCCTAGCTCTGTTTTAGTGATTTAGTTCATCACCTTCAAGTCAGAATCAACTCATAGCCCACCCGGTAGTGGGTTTTCAGAAGTGGTAGAGCTCATGGGATCAGACTGTTGATCTTTCTCTTTGGAATAATTTATGGATTTGAACTGCCAGAGGGGCTGCCTTTGGACTGTTGCTGTTGTTGTTGTTGTGTGCTGTTGAGTCAGAACAGATTCATAGGTGACCCTCTGCTGGGTTTTCAGAGGCAGTTAATCACCCAAGAGGAGACCGCCCGTCCTTTTTCTGCAGAGCAGCTGCTGAATTCGAACCGTGTGCCTCCGGGATTGCAGCGCATCTTCTTGCCAATAGTCCACCAGAACATTGCAGCACAATCCTCTACAGGATAATGCATGCCTAATGAGGGAAATATGTAGGTTTCAGAGAAGTAGAAATAATTCTCAGGAATAAAAATGAACCAAGAGTAATTTGTGTCCCTCCATTGGAACAAGGATATTCTTTTACAGATAATGTCAGATAATATTACCCTCCTCTCTGAGCGGCTTCTGATGACAGTTCAAATAAAGCCCAGATTCCTTATCGAGACTTCCTATCGTCATTTCCTCGAGCTGCTATAGTGCAAACACAAGTAGAAGGTTTACATTCTTCCCCTCACAGTTCTAGAGCCTGAAAGCTTAAACCAAGGTCTCAGCCATGTTGATTCTGCCCCTGTCAGTTGGCTTGTCTTAGTTTGTAGCCAAACCTCCTGTGGCAACTGTATCTTCGTCTATTCTGGCTTTTTTCTATAGCTCAGAAGAGATACTCCACTGGAATGACCTTATTAACATAACCAAAGATTTGGAGTGGGGGGCAGGAATAACCACCCCCCCTTATTTCCACATGAGAAATAGAGTTTATCCAAAAGTAAAAGGGGTTGTTATTGTACACTGTAGAGCTGGAATTGACGCATAGCTGATCGTCTGGTGGGTTTTCAGAAGCAGTTAATCAAATTACACGGGAGGAGATTGTCCATTCTTTTCCCACAGAGCAGATGGTGGCCTCGAACCACATGCCTTTGGGATTGCAGAGGAGCTTCTTACCATTAGGCCACCAGAGCTCTAAAAGCAGTAGGAATTCAAAACCTATTTGGAAGATGTTGTTGTGAGGTGATACCGACAGACCATGGCTTGTAGGGATGCTGTGAACAAAGACGGAAACCTTGTCCTGACTTGTGCTCTCCTCAGGACCTCTAGCTGATGCTGCCGTCACTGCCAATCGATCTCAAAGAGGCTCTTCTCTCCTTCACTAACCCTCTATTTTACAAGCACAATGTCTTTCCCCGACATGCCCAATGTATATGAGACAAAGTCTCACCCTCCCTGACTACAAATAACACTCTAGTGGTTCTTACTCCGAGACCTACTAATTATTTTGGCAGTCCACAGTTGTCACTACCACCATGATTCAAAGAAGAAATCAATTCTTCTTTAGTCTTCCTTATTAATTGTTAAACTTTCACATGCATGTGATGTTGTTGTTGTTACGAAGTGCCGTCAAGTTGTAGACAACTCATAGTGACCCTATGAATGAAAAACCTGACCACTGTTCATAGAGTTTCTGGAGGCAAGCCATTTCGGAAGTGGATGCCACTCCTGCTTCCAAGCTTGTTTTAATCATGAAGCTCCACCAAACACTGTCCACCATGGGTAACCATGACCACACTTGACACATCAGTGTCATAGTGTTCAGCATCACAGCAACCATGAGTTACCTCTGTACAGGAATGCACAGACCAGTGCTATACCACATAGAAGAATGTTTGACAAAACATTTAAACCAGGCCTGAGGGCCGCAGATTAAAAACACCCACCTTGGGTTTGGTAGCATAACTTTCTGTCCACTAGGCCAATGTAGCTACTGTTGTTAAGTGCCGTTGAGTCATAGATGACTTATAGCGACCCTATGCTTCAGTCAGATGGACCCTACATTTCTGTCATAAGCATGCAAAAGTTGGACAATGAATAAGGAAGATAAGAAGAATTGGTGCCTTTGAGGTGTACTGAATATACCACGGAATGCCAAAAGAACATTCACACTTGTCCTGGAGGACATGCAGCCAGGTGCTCCTTAGCTGCAAGGATGGGGACACTTCGTCTCACACCCTTTGGGCGTGTTTTCAGGAGAGAACAGTTCTTGGAAAAGGACATCACGCTTGGGGAGATGGAGGGTAACTGAAAGAAAGGAGAATCTTTGATGAAGTGAACTGACCAAGTGCCTTCAACCATGAGCTTGAGCACAGAGGGGAGGTGAGAAGAGCGCAGGATTGAGAAAAATTGTGATCTGTTGTAACACGGTCTGTATGAGTCAGTGTCAATTCAATGACACGCAATAACAACAAGGTAATACGTGAAGTTAGTCTTATATTTCCCAAAATTATATTTCATCCTCAAAAGTTTTATACATACTAAATTAAGATATAAGTATACTATATTATACTAATATATAACTAGTACACTATATTATACTAGATTAAGGATCAGTAACAAAATGTCTAAACAAGTCTAGGTTCTTACATGAATTAAAATAGCCAGATTTTATGAAGATCAATGTATGGCTTGCTTTGCCACATAAATGTCCACCTTCCTAGCTTATCGTTTTTTGAGGACTGGCCTCTCCTGAAAACATATCCGAAGTATATGAGAGAAAGTTTCGCCATACTTGCCTCTCAGGAGCACTCGCATTGCATTTCCTCATTGTCTTGATAGCAGTCCATGATCTATTGAGTACTTTTCTCCAACACCACGATTCATAGCCATAGATGCTTTGGTCTTCTGAACGACAACTTTCAGATGTACGTGAAACAATTGAAAATGCCATGACTTGGGTCAGGTGCATATGAGTCTTTAATTGGACATCCTTGCTTGTCAGAACTTTAAAGACATCCTTGACAGCAGGTTTCCCCAAAGCAATAACATCCTTTGATTTCTTTAGTGTTACTGTGGTAGGTGTTGGTTGTGTATCTCAGTGAAAAGGAGGAAGACTCTCAAGAGCTGTGTTGCCACAGTGACCACAGCAATGAGCTGAGCATGATGGCAGTCATCACGATAGCTCTGGACGAGGCCAGGCTCGGGGCTTCACAGTGTTGCTCTAAGTGACAGAGTACCTCAGGGCACCTAGCGACAACCACATGAAACAGCACACGTCTTTCAAATCCTAATACATTGGCTTTGATATTTTTATATTTGCCCTGCCCAATGTTACTCTGGTTTCTTAGCACGTAAAACAATTCCTTTGTTTGAAAGGAAAATGACAAAAGACACAGAGCGATATTGCTCCAAGCTTTCTAAATAATGAGGCAGGGCACCATGGTGTTTGGCCTCTCTCACTTCACCCCCTACCTGCAAAGTTGTTTTATTTGAAAAGGAAAAAAATGAGCATTATTCTGGCTTTGCATTTCTGCCCAGTTCCTACCCAGTTGACACTTTGGTGTTTGTTTATTTTAATCACGAAGGGTTCTTTTCAGAAAACGCCCAATGGACAGATAAAAAGACAGAGAAACATCCCACGGAATGCCAGGCTTTTTGATAATGTTTGTTCAATAACGTTTTGGAAGTCCATAGAATCACTTTCAAAAATTCCCTATAACCCAATCCTCTGAAGGCCTAAGGCTCATAGCCTGGTTGCCCTCGTTGAATGCTAAATAATTATTAGAATATCTTTTTAAAAGTGGTAATAAAAAGTTCCAAAATGACTTCCCCAGAGAAAGTGCAAGCTAAAGAGTGATATTTTATGTTCTCACAGAATGTTGCACTCACGATTGGTAATACAAGAGGAATTTAGGGGCCAGTGAGATGGTTTTTATCATTTGATCCATGATGTAAATAAAATTAAGAAGGCTTTAAAAAGCTGTTTCATCCATTAACATTACATAGTGTTGGTCTGTGCAGGATTTTAAAGTAAAAATAGGTTTTGGAACATGAATGGATGGGAGTAAAATTCGTGACTCAGAGGGCCCCAGGGCTTTCATTGTGTCAGGAGTCACCATACTGTCGACCGGGAGAGCTTGACAAAATTTACCAGAAATGTGAATCATTGATGTGCAGGCAGCACAGAGGCGGCTACCCTGAGATGGTTGTGGCTTCTAGTGTTTTTGTAGTTATGTCTCCTTGAGTCCAAACTGACTCACAGCTGATTTGCTGCAGATTTTCAGAGGCTGTGCATTGCACAGGAAGAGATTATCTGTCCTTCCACAGAGCAGCCGGCAGCTTCAAATCACGTGCCTTTTTGGCAAACGCAACTCCTTACCCACTTTTTGGGACCTCTCTAAAGTACTCAAGAGCAACGGTGTCTCTCTGGAGACTAAGGTGTGCCTGATACAGGCCATGGTTTTTGCAATCACTTGTTATGCATCAGAGAGTTGGACAATGACTAGGGAGGATAGAAGGAGAATTGACGCCTTTGAGCTGTGGTGCTGGAGAAGAGTATTGAATGTACCTGGACTGCCAAGAAAACAAACAGATTCATCCTAGAGAGGGTTAAACCAGGCTGCTACTTGGAGGCAAGGATTCTGGGGCTTCGCCTGACATACTTTGGACATGTTAGAGGAGAGACAGGTCTTTGGAGAGGGACATCATGCTGGGCAGAGTGGAGGGACAGCAGAGGAGGGGAAGACCCTCTATGAGGTGGATTGATTCAGTGACTGGGGTAATCAGGATGGATGTGTCAGAGGCAGTGAGATTGGCACAGGATAGAGCACGGTTTAGGGCTGTTGTACATAGGGTCCCTATGAGTCGCAAGCGACTCGACGGCACATAACAACAACATACTGGTTTACTTACACAGTTCGTTTATCTTGTTTTTCCAAACTGGATCTTTCCCATTTCCTTTACCCACCCCTCCCTCGACTCATCAAATTGTGAGACCCTCTGATTACCCCCCGGCCCACCCTCACCCGTCTGTTCCTGCCCTCCCCTCTTGAATCCTCATACATGTTTTATTAGTCATCTTGCTATGTCTACAATAACAATCTTTTACATTATTTGTCCTTGTGCTTACCCGCTTGTGTTTTTTTTTTTTTAAAAAAAAAAAGCTTTTGGCAGAGATTGTTGTTGTTGTTGTGTGCCATCGAGTTGCTTGCGACTCATAGCGACCCCTATGTACGAGAGCCCTAAATGCTGTTCTATACTGTGACAACCTCGCTGTCTCAAACACACTCATTACCAGCACCCCAATCACAGAATCGATCCATCTCGTCGAGGGTCTTCCTCTCCTGCTCTGTCCTTCCACTCTGCCAAACATGACGTCCCTCTCCAAGGACCAGTCCCTCCTTGCAACATGCCCAAAGTATGTCAGACGATTCTTCAGAATCCTCGACTCGAAGGAGCATTCCAGCCTCACCCTCTCCAGGACAAATTGTTTGTTTTTCTAGCAGTCCATGGTATATTAAAAACTCTTCTCCAGCACCACAGCTCAAAGGCATCAATTCTCTTTCTATAATCCTTATTCACTGCCCAACTCTCTGACGCATGGCACATAATTGCAAAGACTATAGCCCAGATCAGGCACCCCTTAGGCTCCAGCCTGACGTTGTTGCTCTTCAACACTCTTGAGAGGTCCCTCACAGCTGACTTTCCCATGGTCTCCTGATTTCCTGGCTGATGTTACCAAGAGTATTGACTGTGGAGCCAAGTAAACTAAAACTGTTAACTATCTCAAACTCTTCACCATTCATACTGATGCTGCCAATTGGTCCAGTGGGTGAGAATCTTTGTCTTCTTGACATTGAGCCTCAATCCATATTGGACGCTGCAGTCCTTTGACCTTCTGCAGCAAGCACTTCAGGTCCTCCTCAGTTTCAGCAAGCAGGGTTGTGTCATCTGCTTAACGCAGGTTGTTGATGACTTTTCCACCAATCCTGATGCCACATTCCTCCTCATACAGCCCAGCGTCTCGGATGATCTGTTCTTCATACAGATTGAAAAGGTATGGAAACAGACTAATTCCTGACTTGATGACAACTTTCAGGACTAGAAAATATTAGACTTCAAGGTATATTTCATCAACCAAGAGGTAGACGTTATAATAGCTGGTAAAGGCAGTCTCTTGGCTATCACAAGAGCTTCTCATGACTGTGCCTTTAAATCTTTAGGTAGACTCATGGATGAGCGTAGATGCACCTGAAGCGGATGAGGATGACCTATGACTTCTGTTTAGCTTGGACACACTCTGTTTTGCTGACTTAGATAAAGTAACTTACCATGTTGGGACTACCATGTGTCCAGGAACTATGGTGGCCTGAAGCCCACTCCCAGGTAGGGACAGACAGTCTCGGTCCAACAGCAGTTGGACAACTAAAATTCTCCACTAGTTATGTGAGCGTGGAGGCCAATTGTTCTTCTGGTTAGTGTTTTGGTAAGAGTCTAGCCTGATCCGACAACACCTGGATTGCAGCCTGACAAGAAACTATAGGACAAAGCACTCAACTAGTCAAGACAAGATTCCAGACCCACAGAAATCATGAGGTAACCCTCTAACACATATGCGGTTCTAAGCACAAGTGGGGGTAATTATGTTGCAGCCATGAATAGCTAACACAACCTGCAAACCTGAGAGTCATAAGAGAGACTAACGACCTTCTGGGTCACTATGAGGCATCTAGCTAGTTACTCTTCTATCTTTGAAGAAAATCACTGATTGTTTTGTCACTGTTTCGTTCTTCTTTGTATTCCGTTTCTCCTCTTTACTGCCATCTAAACTTACTCTTTATTTAACATTTTAGAAACTGACTAAATAGAACCTTTCCAATTTGGAGATCTGATGAATTGAAGTGCTCACAGTAGGTGACAATAGCCAACATCCTCGTTTCTCGGAAAATGTTTTCCTCCTCCTGTATATATATATGTATATTTTTTTTAATTCACTCTACTTTAACTACCTGTTATTGGGGAGAGCTTCTAGGCTTTCCTTTTTAATTCAAAATGAGATCAGTTCTGAAATAATAAATTCAAAATTGTCAGTTTATTCATTGCATCCATTTCTCCCAGCTCGTTCACTCATTGGTTCCCACTGATCCCATTTTTAACCGTACTGAGATCTCTTTTCTATGGGCTACTCCATTTTTCCTTGCCAGCTGCCCCCTGCCTTCTTCATCCAGCGATGATGTCAATGTGCAGATTTAGTCCCAGGTAGCCCTGGGTTAGAATCTCAGTCATTACTTACTGGCTGTGAGGCAAGACCAAGTTATTTAACCTTGCTAAAAACTCAATCCAATTCTCTGTAAAATAGGGATAATAAGTTGTTACTGCCTGGGATAATTGTGAGCACTAGACTATGATTATTCATGTAAAACACTTATCACAGTGCCTGGAACATCATAGATAGCTAGTAAATGCTGTTCATTAATACCTTAATTTATAGAGCTTATATTTGGTTAAATGCACCACTAAAAATTAACACACAATATCTGAGAATGATTTGCCTTATTCTACTTCTGTGATACTTGCTGAGGGAAGTTTAAAACTTAAAGTAATCCAGTTTTCTACATTTTCTCTACATAGTCCTTTGCACAAAACTACCAGGGAAAATATTGCATGGCCCTGATGCTTAACATGCCCACAAATAATGTTGTCGTTGTTGATTGCTGTTAAGCTGAGCACAACTCATAGCAACTCTATGAACACAAGGTCTGAAGCCTTTGTATAATTATTGCCATTTATGAACGTTCATAGAGTTTCCAGAGGCTTGTGGTTTAGGAAGTGGATGCTCCGCTGGCTTCCAAATGTCCACAAATACTACATGGTTTAAAGATCAAGGAAGGCACGTGTCAGAGTTCTATCTTTTCTTCAAACTTATTCAGCATGTATACTGAACAAATTACCCAAGGAACCGGGCTGCGTGAAGAAGAGCATGACTTCAGGTCTGGAGGAAGATTCATCAACAACCTACATTATGCAGAATGAGAGATTTCTCTTCAGCCTTGTTACTCCTGCAGGAACTTGAGCTCACAGGACAATGGACAACACAGCCCCAGAGAGATGGGCACACGCAGTGGCAGCAGGACAGGAAGGATTGACTCAAAGAACTCGAAGTTTCAAATGGATGTTGTTGTGGACTGTTGAGTCAGAACTGACCCACAGCTGACCTCCTAGAGGGTTGTCAGAGGCAGGTAATCTCGCAGGAGGAGATTGCCCATCCTTCTCCCACTTTCTAAAGGATGCTAGGAATTATCGTTGCCCAATGGAGCCTTTCATTGAGACAGCCGGGGCTTCGAGGAAGTGATTCAAAGCCTTGGAGGAAACACTTGAAGTTAGCATTTTCCAGCTTCCACTGGGAATGAACTCAAGGTGTCCACTGAAATTAGGGTGTGGCCCGAGTAGAGATGTGTGGAAGGAGTGCTGTGCATGGAGAAGGTCGTGAGACGGGGAGCTGGATGGCAGGACAACGAGGGGGGCCCCTCACTGACCAGTCAGTCCAGTTTTGTTTGAGTGAGCGACACCTGAGAGACCTCTGCGCTGGTTCTATGAACTCACAATGACTGGATGAGGAGTAGATCTGAACCCTGTCCTATCCAGTGCCATTCTCACAGTCTCTGACATGCCCGAGCCCATTGCTGCAGTCACTGTGTCAATCTGTCTTAAGGATCTTCTTCTCTTTCATTAACTCTCCTTTCCAAGCATAATCTCTTTTTCCAAGGAGTGTCCTTTCCTTGCACAACATGCCCAAGGTAGCATCCTTATCTCTAAGAACCACTCCGATTTCACTTTCTCTAAGACGTATTTATTGGCTTGTTTGGGGTTTTGTTTGTTTGTTTGTTTGTTTTTGACAGTTCATGGGATACTCAGTACTCTTTTCTGACACCACAATATGAAGGCATCAATTCTTCTTTTGCTACCTTTCACTTCCAACTTTCAGATGCATAGAAAATAGTGGGAAAGATCATGGCTGAATCAGATGCACCTTAGTCCCTAAATTAACATCATTGCTCTTTTGCATTTTGGAGAAGTTCTTGACAGCAGACTTTCCCCAGTGCATTATGTCTTTTGACTTCTTGACTGTTGTTAACAAGGGTGTTGATTGTGAATCCAAGTAAGATGAAATTGTTGGCAACTTCAAACTTTTCTCCATCTATCATGGTGCTGCCTATTGGCCTTGCAGTGAGGAATTTTGCTTTCTTGTTTTGGGGATGTAATTTGTATCAGGAACTAGGTGGTATATTCAGACAGCCCAAAGCGCAGCATTTGGAAGCAGGAGTGGCATCCACTTCCTAAGCAACATGCCTCTGGAAACTCTATGAACTTTGAGAACTGATGATAGCTATAAAAAGGCTTCAGGTCTTTTGTTCATAGAGTCACTATGAGTTGTGCTTGACTCAATGGCAATCAACAACAACAAATGCATCCTTGATCTTTAAACCAGCTGCAGGATAGGGTGGAATGTGTGTAGTGACAATGGCTGGCCTTGCCAACCTAAGTGGCCTCTCTGACCTAGGTTGTACAGAACTGTGCATCTCTTGGTCTGGGCCCAGCAGCTCTGGCAAGAGCTGCTTGCAGAGCAGAAAGAGTGATTTCTTCCTGCATTGAGAAAAGTAGTTTGCAGAGCAAGGAAAGCCTCCGCCAGGAGACACTGCTGTAGAAACTCAAGGATAGAATTGGGAGAGTCAGCTCTAAGGACCCACTGTCAGCGGGCACCAGGATTAAGACTCCACATTCAATCTCCTGGGTGAGAGGAGAAGGTGAGATTGAAGGTGTCAAAATGTAAAAACGAATGCTGGTATAGTATAGTGAGCTTATGGAAATAGTGTGCAGAGATTGTGAGATATGGAAAACTGTACAACATGCATGTTATTTGTATAAAATACAGTACATTCCATGCTTCAAGTAAGTCTATTAAAAAAATGGAGCTGCCATTTTCTCCCTTGTAGATCACCTAATTTTGTCAATTCCTCAAAATAGTGTGTTGGATATTCTGAGGATCTAAAACATATTCTCTAGCAGTGACGGCTATGAGTAAGTGCATTCATTGTGACCCATTTAGCTCAATTTAGAATCTTTATGTGAAATTGACAGAAACAAAAAGCCTTTCTTGAATGTTCCAGCATAAAGCCTTACCTTGCAGATAGGAAGAATTGAAAATGCTTTATCTTTAAAATGATTTTGAATTTGAATATACAGAACCCAAACTGAACGGCTGCCCCCAAGTTGTTCTCTAGTACCAAGCGCTATAGGACGGAACAGAGCTGCTTAGAAGGCCGTCGTTCTTTACAGAAGCAGATGCCTCCAACTTTCTCCCAGGAAGCAGTCGGTGGGTTAAAAACACAGGCTTGGGCCGGCAGACAAATGCTTTAGCTGCAGTGCCACTAGTACTAGAGTTGTTTTGAATAAACTAAAGCAAAAGTCACTGCATGGAATCCAATCTGACTCACTCTAGAAAATGATTCATCATTTGCACGAGTCTTAAAACAGTCTATTAAAAAGCTCATTTTCATCTTTTCTCTTTATTTCTTACACGTCTTTGCCTACATTTGGAAGGGGTAGAGTTCTGACGCATCATCCCTTCTTAAGTAGAGAAAGGTTTTTTTGTTTTCTCAAAGTCCAGATTCACTTTAATTTAGTTCATTCTAAAGCTCATTTGCCTTGAAATTAATTTTTTAAATTATTCAAATGAACTATTGCCTGGAGGAGGCAGTCACGGAAACAATATCCTAAGAGCACTATTGAAAAGAAAAGAACAAACTGAAGAAAAAAGTTTAATAGACACATCTTGTAGTATTCAAACAAAGAGCTGCGATTCGTTCTAGAGCCTATTGTGTCATTAATTTGTTAATCATTCCATTCATTTTTACACAATTATTATATACTGTTACTGATGTATCTAAATTTGATCAAGTTTATTACACATGTTCAAATCCCTCCTGCCTGTATTGAATTTCTTTTACCTCTCTGGTTTTTGAGAGACATAAACACAAACACGTTCTATCCTCCTCTGTTCCCTGAGTGTGTTACTCTCTCTACCCACTCACACTGGCAGTCTCCACCAACACTGAGATACGAATTCTCTTTTCTCTCTCATAGCGTTTCTCCAGCATTTTTGTCTGCAATTGTTGCTATAATTTCATGACCTTCAGATCCACATTTTTTTTTCTCTCTTTCATAGTTTATGCAGGTCTGAATTTATCTGAGAGAAGAAATCAGCAGGCTGATTTCTTTTTTTATTTCTTTTCTATCATTTTTTTTAATTAATTTAAATGAAAATTTACAGACTTTGGATTTCCATTCATTCATTGCTGCACTTTTATGCCTGCCCACCCCTCCCAACCCCAGTACACTCTTCTCTTTGAAAAGTAAAAGAAAGTTCCCCCATTGTTTTACAATCCCTCCCCGCCAGCTCCACTCCACTATGCAGCCTTCTTTCTGGACTCCTGTCATAAACCCATCGGCCTTGGGAGTCACATCATCCACCATCCTCTTATCCTAATCTACCTTCTCAGAGAAGTCACGGAACAGCTTTGGAGAGGACTAATGTCCTTACAATATTAAGTCAACTCTCAGAGGGATGTGAGAATCTCTTCACTTATCCAGCTCTATTTTATAAGCTTTAACAGGGTTTAAAAATTTTTCTGGTAAAGGTATTGTGCATTTTATTAGGTTAATATCTATATACTTTATAGTTTTTATAAATGGTGTCTCATTGTCTACGACCTGTTCTAATTGCCTTTTTGCTTGCATGGAGAAGGACTATTGATATTTTTATGTTCAGAAAGCTTGATGAACTTCCATTCTTTCAGTCTGTTGATTTTGCTGGATGTCCTATGCAAATCGCTGCATTTTCTTTACGTAAGAAAGAGCTCTGGTGATACAGCTGGGAAAGCATTTGATTGCTATCCAAAACATTAGCTCTTTGCTCTTACAAAGAATATACACTTTCTGATGCAAGATTATATATCTGTATAAAGTCAGGATTGTTACACATGCTGTTTAAATTGTCCACAAAGTCTCTGTTTTCCCAGGAGAGAAGATGAGGCTGTTTTCTTCCATAAACACTGCTTCTAGAGAGAAAGAGAAAGCAGTCGGCTCTCATAAAGATTTACATACTTGGAAACTCTATAAGGCAGGTCTCTTCTGTATTAAACTGTTTCTGTGAGTGAGAATCAACTTAATGGTGGTGGGCTTATGTATAACAAAGTTTTACTCTTCAATTTTTCGTATGATCTACATATGGAATTACGTTTACAGTAGACTTTTAGGAGATAGCATTTATCTGGTTAACAAGTTCTTTTTAAACTTGTGGTTGTTTTTGTTATAAACATGAATGATAAAATATGCTTCTGAATCTATTAATAAAACTCATAAATTAATAATTCATAATATATTAATAAGATCAGATCCCCCACTTTTGCCATTAATATAATAAATGATATTGACATATGAATTATGCTGATTTATCCTCAGTTTCTTGGTATGAACCGTATTCATCATTGCAAAGTTATTGAAATACTGGATCTGTTTACCTAATATTTGGTTGAAGGTATGGGCATTTATATCCATCAGTGAGAGAGGCATACAATTTGTATTTTTGTGTATTTTCTTAATTTCCTTTGAGAACCTAGTTTGTATAAGAATCATAAAATGAGATTTTTTTGTGTTGTTTTTTTCTTTCTTTCTCTTTGGTCTGGATAACTTATGCACAATTAAAACTATCTGTCCCTTTTGAAATTTTAATAGAATGTTTTGAAATTGTCTGAGTTGTTGGCTATATCATTCAAAGGTAGAATTCAGAGAATAGTTTAAGTAGATAAAGGTAATAAAATTATTAAATAAGAGGAAGAGAACTCTGAGACGTACAGATGGAACAGATACATGCAAGACTCACCCCGTTAAGGAATAAGGCAGAGCATTCAAGGAAGAAAATTCTGTTCCCACCAGAAGTTGAGATTTAGACTTGAAGTTGGCAAGAGCAAGGCTGTAGCTCTCTGGATGGTGTGAATTCTTGGGGTTACAGGGCAAGCTTGGCAGGCAGAACGTGTGTCCTGGGGGCTGCTGGCAGAACTCGATGCAAAGTCTGTCATTAGGTTCTGCTGAAAATCGTCAAGAAGCCACTAACTAGGGTGCCTGCTAGACTTTACGGAAAGCTTGATAGGATGCTGGTTGGATTTGTGGAAAACTGCCTGTAGGAATATTCTTGAAATTTGCAGAGTGAGGAGGGGATGACTGGCACACAAGTGGAACTAATTAAGAAGTTTCCTGTTGGGACAACTTTAAGACTCATTGGAAAATCAACAGGGGTTCTGATAAATTCATCACTGACCTTCTGTGGTTATGAATTCCCTCAGAAGGTAGATAGGCTAGGAGGATGGTAGATGAGGTAACTCCTAAGGCTGTCTGGTTGGTGCCCCTGAGGACTACTCTGGAGACAGAGCAGAACTGGAAGGAGAACAAGTGTCCCTCAGGCAGCACTCAGTGTTTTGTGCACCAGGAAAAAAAAAAAAAGAAAACACATAGAAACCAGAAAGAGAAGCCAGTTTTCTCAGTGTTTCCTGCAGAGAACATCCTGACAAAGCCTGACACCATGCCGCCTGGCCAAGAAGAAATGCTCGTAGGTCCAGCTCTAGTACCACAAATTAGGAAAATGAAGTGAAGCCTGAGACTGAGAGCCAGTAATTTAGCAGCTAACCTAGGAGCTTTGTATTTTGTTGTGATGCAGGAATGAAATTGCAAAGGTTTGACTGTGTGGATCATAACAAACTGTGGCTGACTCTGAGAAGAATGGGAATCCCAGAACATTTAATTGTGCTAATGCAAAACCTATACTTAGACCAAGAGGCAGTCATCAGAACAGGGCAGGGCAACACTGCATGGTTCAAAATTGGGAAGGGTGTAAGCCAGGGATGTGTCCTATCTCCATACCTTTTCAACCTGTATGCAGAACAGATTATCCAAGAGGCTGGGCTCTATGAGGAGAAGTGTGGCATCAGGATTGGTGGAAGATCTATTAACAATCTGCGTTATGCAGACGACACAACCCTGCTTGCTGAAACTGAGGAGGACCTCATGCACTTGCTGCAAAGGGTCAAGGACTGCAGCCTTCAGTATGGACTGAGGCTCAATGTCAAGAAGACAAAGATTCTCACCACTGGACCAACTGGCAGCATCAGGATGGATGACGAAGAGATTGACATTGTTCACAGCTTCAGTTTGCTCGGCTCCACAGTCAACACTCTTGGCACCAGCAGCCAGGAAATAAAAAACTGTATCGTGATGGGAAAGTCTGTTGTTAGGGACCTCTCTAAAGTACTCAAGAGCAACTGTGTCTCTCTGGAGACTAAGGTGCGCCTGATACAGGCCATGGTCTTTGCAATCACTTGTTATGCATCAGAGAGTTGGACAATGACTAGGAAGGATAGAAGGAGAATTGATGCCTTTGAGCTGTGGTGCTTGAGAAGAGTATTGAATGTACCATGGACTGCCAAGAAAACAAACAGATTTATCCTGGAGAGAGTTAAACCAGGCTACTCCTTGGAAGCAAGGATTCTGGAGCTTTGTCTGACATACTTTGGATATGTTGTAAGGAGAGACAGGTCCTTGGAGAGGGACATCATTCTTGGGAAGGTGGAGGGAGGGCGCAAGAGGGTAAGACCCGCTATGAGGTGGATTGATTCAGTGACTAGGGTAATCAGGATGGGTGTGTCAGAGGCAGTGAGATTGGCACAGGATAGAGCAGGATTTAGGGTTGTTGTACATAGGGTCGCTATGAGTCGCAAACAACTCGACAGCACATAACAACAACAACAACAATGTTTAAGTATTTGTTGTTGCTGCTGTTAGATGCCTTTCAGTCAACTACTTCTCACAGAAATCCTGTGAACAGATTAGAACCTCGCCCTACCCTGTGTGGTTCTTACAATCTTCACCTTGTTCAAGCATGGTGTCATCATGGCAACCCATCTCCTTGAGTTATCGTGATTTACAGCTTCTGAAAACCCGCTGGACGGTCAGCTATGGTTCATTTCTGATTGGATGTTACATAGCAACAATTATCAGCAGATTATATATCATTTTTTTCCTCTCAAGTCTGCTTCACAACTGATTTGTTGCAATATCCTAATAGAGAAAAGATGAAAACTGTCAACAACTTTATCTTACTTGGATTCACATTTAACATCCATGGTACCAGCAGCCAGGAAATCAGGAAACATATTGTACTGGGAAAGTGTGCAGTTAGAGGCTTGTCCAACTTACTGAGGAGTAATGATGTTATTTTGAGGAGTAAGGTACATCTGATTCAGGCCATGGCCTTTCTGATCACTTGCAATAGAGAGCTGAAGAATGAGTAAGAAAAGCAGATAAATTGATGCCTTTGAGCTGTGGTGTTAGAGAAGAGCACTGAACATCCCATGGACTGTCAAAAGAATAAACATATATTTCTTGGAAAAAGTGCAACCATAGTGCTACATGAGGGCAAAGATGGCAAAACTTCATCTCAAATACTTTGGGCATGTTGCTAGGAGAAGCTATGACTTAGAGAGGGACATCATGCTTAGAAAGGTAAGGGGCCAGAGAAGGAGAGGAAGACCTTCAACTAGGCGAGTTGACTTGGTGACAGTAGCACTTGGCTCAGTGTGTCAGAGATGATGAGGATAGGACAGGATATGATAGAGTTCAAATCTATCGTTTGTGTTGTTATTGTGTACCACGGAGTCAGAACCGACCCATACCAGACCATACCAGGTTTTCAGGGATAATTAGTCGCATGGGCGGAGATTGACCATCCTTTTCCTGCAGAGCAGCTGGTGACCTCCAACCGTGTGCCTTCAGGATTGCAGAGCAGCTTCTTGTCACCTAGGGTCACTATGAGTCATGCTCAACTTGATGGCACCTAACAGCAACCATGACAACATCTCACATAATAAGAAGCCCTTCAGCATGGAAGGTTAGGTATCAGTGCAATAAGTGAAAGATCAGCAGTTTGAACTGAAAAGCTATGCCAGGGGAGTAAGATGAGAAGTCTTCTACAGTTGAGATGTATAGTCCTGGAAACCTGAAGGAGGGCTTCTATGCAGGGGGATAAATTCCATGACAGCAAGTGGGGTGTATATCATATAATTCATTGTCAAGTGACAGAAAGTCAATTCTGCCTCATGAGTGACTGGCTCCCCTGTGAACAGCAACACCAAGCCCTGTGCAGCCCCGTGCTGTCCTCACAGCCCTGGCTGTACTTGAGACCCACGCTACAACCACAGTTTCAATCCATTTCACTGAAGGGTTTCCTCTTTTTCATTCACACCCTACTTTACCAGGCATAATACCCTTTTCTGGGGACTGGATGTTCCTGATAACTATGCTATTCAATCAAATAAAAAAAGAAAGCAGAAAACTCAGGTCTTTGGAAATGAAGAAATGAGTTTCTAAATCGGCAATAGGAGAAATAAAAAGGGAATCATTTTAATCTAAAACAACTGAACAAGAACAAAATATTCTACCTACCAAAACTTGTAAGATACACGCAAACAACTTAGGAGGAAAATGTGTCACCTTCAGTTCTAAGGCTAGAAATGAAAAGAAAAAAAAATACTGACTATAATGGATTGAGTAATCTATTAATGATGTTAAAACAGCAAAGACTAAAAGGAAAAAGGAAACAAATTAAAAAATAAAAACAGACATTTCAACAGATTCAACCAGTCCTGGTTTTGCTTATTTTAATGTAGGAGATAAAATGCTGGCATCATCCTGTAGTTGAAATGCATCACGCTCTGTAAGAGAAAAGAACCATCTGCTCTTGTTGGTTCTTTAGCCTCGGAAACAGAAACGGAGGGTTTTCAGGACTTGGGATCAACCCAACAGCAAGGAATTTAGCGGAGTTTTGCAAACATGGGAGGTTTAACTGTATCCACGTGCTAATCCTGTTACCTTGTATACAAAAAATACACATTCAGATCTAATGGAGTTAAGGATCTTGGAATGTGGAGAAACCACTTGCCACGTGGAGAAACTCATGGCAACCCTCTATTAGATTTCAAACAAATAGGCTCATTGGCACCTACCAATAGTAAGAATCTACGGCAAAAACAGACTATCAAAAAAGGGGGGAAATGCATAATTAGGAGAGAATAAAGTGGATTCATGTTACCTTCTAAATCTTTAGAATTTAAAAAACAA
Source organism: Elephantulus edwardii (assembly GCF_000299155.1). NCBI lineage: Eukaryota > Metazoa > Chordata > Mammalia > Macroscelidea > Macroscelididae > Elephantulus > Elephantulus edwardii. The sequence continues at coordinate 15,194,380 of NW_006399753.1, forward strand.
AACAAAACATCTATCCACAGGGTAAAAAGGGAAAGAGAGCTCTGGTGGCCTAGTGGCAAGAAGCTGTGTGGCAATCCCTAAGGTGCGCTGTTCAAATCCACCAGATGCTCTGCTGGAGAAAGAGGGGCAATCTCCTCCTGTGTCTGTCAGATCTGAATTGATGGTACAAAAAAAAAAAAAAAAGGAAAAAGAGAAATAAAAAAGAAAAATACTTGACAATGATGTGTCGGATAAGAGAAATAAAAAGGAAAAGTATTTGACGATGATGTGACTGATAAGAGAATTATAATTTTTATAGAAAACTCTAGTAATTCAATAAGAAAAAGACATCTCAATTACAAAATGGGCATAGAATGTGAAAAAAACTCTTCCCCCAAGGAGACATTCTGATGACCAATAAACACAGGAATCAATGGTCAAGATCTCTGTTAGAGAGATGCAAATCAAAACAACAAAACAACATTTCACCCCCACCCCTCCCCCAGCAATAGCAAAGTTCAACAGGACAGCAAATAACAAATTCTGGTGAGGGTGTGCAGAGACTGGAACTTAGAAATTTCTAAAGGGAATGTATAAAGGTGTAACCACTATGTAAAACAGTTTAGCTTCTTCTTACAAAGTTGAACATAGAGACACTATTTGATTTAGCTATGCTCTTGTGGTCTAGTGCTAAGAAGCTGCTCTGCAATCCCAAAGGCATGCAGTTCTAATCTACCAGCTGCTCTGTGGGAGGATGGACCACCTCCTGCCACGGCTGCCTCATGGGAGAATCCACTAAAGATCCACTGAAGTGTCAGCTAAGTTTGGTTCGTACTCAACGGTGCACAGCAACAACTCGATTCCATTACTAAGAATATATCCTTAAGGAACAGGAGCTATGACATGAACAGATGTATCTACAAGCCATGTTTATTGCTCACAATAATAAAGGGATGGAAAAATCATGAGAGCCCATCAGAGACAAATGGATTTAAAAAAACCTATAGTACATAATGGAATACTATATAAAAGTAAAAACAACAAAAAATTAATGAAATTCTACGTAACATGAATGGGTCTAGAGGACACAGTGCTGAATAAAATAAATCTGTTACCCCAAAAAGGGCAAATGTTGTGTACAATCACTGTTATAAACAGCTAGAGGAAGGTTTACATAAAGAGGGATTCAATCTAGTATGATTCAACCAGAGTGAGAAATGGAGAGAGTGTAAAATTAATTCATTAATAGACAGCAAACACCTATTAGTGTGGGTGAAGAGAAGACAATGTAGAAATAATGGATGATCAGACATTGACTATATGAAACAGGATATGCACAATTGGACAAAATGAAGCAATAAACTTTATGAACTTTGACTCAGATCCCAATAAAAAAAGAACAGAGCCCAACTTCTCTGCATGCTTTCCTCACTTTGCCATGGTGCCTTCCCGAAAATTTTTTTTCAGATTGATAGGGTCTGGTTGCTGGGATATTTTGGACAAAAGACACATTTCTATCCAAATTGCAGAGCAGAAGGCGACAGTGCTAATAATCTGTCCCACAAGGCTTTTGGCGAATGGCTGGCATGTGAGGTCGTGCCCTGGGTTTTGATAATGACACCATTGCAAAAAGCACTCTTCAGATGGCCTCACTTTAGTCGTCATCATCAGACCCTGTTGCATAGGCTGGGAAGTTCTTCATGAGAGGAATCATTGATCCTTTGAGAGTCATTTTAATTTTCACAAAAAGCCAGTATTCTTTCAGAATTAAATTAGGAAAGGTGCTTATGCGTCACGGACACCTGAGAAAATGATAGCCTTCATTAAGGTGGGTTGATGCTCAACTGTGCTAAGGTCTTTTAAGCGGTTTTATTTTTCTTTTTCTTCACTCAAGCTTCAAAATAATTTCAAGAGATAAGTGTCCTTATCCTCCTGCTTTAAAGATGAGATGGCACTTAGTGAGATTAATCAGCCCTTGATCTCGTAGCTACAGACTGATTCAATGAGGATTCAGGTCCTGAACTCATTGCTGGTGGATGTCACCTTCCAGATCTTTCCTTCTGATTTCCTTCTATCAAATGCTGCCATGGTTCATGGTAATTATATCATTATTTGACTATCAGTCGGGAACTCTGGTGGCTTAGTGGTAAGGAATTGTGCTGCCGGGTCAACAGTGGTTGTTGTTGTTATGTGCTGTAGAATTGCCTGTCACTCATATTTGCTTCCAAATTTCCAAATGTAGAGTCACAATAAGAGTGTGATTGGATACATGCTTACTGGAGGAAGAAAGGGAGAGGAACAGTTATGATATCATGGCACAGACCCTTTGCCTTTTTAAGAGCAATTTATGACAATGATGGTTAACAGGAACATGTTTGTGATCTAATGGTCCTTTTCTGGGTTCTGAAAGATGGACTAAAGAAATAAGAAGTAGTTCCTTTCTTGCTTAATAAGGTGCTTAAATACTTTCATGTTATGAATTTCTCTTAATTGTCCCCAAACCTAAGGCTGACATATCAGGTTTATTAGGTGGCCTCAGGCAGATTAGAACAAATTGAATTCCATACTAATCAGTCCATGCAATTAGCAAGCAGTGTTTGGGAATTTCAGAGATAAAGAGCAATACAGTCTCAGCTGGGGAAGAGTGGTAAAACTCACCTCCTCTTTTATGAAGCATTTCAGTTTGCATAAATTAGTTCCACTGAGATCTTCCAACGTCACAAAACCTATTTCCATGACTAATAATGGAACTCTAGTACTATTCAGTTGGAACTGCCTTGGTTGGTTGGTTGATGGGTTTTCAGAGGCAGTAAACAGATTCAACCTAGAGAGGGTTAAACCAGGCTACTCCTTGGAGGCAAGGATTCTGGGGCTTCGTCTGACATACTTTGGACATGTTGTAAG
>NW_006399753.1:15198104-15199685 GCF_000299155.1 Elephantulus edwardii
ACACACACACACACATATCTCTTTTCCATTCAGCGAGGCATAGGTTTGGGATTCTCTGTCCTTTCTGTTCACAATCCTTTCACTAAGCTGGACACCTTGTCACTTTTTGCTCTCCAGAGGCAACCAAAACTCAAACTCATTGCCAATCATGTCGAAACTGACGCATATCTGACCCTCAAGTGGCTTTTCAGAGGCAGTAAATCACATGGAAGTAGATTTCCCATCTTTCTCCTGTGAAGCCGCTGGTGGATTTGAACGACATTCCTTTGGGTTGGTGGCTCAGTTCCTGGCCACAAGGCCGCCAGAGCTCCTTACTCACTAGGCCGCCTATCTCTGTCCTCCAGGAGCCTGCTCTGCTAACAGCCTTGCTAGTGCATTGCTCCCTGTGTTACCAGGTGAGCCGGCGTGGAGTTTAGGAACATGAACACTCTTCTAAAAAACATCACCCTTCTATTTCATACCAGACTCCGGCACCTATCAGTGCATGAATATGTAAACATGAACCCTCTTAACCAATCTGTCAAGAAGTCCTAGTGAATCCTAAACTCCTCACATTTATCTTCATTTTTCAGTCACAGACCATGCTATATTTGGGATTTCCTGTATTATTATTGCATTAGCTTCCTAACTTGCTCTTGCACTCTCAATCTCTAATTTATTCTGTACAGAAACCAGAGGAATTTATCCCCTCCCACCCCCACTCAGGAATAAAGCTGACACTTCATATCCAGCTGAAAATTTTTAATATCTACTTTTATAAAACTAAAATAAATTTTAAAATGTCCGATTTCAATTTATGTATATAGAAAGTGTTACAAAAATATCAAATCAAATAACAAATATGAAAATATCAATATCAAAACGTGAGGAACCTGTCAAGTAACAATTTCTCTTGAGTCCACCATAAAGGTTGGGGCTGCAAGAAAACCAACTAATTCAAAATCGTTGGGGCTGCAAGAAAACCAACTAATTCAAAATCTAAGAAAAGTCAGCTGCTACCAAGAAAAAGTGGCAAGTACTTTGAGCAAGTGCCAGTTGCCATGTAAGCCAGTAAGAAGTATGCAGCTAAAATTCAAAAGTTGTTAACGGTGAGGACTCTATCAGGTGAAAAAAAGTCAGGGACAGAGTGGATATCCAGCTTTGCGGTGTTGGTCCAAGGAGGAAAGCAGAAGCTTTTGACAGAGAAGTCTGGAGCCCTACCTGGAGTCTTCGTTCATAGTTCTTTTAAGGACTGAAAGTCTTAATGGAATTTAAAAAACAAACAAACAGGGTAGTAAGCTTGTTGCCCTCAGGGCACATCAGGATTCATTGTGGCTGAAAGAATGAAACATAATAATAATAATAAAAAATCACTAGTTGGCCTAGTTGGGTTTTTATTTTAGCTCTGCTAAGATGTCTTGTCTTCCACCTGCCTTCTGCCCAGCTAAGCTTCCCGTGGCTCGCTCAGCATTTCTTAAGCTCAAGGAAGTGAAGGACAAATTCAAACCTCAAGTTGCTATAATCAAGGATGCTTTAGGCAGAATATTAAATGATCCAGGAGATATCCAAAAAAGATGGAAAGAATATACTGAGTCATTGTAT
>NW_006399753.1:15201321-15211845 GCF_000299155.1 Elephantulus edwardii
TGCAATCCTGAAGGCACGCAGTTTGAGGCCACCATCTACTCTGTGGGAGAAGGACGGGCGATCTCCTCCCTTGTGATTAACTCCTCTGAAAACTCGCCGGAGGATCAGCTAGCGATCAGTTCCAACTATAGTACACAAGAACACAACAACAAGGGTCTGCTCTGGGCCTAGATTATTAAAGATCCTTGATCAGTGAGGAAGTGGGAAGATAAGTGAAAATGCTTTAGCCCTGAGGGTCATGGATAGTGTCTGCCTGAGATTATACTCACTTATGATATAAAGTTAGCATATCTAATTATTAGTGCAATCAAGAGTTAAGAACCTAAGATTCTTACGTTGAGGTCTTATGAGTTTCAGGAGAATAGAAAAGATCAAAGTGGAGAATACAGAATCATGGAAAAGTCCTCTAGTGTAGCAGTTCCCACCCTAAACATAAAGTATTGCAGTAAGAACTTGAAGCTGCTATGGTGTGTAGAATATTACCACAAAAACAACAAAATCTAAACAGCTCAGAGTTTGGCTAGACTACCGCAGTATCCTACAATAAAATGACTGTCAGGAAAAAAAATACAAAACTTCCAGACATAAAAGGTGCACAAACCTCAGTTCCTAATCTCCTATATGAGATGTTCTTTTTACAATTTAATCTCCTCCCATGCAATTAATTGCCTCTGAAAACCCACTAGAGGGTTAGCTATGGGTCAGTTGCTCCTCTACGGTACACAACAACAACAGAGTAGTAAGAGGTATAAGAAACCCTCAACACATTGTCAAGAGACAGAACAGTCAGCAGATGCAGACTCAGCATAAATCAATGAAAATATGTGGCCTTGGGTTTAACACTAGGCTTTTAGATGCCACAGGAATAAAAAAAGGGGGGGAGGGAGAGGCACACAGATCTCAAAAAGATTATTTTAAAAAATGAATAGTAAGTTATAAACCAGGAGAAAATCTTTTCAATCACATACCTGATAAAAGACTTATATGCAGAATGGATAAAGAACTCTTAAAGCCTAACTCAAAGAATAATTGGCCTAATAAAAATGGCCAATGGTGAATAATGCTGTTATGAATATTGGTGTACAAGTCTCAGTTTGTGCCTCAGTTCTCATATTCTCAGGGTATAATCCAAATAGTGGAATAGCTGGGTCATATGCAATTTCTGTGTTCAGCTTTTTGAGAAAGTGCCAAACTGCCTTCCAGAATGGTTGCACCATTTTACAATCCCACCAACAATGAGTAAGAGTTCCTTTCTCATCACAGGAACATGGAAGCAGCCCAAATGTCCAATCACAAACAAATGGATTGAGAAATTATGGTACATTCACACAATGGAATACTATGCAGCACACAGGAACACTGACTTAATAAACTATTACCTAACTTGGGAGGGACTGGAGAGCATTATGCTGAGTGAACTAACTCAATCCCACAAGGATAAATATTGTATAAAACTGTTATTGTAGAATGAGTATAAGGATCCAGGAGGGGTTGGAGAGGCTGGAAGCAGAGGTATGTGGATGTGCAGGGGGAGGGGCAATTAATCATTGGGTTGTGTAATTTGATGTAGAAGGTGAGGGAAATTGAAAAAAATTGTTCAAATTTGTATTCGAATTTTATAAATAATCTAGTAGAAAAAAAAATGACCGACATGGGTGAAGAAGCATTTCTTTGAAGTAAATAGTGAATTACAAATAAGTACAGTATATCAAAAGAGCTTCAGCTTTGTTGAATTGTGTCTTGTTGAGTCAGAATCAACTTCAGAGGGTTTTCAGAGGCTATAAGTCACACAGGGGAAGACTGTCCATCTTTCTCCCACAGAGAAGCTAGTGGATTCAAATCATATGCTTTTGGGTTGGCAATGCCATTCCTTACACTGGGTCATCAGAGTTCCCTCTGTAGGCATTGTTGTTATGTGCCATCAAGTCAACTATGACTCATAGCGACCCTATGAACTGAACAATGGCTCTGAACCTTGTCCTATCCTGATCCAACCCAATCATTTCTGACCTCATTTGTCACATTCACTGTGTCAATCTATCTTATCAAGGGTCTTCTTCTCTTATCCTTGACCTTCTATCTTGACCTTCTATCCTTCCAAGCATGGGAGGAAATTGCCCATGCTTCTCCCATGGAGCAACCAGCGGATTTTAACCACATGTCTTTGGAATAGCAGTATAGCTTCTTACCACTAGGCCACCAGAGCTCCCTAAGAGGATTGTCCTTTGTCTCAGGAAACTACAAGCTCTACCCTGACTCCACTACTCAGTGGCCCTGCTGCCTTTGGCAACGGCTTCCTTGAAATGTTCTCATTAGTTCCGTAAGCCTTGGCCTAATAGTGGCCAGCATTGACTCTTGTCCACATTTCTCTCTTCCTCTTTTCTCCAAGGTTCTCTTTGCCCTTCCATCCTGAATATATGGTTATCCACTGGGGCCTAGTCCCAGAAAGGCAGTTCCATAATCAAATTCATTTTACTGACTGGTAGGGTTGTTTCTTCCATGATAGCACATGAGATTGGACTGGCAGAATACCACTGGCTTGGTGTCACTCTCCTTTGTCAAACACAAGAACTAGTTTAAAGCTCTGGCTGATAAACAGTCCACTCTAGACTGTAGCTTGAGCTACAAAGGTGATCCTATCACTATCTTATCAAGGGTGTTTGTGCCATGCTGCCACCTGAGGTCTATGTAGGTGACAGAAGTCACCTTTATCCCATGCTTCCAGGATGGTCACACTATTCCCATTGCAGGTGTCAAACCATCTGTAGTCAGTTATCCAGGAGTGAGCTCATCACCTCTGGGTTCTTCCCAGAGCATTGCCCTTCGATGTCAATGGACTGTGGAGTTGTTAGACTAGATGACCTATTCTGATTGAAATCCTCTTTTGCCTCTAACCAGTGTACTGATAGAGCTTAAGCCATGCCAGAGGAGGGGAGAACATTCCTGCACTAAAGGGATTGCATTTCTTGTTGATCTACAGTCCCCTCAGCCCATTTCCACCATTTCTTTGTCTTCTTTTTCTACACTAAGGCATTATAGTTGATAGAAGAAGAATCAATGCATTTGAGTTGTAGCGCTAGAGAAGGATCTTGAACCTACCATGGATCACCAAGAAAACAAACAGGTCTGTCTTGGAGAGGATGAAGCCAAGTTTCACCTTGGAAGCAAGGATTTTGAAGCTCTGTCTCACATATGTTGGGCACTTGGCCAGGAGGGACCAGTCCTTGGAAGAAGGGCATCATGCTTGGAAAGGTGTAGGGACAGTGTGGGAAAGGAAGATCCCAGATGAGATGAATTGATAACTGGGGTAGCTGGAATAATTGGAATGGGTGAGTCAGAGTCAGTGAGACTGGCTCAGGATAGGGCAGGGTTCATAGCTATTGTATATAGGGTCACTGTGAGTCGCAGATGACTCGATGACACATAACTACAAGAGCGTTATGGTTGCTGTGAGTTGGAGCTGACTTAATGGTACCAAACAGCAACAAATAACAATATAACATTTTACAGAGTTTATGGAGTCTTGAATAGTGCATTTGGTTAAAGCATTTAACTACTAGCTGGAAGTGTACCTGTGTGAACCCACCCAGAGGACAGACCTGGACAGATCAGCATCCAAAAGGTCTTGGAAAACCTGTGAGTCATTCTACTGCTAACACATGAGTTCATGTATCAGCATCAACTCAATTACAATTAACAATCCCACATAGTCAATCTCTTTGTTCGTATGCTTTCTTTTATTGCCTTTAAAATTCAAAATACCTCAGTAATTTAGAGGTTTGAATAAATATTGAAGCACTTTATCCTAGAGGGTTTTTTTTGATTATAAAATCTTTAATTAAGTCAAAATTGTTTTATCATATTAATGTTGCTGTTTTTGACAGAAGCAAAAGCTGACTATTAGATAAGGCGAAAATGATCAGTTGGGTTAATCTAATTGTCTCCTTTACCCAATGTGGTTTGCAGGCAAATAAGCTTGATTGAATATGTTACTTAAGCTGACTAAAAGAATAAATGTAACCGAGAAGGCGTAGATTTTATGACTGCATGTAAATCCATCTGAAATGAGAAAATGCTCTAATGTGCTGTTTATTTCTCATTCGGCTGTGTTTGGAAATTCCTCACAAGGTACTAAATGGTGTAGTGCAGCCTTCAGAGAACATGTAGCGCTCATGCACTACTTTTGCAGAATGTGAATTTGAATTACACCCAAAAAAAAGAATGTTGTGAAAAAATTTGGGAAATGCTGATTTGAGCACAGTGAACGTGGTTTCTTTACTCAAGGGTTTCCCTGAGAGTTTGATGCATATTATGAATTTTTAAGGGTACAATATATTGCCGGACTTTACTGGAACTTGATTATACCCCTGCTTTCTACCATGTTGAGCACCTTGCTGCGTTAGTATCCTGTGGTACAAAGTTTGGGAATGGCTGATGTGAGCAAATGAGTTCTGAACTGGACATTTAGAAATCTTGAATAAGTTCTTTAGTCTCTCAGGAATAGTCTCCTCAATTGCATAGCAAGCCTTGGACTTCGAGACTATTGCTAGACTTAGTTGGTTCATGGAGATTATTGCTCGGTGGGACTGAATTTTTATGATCCATTAGGTTTTAATTAGATGAAGGATTCTGAAGCTCCATCTGACATACTTTTTATTCCCATTCAAAAAAAAAAACAAGGTGACCATCCAGAGTGTGGAAATTATTAAACAATATCACTAATATCACACACGAGCAAAATCCTGCTCAAGATTATTCAGAAAAAACTTGAACAGTACGTTGACAGAGAACTACCACAAATACAGACTGGGTTTAGAAGAGGTCGTGGCACTAGGGACATTATTGCCAATTTCAGATGGATCTTCGCAGAAAGCAGAGAGTACCAGAAGAATGTCGATCTGTGTTTCATTGACTACGCAAAGTCATTTGACTGTGTGGATCACAGTAAATTATGGCTAACCTTGAGGAAAATGGGAATCTCAGAACACTTGATCATGTTTATATGAAACCTATATTTGGACCAAGAAACAGTCCTTAGAACAGAGCAAGGAAATACTGCATGGTTCAAAATCAAGAAAGGAGTGTGTCAGGGATGCATCCCGTCCCCATACACTTTCAATCTGTATGCAGAACAGATCATTCAGGAAGTAGGGCTTTATGAGGAAGAGTGTGACATCAAGATTGGAGGAAAACTCATTAACAATCTGTGATATGCAGATGACACAACCTTGCTTGCTGAAACGGAAGAAGACCTAAAGCATTTGCTGCAAAAGGTCAAGGACTGTAGTCTTCAATATGGATTGAAGCTCAACATCAAGAAGACAAAGATTCTCACCACTGGACCAATTGACAGCATCATAAATAGATGGAGAAGAGATTGAGGTTTTTAACAATTACAGCTTGCTCAGAGCCACAATCAACACTCTTAATACCAGCAGTCAGGAAATCAAAAGATGAATTGCATTGGGAAAATCTCCTGTCATAGACTCTGCACAGTGCTGAAGAGCAAAGATGTCAGTTTAGATACAAAGGTGTGCCTAACCCAGGCCATGGGCTTCTCTATTACTTGTTATGCTTCAGAGAGTGGGACAATGACTAAGGATGACAGAAAAAGAATAGATGCCTTCAAGGTGTGGTGCTGGAGAAGAGTCTTGAACATACTATGGATGGTCAAGAAAACAAATATGTCGATCTTAGAGAGGGTGAGACCTAATCTCTCCTATGGAGACTAGGATTTTGAATCTCCATCTCACTTACTTTGGGTACATGGCCAGGAGAGATTGGTCTTTGGAGGACATCATGCTCGGAAGGGTGGATGGACAGTGCAGGATAGGGAGATCTGGGATGAGATGGGTTGATATAGTAACTGGGGTGACGGGGGTTGGTGTGTCAGAATTAGTGAGACTGGCCCAGGACAGGGAAGGGTTCAGAGCTGCTGTACTTAGGTTCTCTATGCGTCACAGCCAACTCAACCAATAACATTCTATGACAGGTATAGAAGCAGGACAGACATCCACTTCCTAAACAACATGCCTCCAGAAACTCTATGAACTTTGATATATGTTAGTAGTTTTAGAGGGGCTGCAGGCCTTTTGTTCATAGAGTTGCTTTGACTCAAAGGCAATCAACAATAATAAATGCTGCAAATATAGAGTTGGTTATTTATAATAAGAAAGTAGTGGCTATTTATAAAAGCTTGTATATTCAGGTAGGGAAAGTAGAGATTGGTAGGCAGCATTTTCAGGGAGTCTTAATCCTGTTTGAAGCCACAGTTGATTTTAATAAACCAAGAGGAGTGACAAGATGTAGGAAAGTCACTCCAGATGGTGATGATTTGGAGAGAATGGAAGTCTTATACACTGTTGGATGTTACTGTTATGTACCATCGAGTTGGAACTGACCCATCGCTGACCCTCCAGTGTGTTTTCAGAGGGAGTAAATCACAGAGGAAGAGATTTCCCAATTTTCTTCCATGGGGCAGCTGGTAAATTTGAACCGTGTACCTTGGTGTTGACAGCACAGTTTCTTACCACTAAGTTGCCAGAGCTCCCTGCCTCCCTACACTGTTGATAGGAATGCAAAATGGTTTGACTATTATGGAAACAGTTTGGTATTTCCTTAGAGAGTTGGGACTAGATATATCATTTATATTTATTAGTAACAATCTCACTACTCAGTATATATCCTAAAGAAATGAGTCACAACACAAACAGATAAATGAACGCATGTTCATTGTAGCATTATTTATACTAAAGAGTTGGAAACAACTTAAATGTCCATTGGTGGATAAATTACTAAAGAAACTGGAGTACACTCACACAATGGAGTATTTGCATCAGTAAAACATAATCAATAATTTGTGAAATGCTGCACAACGTGGATGAAATGTGAATAAATTATACGGAGTGGCATAAGTAAGTCACAAGTGGACAATCATGGTATAAGATCACTAAATAAAAAGAAAGAACCAACCAACAAACCGAAACAAGAAGTGGCTTACATATAGAATAATCTTGGAGATTATTAACAGAAATGAGAAGTGAGGGAGAGGGGAGCAAAAAGAACTAACATTTTCACAAAGCACACAAATAAGTGGATAATAGGTAGATGCCATGTGTGTGTGTGTGTGTGTGTGTGTGTGTGTGTGTGTGTGTGTGTGTGTGTGTGTGCGCGCGCGTATATGGAACTCTGGTGGCCTAATGGGAAAACTACTCTCCAAATCCTTCAGCAGCTCGGAAGGGCAGCCCCCAGGGGGTCTGTGGAAAGGCATCGCAAAAAGAGGAGGGGTTTGCCTCTCCAGTAAAAGGCAAATAAGTTTCTAGAGCAGTAGATTCATTTGAGGCTGCTGAAAAGCATATGACATGCAAGCTTGCCCTGACTAGGGTTACCAGGATCTTCACTGTTGCCTGTTCACAGACCCCAGTCATTCTGTTACTCATCATTTAGTGCTTCCATCTGCTCGGCTCGCCTACTTCCCCTGATGAACTCCTAACCTGTCCCAGGTGGGTTGCTGAGCTACAATCCAATAACACTTGGAGTCAGGAAATTATTTTTCTGATCTTGCTCTTTCAACTCCCTTTTATTGCACCTTAAGTTTGTCTTATATTTCCTCTTACTATCACCAACTGCAAGTTTCTCAATTTCCTTTAATATCTTCCCATCCCAGAGAAAGCTGTAATTCAAAAGAGGTTGGTTTGTCAGTTCTGGACCAATTATGTCAAGATCAGTCAAAAGGAGAATTTAGAAGGAATGGCTATGAACTGAACAGTCCTCAAATCCCGGTCCTCTGCATCTCCATCCTCCACCCCACCCCAGCCCCCAAGTGCTAGTGCCTTGTAGTCAGGTAATAAGTAAGACTGAACCACAAATACCCAGTGGGTTAATTGGCTCCTTCATTCTGAGGTCAGGACGGTGGTTCACATCTCTGTTTAGGGATACACTTTCTCAGTGACCGTTTCGGAGTTTCACTGAACTTGAACTCTGTTGAGAAGATTCTTTTTTATCCTGGTAATACATCTTCATTTTTTTCCCCCAAGGTAATTTGCACTGCATGCATCGCCTGACACTTCTCTTCTCCTTATACTTGGTACAAGAGAAAGGAAGAGGCCCCCCCAGTACTCATGGTGAGAATGAAACAGAAATTCACAGCTGTTGAGTCCCAGGAATTGCTAGGCCATGTTCCCAGTGATTTGCATATTTTGTCTTAGTCAGTTCCCACACTATGTCAATGGAACAGGTATTTTTATTCATACAGTAAGAGCAAGATAAGAAGCTCACCTTGGGGTGTAGTGGGTTACAGGCTGGGCTGCCAACTGAAACATCACTGGCACAAGCCCACAAGCCAGACTGAAGAAGGATGAGGCAGCCTCTGGTCCTGATTTACGGCCCAGGACACCTGACGAAGGGTCCCCACGAATCGGCTGAGACTCTATAGCAGTAGGTTTGACTTTGAGGGTTTGGAAGGATAAAGTATCCAAGTCACAGAGAATTCAAGCAAGAGGCCCCAAATAGAACTGGGTCTACACTCAGGTGTTCTTGAATATAAACGTCCTTCCTTTTTCTGTTTATCAGCAGAGAGGTAGAGATCTATTTCACTTAAATTTCCAAAACCCTACATGCGTACCTGTTTCAGCCAACAACAACAATCTAAGGAGGATTTTTCACTTTATAAAAGAGGTGAAACGTGAAATTAATCTTCAATGTTCCTTGTTTCGGCATATCTGTACAATGGCGGGTCACACCCCAGGCAGCTGGAGGGACATCACCAAGTGCCTTACTCAGGAACAATATATAGTATCACAGCATCAAACCACTGCAGCGAAGTATGTCCACAAATGCCATATGTTGATTTTATTTTGTTATTTATTTTCTTATTTCTTATTCTTGGTCTGGGAACATGCAAAGTAGTCTCTCATACAGCTTAGTGGTAATTGTTTCTCCACTTGGTGCTGTTTCAACCTAGGAACAGTTTCTCTACTTTCAGACAGAAAAAAAGCTTATATTCTAGGTGGTTTTTTTAAATGTTGTTACTTGTTTTACTTTGGTTTTGTTTTTCACTTTCTGATGCATTGAGAGGAAGCAGAAAAATATTGTTGCTGTAAACATATATTGATGAAAACATTGCTGAAAAGAAAGAATCCCTAGGTAAATAATGAAAGCTCTTTAATTTGTTTTTTTTTTAAATGCAAGTCTTTATTTTGAGATGTTTGTAGATTCATATGCAATTTTATGAAATAATACAGAGTTCCTATGCATTCTTTACCCAGTTGCCATAATGGTGACACATTGTAAAAATAGAATACAGTATTATGGGCAGGATATTAACACTGACACAGCAGATGTGCAGAGTATTCTTACCGTCATCAGAGGCCCTTTTGTACTCATACCCACTTACTTGCCATCTTCACCCTCTTCAACAACTGTCATTAGTCTCGCTCCAGTTTTACAATTTTGTCACTTCAACAATGCTGCATAAACAGAGCTATCCAGTATCTGAACTTAGGAAATTGGCTCCTCTCCTTCACTCAGTCTGATTTCCCTTGACATTCATCCAGGTGTATCAGCCGTCCATTACATTTATTGATAAATGCTTTTTGTGACATAACTATACCATACTTACTTAACCATTTCTATTGAAGGATACCTTAGTTCTTTCCAGTTTTTACCTTTTTTTTAAAAAAAAAAGCTTTTCTTGAATGAATGTTCTATAAACATTTTTAAAAAATTATTTTTATTGTATTATTTTTTACGTGTACCGTCAAATCAGATCTGACTGGTACAGGAGGAGATTGTCCCTCCTTCTCCAGCAGAGCATCTGTTGGATTTGAACCACGTACCTCTGGGATTAAAGTGTAGCGTCTTGCCACTAGGCCACCAGAGCTCCCTTATAAACATTTTTTGTAGGTTTTTGGTAAAAGAGATTCATTCATTTCTTTTCAATAATGCAACTACTGTGTTTTAAGGTAATTGTATATTCAGTTTTCTAAAGCACTGTTAAAATATTTTCCAGAATGGCTCTATTGTTTTCTATTTCCAATGATGATGTATGAGAATCTGATTTCTGTGCATACTTAAGAACATTTACCTATGTATATTTATCTATATCTATGTCTGTGTAGCCTGGAAGCAGGAGCGGCATCCACTTCTGAACTGGCTTGCCTCCGGAAACTCTATGTACGAACAGTGTTCAGGCTGTTCATTCATAGGGTCGCTATGAGTCGTCTACGACTCGACGGCATTAAACAACAACAACAACATGTCTGTGTCTATGTCTATGTCTACGTCTACGTCTCTCTCTATCTGCCTCTGCCTCTATCTCTGCCTCTATCTCTCTACATCCATATCCATATCTACCTGTCTACCTAGCTAGCTAGCTGGCTGTCTCTGTATCTATGTATCTCAGGAACATTGGCGATATAATGTATATCAGACTGCTAACCAAAAGAAAGCGGTTTGAAACTACCAGCTGCTTAATGGGAAGAAGATGTACAACCTCTTTCCACAAAGATTCACATCTCAGAAATC
>NW_006399753.1:15212165-15227658 GCF_000299155.1 Elephantulus edwardii
GCAGTTAGACAGAATCCAGATAGAAGCAGATCGTTTTTATATATTTCAGCTATGTTCTGTCAAGTCAACTCCAACTCATAGTGACCCTTTTTAAAACAGTTCAACTATAGGAATGTTAATAAATTGAAACAAGTCAAGAAAAAGTCAGCCAAACATAAAAATTTATCTGAAAATAATGTGACATACGAGTAACTCTCAGATTAAAAGATAAAGATGAATGATTTCTTCAAATACTAGATCATAAAATACCTAAATATAGGAGAAAAAGTGGAAATTGACCTATGTTTCTCCAGTGGATGGTTGTGGGACAAAGGCGCGCGCGCGCGCGCGTGCACACACACACACACACACACACACACACACATACACATTCTTAAGGAAGCTCTAGTGGCCTAGTGGCAAAGAGCTGCTCTGCAATCCCGAAGGCATGCGGTTTGAGGCTATCAGCTGCTCCCCAGGAGACGAATGAGTCATCTCCTCCCGTGCAGTTAGTTAACTGCCTCTGAAACCCCTCCAGAGGGTCAGCTATGGGTTGGTTCTGACTCCACAGTCCACAGTAGGCATGTAGCATTAGCTCACAGAAGTTCTCTCTTCCATAATAGCTGGTGGTGCTGCACATCCCTTCCTGTGCTTGTCTGTCATCTGTGCTGCATATATTTACCAGTGAAACTTTTTCTTTACATCTTTGGCTCTTATTCTAATTGGATTGGTTGTATTTTTTAGCAGTTGAGTTTTGAGAGTTCTCTATAGATTGTAAACATTGGACTTTTGTCATAGTTGCAGTCTGAAAATATTTTCTCCGCTTTGTATGTATTTGTTTTTCAAATTGTGTCATTTGCAGAGAGAAAAACAATCTTCATGAAATCCACCGTATCAGTTATTCTTTATAAGGATTGTACCTTGGTGTTTTGTCATATCCTCAGCCCTGCATATTTTCTCCTGTCTTATTTTTTTAATAAGAATTTTCTAATTTATATTTTAAGTTTGTGATCCTTTTTGAGTTGATATTTACATAAGTTTTGAGACTTATGAGTTAATTTTTTGGGTCTATAGATATTAATTTGTTCCATAAAAATTTATTGAAAAGGCAACCAAAAATCCTGTCCTCAGAAGACTTAGCCATCAAACATGATGATATAATTAGGGACAGCAAATAAGGGAAACTAGACCTACACTACCTATTACAAACCTAGACCAAGAGGCTATCATGAGAACAGAGTAAGGAAACACTGTGGTTAAAATTTAAAAAGTTGGGCATTGGGGTTATATCCTTTTCCCATACACATTAAATCTGTATTCTGAGCAAATTATTCAGTTAATTGGACTCTAAGAAGAATGTAGCATCAAGATCAGGGGAAGACTCATCAATTACCTATGTCATGTAGATGAGACAACCTTGCTTGCTGAAAGTGAGGAGAGCTTGAAGCACTTATTGCAGATCAAAGACTACAAACTTGAATATGGATTACATCTCAATGTCAAGAAAACAAAAATCCTTACCACTGAACCAAGAGGCATTCTCAAAATACATGGACAAAAGATTGAAACTGTCAACTAATTTATCTTATTTGGATCCACAATCAACACTCTTGATAAGAACAGTCAGGAGCTCAGGAGATGTATTGCATTGGGAAAAATCTGCGGTCAGGAACCTCTTCAAATTACTGAGAAGCAACAATGTTAGATTGAAGACTAATGTGCAACTGATTCAGGTCATAGTCTCACCTGCTATGCATCTGAGAGACAGTAATGAATAAAGATGACAGAAGAAGAATTGATAGGTTTCAGTGGTGTTGGTGAAAAGAACTGAATATTCCATGTACTGCCAAAATAACAAACAGATACGTCTTGGAGAAAAAGATGTTCGAGTGTCTCTTGGAGGCAAAGATGACAAAGCTTCATCTTACATACTTTGGGTATGTTTTTAGGAAAGGCTGTTCTTTGGAAAGAGACACCGCACTTGGAAAGGTGAAGGGTCAGAGGAAGATCCTCAACCAGATTGATTGACACAGTGACTGCAACAACGGGCTCACGCGTGTCAGAAATAATCAGGACGGCACAGGACAGGACTGGGTTCAAACTGTTGTTCACAGGGTTGCTATGAGTGTCAATTGCCTTAACGGCACCTAACAACAATAACAATCCAAGCCAAGAGTATTTTCTGTTACATTTTATGTCTGTGAAAGTTCAACAATGCAGAAAGAAGATGCAAGAAGAATTGTTACCTTTGAATTATGATGCTGATGAATACGGAATATACTGTGGGCTTCCAAGGGAACAAAGCAATCTGTCCTGGAGAACATGGAGCCAGGATGCTCCTTAGAAGTGGGAAAGGAAAGAAGTCCACTCAAATACTTGGACAGGTTATAAGGAGGAGCCATTTGAGAAAAACATCATGGCTTGGTAAAACAGAGGAGGAATAAAGATGAAGACTTTAAAGGAGCTCAATTGACACAGTGGCCCCAACAGTAAGCCCAAGCACAGCAGAAACTGAGGACACTGAGGGCTGCACAGTGTTTCGTTTTGTTCTATGTGAGTTTACGGACTCAACGTCACCCAACATCAACACTTAAATTCATCACATTGGCCTATGGAGACATAGATGACCAAAAGGGTGTTCTTTAATTGTCATGTGCCTTCTTTGCACTGTTCCAACTTTGTGGTTGTTGTTGTTATGTGTCATCAAATAGCCTGCGACTCAGTGACCCTATGTACAAAAGCCCTCAATCCTGCTCTGTTCTGTGCCAATCTCATTGTCTCCAACACACCCACCCCCATTACTCCATCACTGAATAAATCCACCTCATAGAGGGTCTTCCTCTCCTGTGCTGTCCCTCCACCCTCCCAAGCATGACGTCCTTTTCCAAGGACTGGTCCCTCCTTGCAACATGTCCAAAGTATGTCAGACAGAGCTTCAGAACCCTTTCCTCCAAGGAGCAGCCTGGTTTAACCCTAGTTTGTCAAGTTTATTTTTTCCCCCAGTCTTTATTATTACCTGACCTGCCAAAGATGCAAAAGAGTCTCTTGTATCAGTAATTGAGATATTTAATGAAGCAGCCATCAGCCCATAAAGAAAGCCAGAGGTGAGTTCAAAGTTTACCTGTGCCACTTGCGAATTATGTGCCTTTGGGCATGTTTCTTAAACATTCTCAATTTTATTTCTTCATTTGTAAATTGAGTGCACTAATAATTACATTAAAGATTTTGTACAAACAATTAAATTTACTCTGAACAATTAAATGCATTTTTATAGAAAGCACAGTGTTTAACAGCTATTAAACAATTATTAAATGTCAGTAACAATTAGAATTCTAAGTACATTTCCACAATATTTGAAGAATAGGCAGTGTGTTTCCTTTCATTTAGCTTGGATTGCTTATTGAACTGAGCTGAACATCTTATCGAAGAAATCCTTACTGTCATCAACAAACTGAATGTTTATTTCTTTTTATTCTCTTTCCCTCTTGCCTCTTGAAATATACCATAGGCATCTAAATTGTAGAAAACTCTAAGTGACTCTTCACCTAAGCAACCCCTCACCTATAACACTTACCCCTTAATCCAGTCCACTCTCAGGTATTCAAATGACATTGTCTTTTACCTTCTCTTCCACTCTTCCAAGTTTAGTTTGAAGCCCTTTGTTTCAAGTTCAGCCTTCATAGGCTCCCTAGTTTTATCGTTAAATCCAAAAGATACTCCTCTCTAACATGTTGCTGTGTTATGTGCTGTCAGGGACACTCCAGCTCACAGAAGGCCTGGGTACCATGGACTGGATATGTTTGTTAGCTCAGCAGCAGCTGTCACTGTGTCAATCCATCTCATTGAGAGCCTTCCTCTCCTCCACTGACCTCATGGTGTCCTTCACCAGACACTGATTCCTGTGGAATTGCGGTGTGTTACAAGTTGCACAGCCAACCAAAAGGTTAGCGATTCGAACCCACTAGCTACTCTAAGGGAAAATCAGCAGTTTTCTCCTGTAAAGGCTTGCAGCCTCAGAAACCCACAGGAGGGTTGCCAAGTTCGCTGTGGGTTTCTCTTTAGTCTAGACCCTTTCAGTATTCTAACTCGCTCTTTTGCTTTATGACCTTTGTGAAGCTATGATTTGTTTCTTCATTGACTATGTTGATTTACAATAACAATGAGAACAGGATTTTTTTTTTTTTAATTTTTTTTACTTCTTGTTCACACACACTTGAAATGGTTGGACAAATAAATTAGTTTTCCAGGTTTGCTCTAATTAAGAAAAAGAAAACAACCCAAGCACAAAACAACATTATAAGCAATGTGCAATGGCATCCCTACTCCTAAGAGCTTGAACATGAGCATGAACGTTGCTCTAGAGTTTATCTGTTTTCTCCTCTACTGTAACTTGCCAAGTTCTTTCCCAAAGTAGTCAGACCTGCTCAGCATCCCCGCTGGCAGTTCCTTTTACTTCATGGCTGTCCATACTTGACATTATCCAATTTTGAGATTTACCAATCTAGTGGGATATGGGCATGATTTAATGCGCATTTCTGTGATGACTACTGAGGCGAAGAAAATCCCCTGGTGTGTGCCGTGACACTCAGTGACAGGATTACCAGAGAGGGTGTACGTGAGCATCTGAAAAGTCTCCCTCTCCTCTAGGCAGAGCCAGGAAGACAGGAGAAGAATCGATGCTTTTCAGCTGTAATGTTGGAGTACTGAATGTATATTCCACGGATTGTCAAAACAACAAAGAGATGTGCCTTGGAGAAAGTGCAATCAGAGTGCTCTTTGGAGGCAAGGATCATGAAGCTTTGTCTCATATACTTTGGGCATCTCATTAAGAGAGGCTATTCCTCGGAGAGGGACATTATGCTTGGAAAGGTGGAGGTCAGAGAAAGAGAGTAGGACCCTCAAGGAGATGGGTTGATAAGACAGTGTCTTCTAAATTGACCACACTGTCTGTGGTCATGGGGTTACATGTGGCAGGGATGGTAAGGACAGTGCAGGATAGGGCAGGATTTAGATCTGTTGTTCATAGGGTTGTTATGCGTCGTACTCCACTTGACACTGCTTAACAATAGGAACAAGAATGCTTTTAATGGTGCTTTACTTTATTTTGTTTTCTTAATTTTTGATTATTTTTATTAATTTTAATGAAAATTTATGGAGACTTTGGATTACCATTCATTCATTGTTGTACTTTTCTCCCTGCCCACCCCTCGCCCCCAGTTAATTTTTCTCTTTGAAAAGTAAAAGAAAAATTTTTTCATTGTTATACAATCCCTCCTCCCAAGTCCACTCTACTGTGCAGCCTTCATTCTGGACTCCTGTCTTGACAATAATATCTAACCATATATTCCTTTTAAATGGTTCTCTCTCTCTCATAATTTATTCCCAACTCAGTCTCCCCCCAACTCTGATGTCAGTCCCGTCTTACAGCAGTGGCACCATGAAGTATTTATCCTTTTGTGACTGAGATATTTCACTCAGCATAATGTCCTCCAGGGTCATCCGTTTTGTATAGTATTTCATGAGTTCCTTGTTTTTCAATGCTGCATAGTATTCCATTGTGTGACTATACCAAAGCTTCTCTATCCATTCATTTGTTGATTGGCAGTTGGGTTGTTTCCAGCTCTTGGCTATTGTGAACAAAGCCGTGATAAACATGGATGTGCATATATCTACTTGGATGGCAGTTACGGTTTCTCTGGGGTATATTTCCAGTAGTGGAATTGCTGGGTCAAATGGTATCTCTATTTGCAACTTTTTGAGAAAGCACCACACCGCCTTCCACAGTAGTTGCACCATTTTATACTCCCACCAACAGTGAATAAGGGTTCCAGTTTCTCCACGACCTCACCTGCATTTGATGTTTGCTGTTCTGTTAAATTTTGCTATTCTTACTGGGTTGAGATAGTATCTCATAGTTGTTTCAGGCGCTTTATTTTGGAATCTTTCTGTCTTACTCCTCACTAGTAATCAGAAAAGTGAAATAAAATATTGAGCACTGGGCACTTATAAGTCTGCCTCTCCCTGGCTTGGTTGGGTCAGATGTCTATCATTTTTGAAAGTAGGGTTAACCAGCACACCAGTCCCCCCTCTATTACAGGCTTGATAGGAGAATCAATTAGCTTAATCAGTTTGCTATGTAAAGAAGAGGGTGGTGTAGGGGTAAGAAGCTGCGCTGCCAACCTCAAGGCAAGTGGTTTGAATCCACACAAGACAAAACATGACGGGCAATCTCCTCTTGTGTGATTTACTGCCTCTGAAACCCTCTGGAGAGTAAGTTCTCTAAAGAAGCGTGCAAACTTTGGATGGCACCACGTGTCTTCGGTTTACCATTCCGGGACTCCACTCAAAGCGCTTTCCTCCCTGAAGCTGAAAGGCCTCCGGAGCGAGTACAGAGTGGCCTCTATGAGGGACTCCGTGTGGGATTGCAGTTAATCTTCTCCTCGTGACATTTTTTTGGCTTATACAGTGACTAGTTCTACTACACACAGACTATCAGGCCGGTGGGAGTTCTATTCAAGAAGGAATTTACCCCTGATAATGAACACTCCTCCCAGCACTCCGTGGCTGGCCCGCCTGTTAAAAGAATGAGTATAATCTCAGGTTCCCACGTGACAACGTCTGTCTCCCAGGGCTTCCCAACCAGCCAGAGCAAAGAGTCCTCACTAATGTCTCTCCAGATGCAGTGAAGCACCGATTTTAAGTGAGTTTTCCACACAATGGAAAGTTATCCCTAAGTTTTAGATCTCTGATTCCTTTGTTCATGTGAAAGGGGCAAAATTGTTTCTATCCTCCCCATCCCCCCACCCCCCCATTCTGTCCTCATATTGAGCTCCTTTGTTCCTCAGAGGACCAGGGGATTTTCATTTTTGTGGGGATCAAAGTGTTAACTCCAGGGATTAAGTTTTAGGAATTCCGTGTATCAGCCAGTGTGTGGAGAAGTAAGAGAGCCTGGTAACCCAGGTGAGGTATGGGGTGCCCTTGATTAAACACAGCAGGCTAGAGACCGTCAGTGGAAGGCAGCTATAGATAAATGTATATAGCTCTGATGGCATATTCGTTTAAATGTTGAGGTGTTAAACAAAAGGTTGACAGTCCAAATCCACTAGGCAAAAGATGAGAAACTATCTTCTTGTTAAGAGTAATAACTTTAGAAATCAAATTGAAAGTTACCATGTGCTGGACTTGAAAGCATTGGCACAAACAAGGCCCCAGGAATCAGTGGAACACCAGCTGACTTTTAAAACTAACAGATGCCGTCTTGGATGTGCTCGCCAGTCTATGCCAGGAAACTTTAAGACAGCTACCTGACCAACTGACTGAAAAATGTCCATGTTTGTTTCAATTCCCGAGGAAGATTATCCAACAGAATGGGGAAATGAAGAATAATATCGTTAATGTTGAATGCAAGTAAAATATTGCTGAACAGCATTCAAAAATGGCTAGAACAGTATATTGATAGAGAATTGCCAGACATTCAGGTGGGGTTCAGAAGAGACCATGGCACCAGAGATACCATTGCTGATGTCAGAGGGACCCTGACTGAAAGCAGAGAATACCAGCAGGATGTCTGTACTTTACTGACTATGCATTTGACTGGGTAGATCATAACAAATTATGGTTAATGATGAGAAGACTTAATGCTAGAACACTTAATCGTGCTTGTGCAAAATCTACACCTAAAACAAGAGGCTGTTGTCAGAAAGGAACACTCAATGGTCTGAAATCAGGAAAGGTGTGCATCAGGGTGGTATTCTCTCTCCATCTCTATTCTTTCTATATGCTGAGCTCTGTCCTAACTCATTTCACTAAACCACTTTGCCTCCCTGGTCTCTTGTTAGTTATTATACTCTGCTGGGCTCACCAAAACCATCCTGAGATTTTGATCACCATAGAGTTTATCATACAATCAAGGTTTTAGGCATTCACTGAAAACATGGTTATGCATTCATCTGCTAATCTAATGATGTGAATCCGCCCAGCATCTCCTAGGGAGGAACTTCTGGTGATCTGCTTCCTTTCAGCTTAAAACCTCTGTGGGGCATTTACACTCTATCACATGGGGGCAGGATGACTTAGAATTGACTGAACAGCACCCAACATCAACAACAATGTTTGAAGGAATAGAAAGACTAGAAAACTAAAAGTCTTAACCTCGAGAATTTACTCTAAGTGTCACATTTACTTGCTCTGTAAGTCTGGGCAAATAATTTACTATCTCCGAGGTCTGTTTCCTTATTTGTAAATTGAGACTGATACTAATTTCTTAAAGATTGATGCGTATATTGATTACCCAATGCTGTGCAACTACCTGTATCAAACCTAGTGACTTAGAACCGCAAATAGAGTTTGTCCACAATCCAGCGATCTGGGGAGGGACGGGTGCAGATTACTTCTCTCTGCTCCACACTGTGTCTCCTCATCCAGGACATTCAACATTTAAGGCTGCTTCACTTCTATGCCTAGTGCCCCACCTTTGATAGGGATTCTGAGCTTCTGGTAAGGATAATAATATAGTTTGAGACTGGATAAGGGTTGATTGAACAAAACTGACCATAAGCAATGTTACTGAATTATATATTAAGATTAATTGAAATGGAAAACTTGTCTTGGTACATGTACGTTTATCACAGACACAGAGAAAAATAAAGAAATGGAGTTGAGTAGATAAAATGTTATTTACTTGCGTGTTTTTATTTTTTAAAAACATTTATATAATACATTTAAAAAATTCCAAATCATTGCCTTCAAGTGGGAACTGACCCACAGCTGACCCTCCAATGGGTTTTTAGAGGTTTTTAATTGCCCTGGAGGAGAGGAGCCATCCTTTTCCTATGGTGGATTTGAATGAGCAGAGGGCTTCCACCCCTGGACTGGCAGCACAACACCCAACAGACTATGTCACTAGAGCTCCCAATACAGACCTGGTCATTCGTTTAAGCCTCAGGTTGATGTGTTGAATCAGACAAAGTAGAAATTCTTTTAAATGCTAAAGTGAAGTTCAGAGAACATTGTTGTTATGTGCCATTGAGTTGCTTGCGACGCATAGTGACCCTATGTACAAGAGCCCTAATTGCCATTCTATCCTGTGCCAACCTCTCCGTCTCAAACACACTCATTCCCACCACTCCACTCACAGAACTGATCCATCTCATCGAGGGTCTTCCTCTCCTTCGCCACCCCTCCACTCTGCCAAACATGATGTCCCTCTCCAAGGACCAGTCCCTCCTTGCAACATACCCAAAGTATGTCAGACGAAGCTTCAGAATCCTTGACTCCAGGGAACACTCTGGCTTCACCCTCTCCAGGACAAACCTGCTTGTTCTCCTAGCAGTCCATGGTCTATTCAACACTTTCTCCAGCACCACAACTCAAAGGCATCAATTTTCTTTCTATCATCCCTAGAGAACATTAATGTTTTGTATAATACAATAGAGTTGAAATGATGGAAATAGTCCATATCAGACAGCAGTGTACCAAAAAACTAACTAAAAAACCCCAGTGTGTACCAGTTATAAATTACCCTGGTGTAAATACCCCCAATATGGCTGATTTAGAAACAACCTAGAAATAGAAGCACCCAACCGACTCTCATGAGTCTTCACAAGGCAGCTTCAGTTCGGCACTGCGCTGGAGAAGTGAGCAAGTCAAGGCTGTACAGCCAGAGCTCGCTGGGAACATCTGAGTGTCTGCTTAGTCACGGGGACTCCAATGGTCACCGCACTTTCCCTACCTATAAAGGAAGCTCTGATGGCCTCGTAGCAAGGAGCTGCCAAATCCAAAGGCACATGGCTCAAATCCACCAGCTGCTTCCAGGAGAAAGATGAGCAGTCTCTGTACAACAAAGATGTTTAAATAAAAAGATGTGCTATTTGCAGGAGGAATTTCCCTCAAAGACACAGATCTGTGAAATAGAAGATCTGTCTCTGGTAACCCTCATTTTTGGAGGATGCTCCCTTACTTTGCCATGGGGGTCTGAGAAGACCCATTGGAGCCTGCTGAGTTCAGGCCTTTCTCCACTCCTCCTCAAAGTGAAATAGCCGTAAAGGAGATTAGACGTTGGGAATAGCTTGATCTATTCAGATTCTGGAGCATGAGGGGAGGCCCACATTTATTGATGAATCTTTCCAAAATGCATTTGTAAGTCATTTGTAAGTCAGTTGTTTGGAAATTGGTGCACATTATCTACATAAATTACAATCTAAACAGCCCTCAGACCAAAGTCTGTTTTCTAAGATCAATGAACACTTACAGATTTCCACTAAAAGATTGAAAATGGTATCAGTAAAGTGATCAGTAAAGTGAATGGAAAACCAATCAGTTTTAGTGAAATACTTTTGAGAGTGTTTTCCCTTTCTCTTTACAACAGGTAAGTTAGATTTAGTTAGGAGGAGGTTGGTGGGTTTCTTGACCCTTCTAATATCTTTAAAGGAGTGGGGGAAACCCCAAAAGCCCCATATCATTGAGTCAGTTCACACTGAGGGTGACCTGGCACTGGGCTTTGGGAGGCGGCTGCATCCTCATTCTCCTGCAGAGTGCTGGTGGGTTCAGACTGCTCCCACTTTGATTGGCCATCCAACATTTAACCAGTTATGTCACCAGGGCTCTTTTTAAAGGGCAAAGTCCAAGTAATCTACTGTTTTCAATGAAGTGTCTGGTGCACTGTGCTTCATGCATTCTGTTTATTGTGTTGCGTTTGGCAAAATCCCAAATCAAACAAAAACGTTGTTCTAAAACACAGTGTATAGGAATGATCATATGAAACACAACCTGCATGGAGGAATGCATGAAACGCAATGTAGGCAAACTAAACACAATGTATATGGATTTTCTATGTGAACCAATATAAAATAAAAATATTTTTAAAAAGAAAACCACCCAAAAATTTTGAATTTATGGTAAGTACAATATAAAGAAACAGTTAATACTTTTTAAAAGTCATCCTCATTTTAATCCTTCTGAATACGAATGTGTGATTCCTCCTGCTCTACCAGACAGAAAACAGGCCAGATGACTCAAGTCACTGCTACCAATAAAGAGTCAACACCCACCTGACACTCTCCCCATCACTGGACTTGAGTTTTGAAGTAAACTGCTTTGGAGGAAAGGACACTTCTCAACATACTTTGAGATAAGACTTCCTCAATTGTAGGCACATTTGACTTCTGGCTTTTACAACTCTAGCTTTTGCGTGTGTGCAGGATTCATGCCATATTTGGAAAAGTCTTTGAAGCCTGAAGTCATGGGGTTAGATTTGCCTTTGCTCTCTTTTGACTTTTTCTGACCTAATTGATAGGGTGGTATTAATAAGTTCAGAATTCTTTTTGTATGTATCAGTTATAAAACTAGAAGTTATATCGTTATAAAACTAACATCAGTTTTCATCAGCCTGCAAAACTAGTTACTTAGCCTCCAATTTTCTGTTTCCTGTCTTTAGTCATGTAAAGTAATATGATCTGTCTGTTTACCAGGAGAGAAAATGCATCTCTCCTAGGTCTTTCTGAGGCTGTTTCCCAGTCATATGTAAATTGTATCTTAATCTGCCTGTTTACTAGGAAGGGGACTGTGCCCTTCCTGAATGAATTACTAGCACTTAAATATGAACTGTTCTTTTCAGATGTAGAAGTTATTATTTTACTAACGAAAGTGCATTGTTAAGTGAGTCTAACCCAGTATAAAAACCCATGACCACTCTCAGACAAGGAGACAGTCTTTGAGGCCCAGATCCACTGTTCTCCACAGATCTGTAATAAAATTCTTTTATGGATATTGCAATCCCTTTGTCTTATTGGCAATTGACTATGGAAAGAACTCCTTGTGTTCATTAACATAATGACAAGAAGCTGTACTGAAATCCCAAAGGCACACAGATCAAATCCACCAGCTCATCCAAGGGAGAAGGATGGGAAATCTCCTCCCGCGTGGTTTACGGCTTCTGAAAGCCCACTGGCTGGTCAGCTAGGAGGTATCTCTAGCTCCGAACAATGATAACTGAATTATTGGCAATACAAATTCAGCTGGGACAGACTAGCTGAGTTTCAGACATCCTAAATCCTTCAGAATATAAAACCTAAAGCAGTACTTTGCTTTCAAACTCACAAAAGTGAGTGATCTCTTTGTCTTAGGAAGATTTCAGCCATTGATACTATTTCTGACCACTTTTTTCTATTACCCTTGCTGGACATTTGATTACCATGGTAGAAAAAGATCTGTAGGTTTGACAGGGTTGCTGTGGTCCATATGAATTTTAGAAAAAGACAAGAAAAGTAATTATATTTCAAATAAAGCCTATTCAACAGAAGAATGAAGGTAGGAAGAGATTGAGGGAGCTTGGAAATTAAGGTCCATCTGAATCCATCTGCGCGACAATTATGACCAATAAAAAGCCTCATGAATGGAAACTATAAGAGAAACATAATGGATTGATGTTTTGAAGCCTATTATAAGGATAAAGCAATAAATTGCAATATAGGCATCAAAAAGAACACAGCCTGCTGTGGATAAAGAGACCAGAAATTCAAAACAAAAATAAATAGCATGAAAAATATCTATTTGCACATAAAAAATGAAATGAATATTCCTCAGGGCTGGTTCCAAATTAGGCTTGTTTAGATTGTAATTAGAGGACTAGCCAAGGTGTGGGTAGTCCTAACAATACCGGGGAGTTGATTAGCTATCGGAGTAGCCAGCCAAAGATTGCTCTTCTGAGAACAGCTCCAGTATACAGAGTAATATTTGCCTGGACAAGTATAAATTGACAAAGATTCCCATATGGGCTGGCAGATACGCTCTGGGGATGTAGATAAAAAAAAAAAAGAAAATTAAGCTCTGAATAGAAAAGAGTTGGATGCCATTTCGAAATATCTCACTTACTCTGATGTCCAGTTCTCGCACACCTAAACATCTGAGACAGCCATGAGGTTGCAGCATGTGGGAGTCTCCCTTCTAGAAAGATCTTATCATTCAGGTGCAAGCAGCACAGTTCATTGACAGCATTCGATATAAGGTCTCATAATAATTATGTGCACCCT
This sequence comes from Elephantulus edwardii, assembly GCF_000299155.1. Lineage (NCBI taxonomy): Eukaryota > Metazoa > Chordata > Mammalia > Macroscelidea > Macroscelididae > Elephantulus > Elephantulus edwardii. Next base: position 15,225,173 of record NW_006399753.1, read on the forward strand.
GGATTTTCTAAATAACGTCAATTTCCCTCCAAGGTGCCTTTGCCTATGTACACTTCCAACAACAGAATCAGTGTTTTTTTCCTTGTTCTTGAGCTTAATCTACACTTCACAGAGCTCCAAGTAAAACATTCTTATTTTTGTCAACTTGACTAGCCTCTTAGTTAATTTTTTTTAACTTCCTTTATCATTCTGTTGGAACATAAAGATGTAAATTATTTTAAAGTCATTTCTATAGTCTTAGATTTCTGTAAATTTATCACACTTTAAGAATAGATTTTATGTGAGGTAGAGACAATTGGGATTCATAGTAATGATTTTCTTTTACTGAGGAAAGGAAGACTTTAGATGAGATGGATTGATACAATAACTAGGGCAATGAGGGTAGATGTGTTGGAGTCAATGTGACTGGTGCAGGAGAGGGCAGGCTTCAGAGCTAGTGTACATAGGGCCGCTATGAGTTGCAGGCAACTTGACAGCACTTAACAACAACAACAACAACAACAATTGTTTACAATGTGCCCAATGGAGCTCTGGTCATCTAGTGGTAAGAAGTTATACTGCCAACACACAGGCACTAGGTTCAAATCCACCAGCTGCTCCACAGGAGAAATATGGGCAATCTCTTCCCATGCAATTCACAACCTCTGAAATCCCATTCCGACTCTCTGTTATACAACATCACATGCCCAACATTGTTCTAAGCCTTATGTGTTTACTATTTTAATTATTATGATAATGCAACTCTTTGAGGTACAAAACCAAACCTATTATGATCATGCAACTCTTTGAGGTTGAAAAACAAACCCACTGTCACCAAACTGATTCTGACTCACAGTAACTCTGTTGGAGAGAGTAGAATTGTCCTCATGTATTCCAAGGCCCAATCTTTGCAGGAGCAGACTGCCCCAGACTTTCCCCCGAGAAGTTCGTGGCTTCAAATTGACGTCTTTTTAGTCAGCTGCTGAATTCCCAACCAGCCCATCACCAGGCCTGTTTTCACTTTGAGATAGATGCCATTATGTCCTACATTGTATAAATTTAAAAAACAAACCAGAAGCTTAAAGATGTCAACCCAAACCTTTGAGGCCAGTTTCACTCACAGCAACCCCCCCGTTTGATTTGAGTCTGTAAATCTTAAAAAGAGCAGATTTGCCTTGTCTTTTTTCTTATTGAACGGCTGATGGATTTGAACAGTGAACCTCTCAGCGTCTTCACATGTAATGTTATATTATGCCATGAGGGGCTCTGTTAAAAAATAGAAAGCCACATGATTCACTGGCACATAAGCCACAAGCAGATATATGCACACCCGTGTTTATTGTGGCTTTGTTCACAATAGCGAAGAGCTGGAAACAATCCAAGTGCCCATCAATAAGTGAATGGATAGAGAAGTTCTGGTATATCCACACAATGGAATACTATGCACCACTGAAAAGCTAGGAACTCATGAAATATTATACAAAATGGGTGACCCTCCAGGGAATTATGCTGAGTGAAATATCTCAGTCACAAAAGGACATATACTGCATAGTGCCACTGTTGCAAAATAGGACTGACATTGGGGTTAAGGGGAGACTAAGAAAAAGGGGGATAAATAATGTATACTGCATTGAAACAGATGAGGGAGAGAATTGTTTAAAAGGTAAGTATAATTAGGTATTATTGTCTTGAGTCCAGAACGAAGGTTCCATAGTGGAGTGGACTTCGGGGGAGGGATTGTATAACAATGAAATAATTTTTCTTTTCTTTTTCAAAGAGAAGAGCAAATGGGAGGGGGAGGGGAAGTGCAACAATGAATGCATGGAAATCCAAAGTCTCTGTAAACTTTCATTCAAATTAATAATAAAATTATCACATTATCAATGGTAAAACTATATTGGGAGCCAGTTTTGATTCATTTCAAAGACTTTGACTTGTATAGTAGGCTTCAATGTCTGTCTAAAAGACAGTGCTTCTAAGAAACTAAATAGTATTTGGTAAATTTTCTAAAACTATTAACCTACCTTCTGATCTAGGTATATTATTCTGATAATTGGCTTTCTGAAAGAATTATAACATCCTTGTAACCTCATTCACAGAGATCCAAATCCTCTCATTGCTTTTAAATAAATGTTCTATTTCTCACTCCAGTAACAGTGGCAAAGTTTAACAGGGCAGCAAGTAATAAATGTTGGGGAGTATGTGACGAGAAAGAACTCTTATACATTGTTGGTGGGATTGTAAAATGGTACAGCACAACCATTCTGGAAGGCAGTTTGGTGCTTTCTCAAAAAACTGAACGTAGAAATTCCATATGACCCAGCTATTCCCCTGCTTGGAATATACCCTGAGGGAATGAGAACTGAGGCACAAACGGAGACTTGTACATCAGTGTTCATGGCAATATTATTCACCATTGCAAGAACATGGAAACAGTAAAAATGTTCAAACACAAATGATTGGATTGAGAAATTATGGTCATTCACACAGTGGAACACTATGCAGCA
>NW_006399753.1:15228138-15332729 GCF_000299155.1 Elephantulus edwardii
GGTATTAAATCAGCCTTCTTTTATTCCCCAAACCTTATATAGTGGCACTCGTAGTTATCCACCCGTATATATCAGTTCTTAAAAATGAGACCTTAAAAGATAACAGATGCCAATTAGCACTCTAGTTCCTTGACCTAATAGAAGTAATCAGTGTGAACGTGGTGCACATTCATCCTCTTTTCATTTATAAGAGCACATGCGTTCTAAGCGTATTTTTGTGCAACATGCTATCAGGAATTCCCATTGGGTAAAACATGCTGTCAAAATGAAAGCCATTACTAGAACCCATTGTTTTTTTGGTTTTGTTTTGGTTTTGGAAGAGCTTATTTATGTGCTAAAATTCAATATTCTGTCTCTCTTATCAACTGCTGGCATGGGATTTTAAATGTAAATTACTCTGGAATATAAATGTTTGTATTTGTCAAGCTGAGAAAAAGAAGTTGTGCAAGCAGTATGCTAAAGTGCTTGTTCTTCAGGCATCAGCTTTGTATTCACGCACTGCCATCAGCCTGGATTAATGCAGTTACACCAAGGACCAGCGAAGGCAGATGGGTTTTGTAACACACTTATGGTTTTGATGGAGAACGAAATAATCTTAACAGAAAGACTGGAATAAAAGTTCTGAATTTCATCTGGGGTTTTTAATAGGTACAGTAAACAACACTGTGCTGAAACGCAATCGTATTCCCTTTCAGTTTGTTTTAAAACTAAAGCAGCAAGTATTTGCTGTATTAATGTTTTTCTCCAGTATCTGAATAAGTAAAATATGTTGCATTTTGTTTCTAAGCATGAAAACATTCCCTGATGTTGACCATCTGTTCTATTGGACATTGTCATAAGGTCAGCATATATTATAGTAAAGATTCATTCATAACGTCTGTAGAAATTGGATGTCACTGGAAGCTTGCACAGTACAGTAATTTAGCAAGCATCACTCCTGGCTTCCCATTCTATGATGATTATGTCCCTGAGTTTTCTAGAAGATTCTGAAGTGCTTGGTTTTGAGATTGCCAACAGGGTAAAATATTGTTTTAAAGGTCCACTTCTAAGTTGATTCCATTGTTCTCCAATGTACATATGGAAATATAAAGAAAGACTGCTTTTGATTCAATGGTTGTCAGTTTATTTAGAAATGGACCATTATGTGGTCTGTGCTTGCCCACACATGCTAAGAAACATCAGTGTCCAGTAACCAACCTTCTCTGTTGAATTCAGAGCTCTGGGACAAATGATACTTGTGTGTCTTCTGTCTAATCTGTGGCAATGATTTTCAAATGCTACTGTGGATAGAAGGAGAATTGATGCTTTGGAGCTTTGGTGTTGGAGTAGAGTGTTGAGGGTACCATGGACTGCTAAGAAAACAAACAGATTCATCCTGACACGGTTAAACCGGGCTGCTCCTTGGAGGCAAGGATTCTGAGGCTTTGTCTGACATACTTTGGTCATGTTGTAAGGAGGGACCAGTCCTTGGAGAAGGACATCATTCTTGGGAGGGTGGAGGGCAGGCGCAGGAGGGGAAGGCCCTCTGGGAGATGGATTGATTCGGTGACTGGGATAGTCGGGATAGGAGTGTCAGAGTGCGATTGGCACAGGCCAGAAGAGCTGTTGTACATAGTGTGGCTATGAGTCGCAAGCGACTTGACGGCACATAACAACAACAACTATGTATTCTAATCATGCACGAGCTTGAACAGATTGTCTATTTCTCAGCTCCAATCTAGCAATTCTTGTTCAGAAGCTCTATGGGCAAGTCCTGAGATCTGCATTTTCAGGAGCATGTTTTGGACTGTTGTTGTTAAGTGCCGTTGAGTCGCAGGCGACTCAGTGACCTTATGAAGGAAGGTCCTCAACACTTGTGTTTCTTTCATACTCTCTCCAGAGTCCTAGGGTTTCCAGAGGCAAGTTATTTTGAAAGTGGATGCCACTCCTGCTTCCAAGCTTTTTTTTAATCGGAGAGCTCCACCCCACACTATCCGCCATGGAGAACCATTCTTCCATTTGACACATCAGTGTCACAGTGTTCAGCCTCACAGCAACCACAAGTCACCACTGTACAGCAAGTGGACACACCAGGGCTATAAGACCTAGAGGAATATTTGAACAAAAACAATGAAAGATAGGTCCAAGGGCTGCGGATTAAAAGTCACCCACCTTTGACTTGGCAGCATCGCTTTCTGTCCACTGGGCCAACCGATCTCTATGTTTATGTTATTGTTGGTAAGTGAACATTTTGGACTACACTTTGAGAACTGGCTTGTGACCTTTGTTGACAAGGTCATTGACAGATTCCTTTGGGTTTCTAACCTCTATCAATTGTTGTTGGGTTTTTTTTGGTTTTTTTCTAGCTTGAGGAGATGACCTTCCTCTGTAGATTCACCCTCTTATACTATTCTAGAAAATTATTTCTCAGAGACTGGTTAAAGGACTATCACATGGTCCTTGACAAAATGTAAATTCTGGGACTTCGTTACTAGTCTCCTCGGTCAGACTCATATATGGATTACTGAAGTCATCATTCAAACCCAAGTGATTTTTTCCCCTTTCTTCACCTTTTCCTCCCCCACTTATTTATTTTTGCTGCTTGCTGCTCTGTCAGTATAATATTTTCTTTATTTCTAATTGACGTGGAATCATTTCCCACTTATGTAATCAACGAGTATCAGAATAGAACTGGGCTCTATCCACAGTATCACCAATGGCTACTTTATTCAGAAGCAGATCATTCTTTCTATCTAAACGCATCTGGATGAACTTGAAACCTCAAACTTTCCATTAGCAGGTAAGTTCCTTCACACTTTCCATTTCCCAAGTCTCCCCTCCGGATATAGGAATTTTTTTTTCACTTTTTTTTATTACTTTAAATGAAAGTTTACAGAGACTTAGGGTTTCCAGTCATTCACTGTTGCACTTTTCTCCCTGTCTAACCCTCCTCCCCAATTCACTCTTCTTGAAAAGACAGAAAAACTCTTTCATTGTTATGCAATCCCCACCCCAAGTCCACCCCACTCTGCAGCCTTCACACTGGACTTCTGTAATGACAAGAATGCCCATTCATATATCCCTTTTAAAAAATTGTTATTATTAAAAATTTTTTAAATTTTTTATTATTAATTTTAATGAAAATGTATAGAGACTTTGGATTGCCATTCATTCATTGTTGTACTTTTCTCCGTGCCCACTCCAACCTTCCAGTTCACTCTTCTATTTGAAAAGTAAAAGAAGAGTCCTTTCATTGTTTTACAATCCCTCCCCCCAAGTCCACTCCACTATGTAGTCTTTGTTCTGGACTCCTGTCATGACAATAATACCTAATCACATATCCCTTTTAAACAGTTCTCTCTCCCTCACCTGTTACAATGCAATATAGGGATATAGGGATTATTGGAGCAGCCTTCACCTGATCTCTTGAACACCAGTAGCTGCGCTTTGATCTTGTGCTTCAGTCATTGCTACCACAAAACAGTTAATCCGTCCACACTGCATGATAATCTCCTCCATAAAATTATTCTTGAAAACCGAGTTGAATTTGCTGAAACAATCTCGGATTCTCAGGCTTCTCCCTCTGTTTTTTGCTTTTTATTTTCTCATTCATTTTATAACCGTCTTTTTCATTTTATCCTCCTTTCTGTCTCCTCTGAACTTGTACACTATCCTCTACTATGAAAAGTTGGAACAAGTGAGAATTTCCAAAGCAGAGAAAAATCTTGAAAGGGAAGTAGTTGTTGGATTTGAATCACCGTTCTTTTAGACGGTAACGCAACTCCTAATAATAATTTACTAAAACTCTGAGATAATAGCTATGTTATGGAACTTTAAGGAGTCATGGTAGCATCCTAGGTTAAGTGTTGAGCTGCTAACCGAAAGGCACACAGAGCTACTGGGGAAACAAGGTCCAGTAAGTAACTGGGACACTTAAAATGCTGGGTGAAGAGGAAGCAAAGTGAAAGACTATTGTTGTTGATTGCCGTCAAGTCGAGCACGACTCATAGTGACCTTATAAAGGAAAGCGCTGAAGCCTTTCTAGAACTACCATCATTTATCAAAGTTCATAGAGTTTTCAGAGGCATGTGGTTTAGGAAGTGGATGCCACTCCTGCAGACAAGTAGTAAAGGTCTTGCACCATCATTCAGTTCTCGCAGCTCCAGACCATGAAGGTTTGAATCAATCTATTGCCTTTTTGCAGTAACATTCAATGAGCCAATGTCCATGCAAGAGGGAACAGTCCCAGCCTCAGCTGGAGAACACTGTATTTTAATTTTTTTATTTTTAGATAGTTGTTCTTTCCCCTGGGGTTTTTCTAGCCCATTTGTACTTCCCGAGGAATCAGTAATCCTGCCTACACTCTATAGCACCTGTCATGAGATAATGAATGTCATTTGTTGCTATTGTTGCTGCTGTTGCTGCTGCTTCAGAAAGCTCTGGCCACAGCGTCTTTGTCTGTCAAGCTGCACAATGTGCTTATCTGTTGATGACAGGAAGATTGTCAAAGGATCACAGACTATTGTAGCATCCGCTCATCTTTGCTTTCCCTTTACTGGGCCACCTCTGCCCTTTTTTCTCTCTCTTGGCATCTTCTTTCAGGGAAATCTCACTCCAAGTCTTCTTATTCCAAGCTTCTGGATGCTAATAAAGCTCTTTGTACATTGACTACCGACTCCTGTTAACACTATATTGAGGAAGTTTACTTTGGTGGTTCTGAATTCTAACCTTTTAAGGCCCATTTGACAGGTAAATGACTGAACAACAACAACTAGCTTATTTACGAAATTTGAATACATTGTATTTAAGAACCCATTCTTTCAATTTCCCTCACCCTACCCCCATCAAATTGTACAGTCCTATAATTAACTCCCCTTCCCCTGCACAACCTCATTCCTCTGCTTCCAGCCTCTCTTACCACTCTTGAACCCTTATACTCATTCTACAATAATGATTTTATACAATATTTGTCCTTGTGGGACTGAGTTCACTCAGCATAATGCTCTCCAGTCCCTCCCAAGTTAGGTAATAATTTACAAAGTTATTGCTCCTGCATGCTGCATAGTATTCCATTGTGTGAATGTACCATAACTTCTCAATCCATTCGTTTGTGGTTAGACATTTGGGCTGTTTCTATGTTCTTTTGATTGTGAATAACGCTGCTATGAACATTGGTATACAAATCTGAGTTTGTGTCATAGATCTCATTCCCTCAGGGTATATTCCAAGTAATGAACTTGCTGGGTCATATGGTATTTCTATGTTCATCTTCTTGAGGAAGCACCAAACTGCCTTCCAGAATGATTGAACCATTTTACAATCCCACCAACAATAAATAAGAGTTCTCGTCACATCTTCTCCAACATTTATTACTTTATGCCCTGTTAAACTTTGCCACAGTTACTGGAGTGAGATGGTACCTCATTGTGGTTTTTTATTTGTGTCTCTCTTATTGCCAGTGATTTGGAGCATTTCTTCATGTGACTGTTTGCCATTTGAGTATCTTCCTCTGTGAAAATTCTTTCTATGTCTTTTGTCCGTTTTTATAATTCGGTTAACAGTCTTTTTCTTATGGAGGCCCTTTAAAAAAAATTTTTATCATTCATATACATTATATTTATGTTTTATTCATTTATATTATAGGATTTTTTACCCCCTACCCCCACCCGGGCCCTTATATCATCCCACTAACACCTACTTTGTGAAAGCACCTAAGCCAGCAGCTCTATGCCTCATGCCCTAATAGTCCCTTTTCAGGCAGCCAGTTGCTGATTTGTCCTACCCATCAAACCAGTACTCTGAAGAAACAAGCACATCTCTTTTGCTGAAAGATTCTCTTTTCAACTTAGAAACTTTGAACATCTGCATCCGTAAGAACCATCTAATCCAGAACAAGCCACCAGTTTGCATCAATCAATCTCAGTTCCCAGGTTGAATCATTTTCTTTTCATCTGATTGGGTTCTAGTCAACCCATCCCCATCCATCCATAGCTAGGTTTAAATGGGCATCAGCTGCAAGCTGAGGGACCCACACTTCTCCCTGAATTCCAGACGCGAGGTCTCCTCACTCATCCCTAGCCTCACCTGCAGCCACGTCAAACCAACAGGCCAGGGGTCAAGCCAACAACCCTTCTCGGTTCATTCATGCATCTGTGCGTGAGAGGGCAGCACTGAAGGAACATGTCTGATCTCAGCCTGTTTCTCCAATAGTATATTCCTCTCACTTCCACTCCTGTGGGTCCAAGTGATGAATGGTCATGCTCCAACTTCACGTCTTGGAGGTCGGGTCTGATGGGTGCCAACTTTCCCAGCCTCAGAAGCCAACAGCTTGTTTCAATTACAGGAAGACAATCTCTTCCTTTCCTTTTTTCTTTTTGTCCTGTTTGCTCTTCTTTCAAATGTGAATCTCCTCCATGAAGTACAGTGTGTCTGAGGGATTATATGAGGCACAATGTACACGGATAAAGTACAGTATATAAGAGTGGTTATATGCAAATCAATTTTTTAATAAAAGTGGAAGGAGATGAAAAAAATGTATTACATAAATAAATACTAGGTATTACAAATTTAGAAAGTGTATAATTCTGCCTTTGCCCAATTTTTAATTTGCAGTACTAAAAAGGAAGATTTGTCCTGGAGATAAGCTTGTTAAAAGTAGAATCTGGGAGTGGAAGCTGAGGCCTGGTTCAGGGAAAAGATTGAGTCCCACCTGGTATTCTGAAAAGATTTGCATTCCAATGGATTTATGGACCCACATTATACAGTTGATAGAAGACATACTGGTGTTTAAGAATTTTATTGTAATCAATACTGCAATCACACCAAGTCATGTCACATTTGAGCTTTATGTTTAGTTCCAGATAATGCATTCTAATATGGAAATCCAATTTTAAAGCGTACATCTAAGAATACATTATCTGGAATAAATGGTACAAGATAAAATATGGATGAATGAGTGATTGATTGACCAATATGACTTGTAAACGTTCATTCAAATACTAAAACTAGTAAAAAAGGTATTTTCAAGGCATAAAAATCAGTATGTGATTAGAGTTTGTGTAGAGCAAACCTAAATAAGAGATTCAATGCACACATCAGGGGGCCTGGATGGCCCCATGGACAAGGAGCTGTGCCACCAACCCAAAGGCATGCAGTTTGATCCCATCAGCCACACTATAGGAGAAGGCTGGACAACCTCCTCTTGTTACCACCTACAGAAACCCATTGGAGGATCAGGTAAGGGCTGATTCTGACTTGATGGAACAGAACAACAACATGCATACACTAGGAGCTCAGGTCAAGGTAGTATCTGGCTATCTTTAGAGGCTGTTATGCAGGTATAACCATAATAGTGGATAAGATCATACAAAGAGAATTTAAGGACTGATCTTAACAGAAGGCTGGAAAGAAGACGCTGAGGAAGCAATTATCTACGATTGACAGCAGACGATGACAGCCTGAGGAAGGAAATCCAGGGGAAAAAAGCTAGGAAGAAATCTAGAATGGTATCAGAGACACCCCAGAAAGAAAAATTCCTATATCAGAGCGACTCCAACAAACTGACATCAGTATCCAAAGAATTCATCCTTGAAACATCAGCCTCATTTAAATTCCAAGGAAGTGGAGGCAAGATTCTCATTTTTAGAATCTCTATAACATAACCTTACACCTTTGCTTGGATAATTCCAATGATAAGAAGTTCACTATCTTTTAAGGCAAAACTTGGGCGACCTATGAATAAAATGTGTCTAGAGGAAATGAAATAAAAGTTGACTCATTTCATTGCAGTTTTTATTTGGAATTCTATATATACAGCCTGAATCAGTAATTTATTAACGATGAGCCATTCAAGTAAAAGAAATATACAGATGGCACATCCCTCATTCAAAGCAAAGCTTCCACCAAGGAAACCTTCCCAAACTGCAGGATGCTGACTTAATAAAGGGCCACGATCAGGCTATCAATAATGAGTTAAAGCCATCCCAAGAGAATTAAAGGGATAGAAATACATTTATAAGAATTAGGAGAGAGAGCCAATGGGAGTGACAACGCAATAAATAAAATTTATGGTGATTCTAAGATAGCTATTCTCCTGAATTCATTTTAGCATCTGTGCTAAACAAAGAAAACAAAAGAGCAAGTCTGGTTAATTTGAAGATAATAAAAACATATTTTTAAAGCTGGCAATAGTAATAACCTATTTATTCTTAGGCACATATAACTTTGGGGATTTATTGTCACGCACTAAAGGTAAACTGAAGAATTGGCAGAACTTCCAATTGTCCATGGGTTCTGGGAAGTCCACCTTTCACGTAAATATGTGGCCCACGTGTCCGTCATAATGTTTGAAATGCCAAAAGAGAATTGTACTGCCACCCTAAAGATAGCAGTTCAAATCCACAGACTGCTCCACAGGAGAAAGATGAGAAATCTCCTTTCTTGTAAATCACATTCTCTCAAAACTCAATGGAGGGTCAGCTATGAGTTGGTTCAGACTTGAAGGAAATGAGTTCTGTGGGTTGTTTGGTGTTTTGTTTGGTTTTTTTAGACTATGTACAAGAGAGCAGCCACTGACCCCATGTGGCTATGTAGCTTTAAATATAAAATCATCAGCATTAAAATGATTTCAAGTCCAGCTTTAAAAATTCATTTTCTAGTTGTACCAGACACATCTTAGGTTCTTAACAGCCACATATGGTCAGTAGTTACTCTCGCAGTGCATCAACGTACAAAGAGCCGCTGGACAATTTCCACTTCATCAACAGAAAGTGCTACTGAATAGTGTACACCTCTGCTAATGTTTTATGTATTTTCAGAGGCTGATAATTAAATAGTCTTGAGTTATGTATAGAAAGTAATCCCTGGAGGATTATAGGACCACAATGTTCCTAAACAGCGAGGATCTTCAGCTTGCTAACATTGGATACATCATCAAGAAAGTCCAGCCTTTATGAAAACTGTCATGTTAAGTGGAGATCAGTGACAATGAGATATACCGCAACGATACGGATTGGCACGGTGTTCACTGGAAGAGGCTCAAACACATAAAATGATCATAAAAATAGTGCATGACCAGGCAGTGTTTCATTCTGTTGTGAATCAGAACCAACCCAATGTCAGTTAACAGGAATAGAACTTGGCATGTGATGTTGCTATTGATGTAATAGAGATGGGATGGTGATGTAGGACAAGTAAAGTGAACTAAACACCCCGTCTGTGATGAACACTGCATATGCCATTAGAGGCATTTCTCAGAATAACTCCATCATGATGCTGGATTTTAACCTAGTCTGCCCTGCTCCATTGCTCTCCAACACAATGTCTTCTTGAAGTTGTCTTCTTAAACCCATATGAAAAAAACTTTAGGGAGCTTTAAGGAGGAAGGCCAGACTTCTTAACATGTGGTATTGGGAAAGAACAAAGACCCGGATGTGAAGCTCTGGAAGGACTCAGTGGAAGCAAGGGAAAAACAACAAGCTACACAAAAAGAGGACTAAAAGGAAGCCAAGAAAATACCAAATAGCAAGGTGACCCATCACACAGTTTTTTCTTGCTTAAAAGCTTGTGAGATAACCTCCGAGGTTATTGACAAGCAAGGTCTCATGGGTGAGTTCAAGCTCCAGTTTTACGTCCTCCTAGTTTTGCATCTTGGGCACATAGCACTGTTTCTGGATCATGGAATCAGGGCAGGCGTGCTGAGATGATCCAGGGCCAGCAAAAAAAGCCAGGTAACGTGGGTGTACAGCCAGTCCCTTATGTGCAAGAGGAGAAATGAAATATTACAACAGAGCTGTGGTCTCGAACGAACTCAAGGACAAAAGCAAATAGAAAAGAACAAGGCGAGTCAAGATCTTTTTCTACCTACCTTGCTGCAGAGAGATAAGAAAAGTTTTTCTAGAATTAAAGGAAATAGTGTCAGATTTACACATGCTTTATTGAGCATCAATTTCCTCCAATACACAGGAAAGATTAATTTATGCAGCACTTGACAATGATCAAGAAATATTTACATTTGTGAAGGTCAGAACTGGTGAACAATGGGACAGACTAACTGGGCTAGATGTATGTGCTCACTATAGAAGAGTTCTGATTGAGCTCATTCAGTATCTACCCATGCCCCCCCACCCCAGTCCCCCAGCCCCTCACCCCCACTTCCCAAGCAGCCAAGCACCTGATAAATTTACAGACTTGTCTTCTGGGCTTTGAATGCAGAATCTAGAAAAACTGGGAAGAAAAAGGAGAACCAGCAAAGGTAGACTGGGGTTAGGTAGGGAAGACAAAGATACAACAAGTATGTAGTAGCTATTATATGTGATAGAACAAGATGAGGAGTATAAAGGAAGTCTTATTCACAAAACTGAGGTACAATCTTGACTGGTATATGGTTTTGTTGTTGTTTCTGTTGTCTGACTTTTAGAACTCTTCTGTGATCGTGGCCCTAGCTTTGAAGCACTGTGTTACAGAGTACTAGTACTGTTCTATATCCTATGATTTGTTCTCACCACATTCCTACTTTCCAGTCAACAATTACTGCTTTCTTAGACAGTTTTACTTTTGCATATGTCCTCTGCTCTTTGCTTGAATTTCCCCTTCATCAGGAAAAGCAAAGCCATAGTGAAATGAGGAGACTATATGGTTAACCTTCATTGACTCATTAAATGACTGGAACATGAGTTTCAAAATCCTGTCTCAGCGAAATGATGGATGACTTCAAGTGTCATTCTGTCTGAATTACACTGATAAAGTGCTTAGCTGTAAATCAGTGACAACCAACTCTATGCTGTATCAGTAACCACATCATGTAATCTCTACAGGATTTCAATGAACTTGAGTAAGTTAAAGTGCATCGTAAGGTGTAAATTGCCTACACGAGTATTGTGTTTTATTGTTAAAGAGAACTTAATTGTGTCTTTATTTTAATGAACAAATCAGCAGATACGTGTTGAGGATCTGAATTAGCTTCTCTGTCATCAGAGTAATGAAGTATTAGCTGCTTAATCATGCACAGATCTTCTCTCTCTTGAGTAAAGATTCGTCAGGGCTTTCCTCTTCCCGTGAATCATAACCAAAACCCCGAATTCTTTGCTGTTTAGTCTATTTTGACTCACAGAGACACTATAGGACAGAGAATAGCTTCTCCACAAGGTTTCCAAAGCTGCAGACCTTTATAGGAGGAAATGGTCACTTCTTTCTCCCTTGGAGCAAATTCCAAGTTTGAACTGCAGATCTTTCCATTGACAGCCAAGCACTTGGCTTTACTGAACGACTGGAGCCTTTTGCATGGAAATAGAGTGGGCTTTAGACTCAGACTTTATTTATGTATCCATTTACCTAACTAATATTTACCAAGCAATGTTCTGTAAAGCAGTAAAGAGCAAATGCTAGAGAGAATGTGGAGAGATGAGAACTCCAACACACTACTGATGAGAATGTAAAATGGTGCAACTGCTGTAGAAAGCAGGTTGACTTCCCCCCCCCCAAAAAAATTAGAAATACCGTTTGATCTAGCATTTTCAATACTAGGTATATATATCCTAAAGAAATAAGAGAAGAGTTGTAACATGAATAAACGTACAGATAGCTATTTTCTTTGCAACTTTATTTATGATAGAGAAGAGATGGGAGATGAAAACAACCCAAGTGTGCACTGGTGGATGAATAGATGAAGTCATTATTGTCTATGCTCACTTAATGGAGAACTGTTCAACACTGAAGAATGATACATAATTTTTGAAACACTGTATAACATGGATGACTGATTGAAATAAGTCAATCAGAAAAGGACTATATGAGATTGTTATTTAAAAAAGCTGAAAAAAGGTCTATACAGAGAATTATTCTTGGATGGTTGTCAAGGATAAGAAGGAATGGAAGGAAGAGTAAAAAATAATAAATAGAAAATAGACATTAATTAAGGTGGGTGAAGGAAAAGATGTATACAGTAAGGATATGATTAGACATTGTGGGTATTGTAATTAATGTTGTAAAACAAAATATGTATGAATGAATGAGTGGAAAAACCAATAGGCTTTGAAACATTTCTTCATATTATTGTTAGGTGCTGTTAAGTAGAGTGCAACTCAGTGACCCTATGAACAACCAATCAAACACTTTGCCTTGTACCATCCGCACAATATTTTGTCCAAATAGATGCTTAACTTCCTTTTAGAACTGAGAGAAAGGAGGAGATAATTTCTAGTAGTTGAGATACCTATGGGAAGCTGTGTGGAAAAAAACAGAGCTTGAAAGAGCTGTTTGCTTGTCTTCTTTTAATGTGGCTTCCCCTTCCTGAATTGTATCCTGCACAGTTGCTCTGCCATGCAAGCTTGGTCTAATCTTGATCCTTGGTGTCCATATAGACTAACACAACTTTGTCCTGAGAAAGCATTTAGATCTTCATCTTTCAAATTTAACATTTACTTCCTTTGGAGGTCCACTTTCATAAATTATTCGTGACTCTTAGAATATTCACAACTTCTTGTTGTTGTTAGATGCTGTCAAGTCAAGAAAGACTCATAGCAACCATGAGCAATGCATCCAAACCTCTTCCTGTTGTGGTTATCCTCATAATTTCTGATATATTTCAGCCATTGTTATAGTTACTGTGTCTAACAATCTTGGTAAGGGTCTTTCTCTTTCACATACCTTCCACTTTTCCAAGCATGATGTCCCTTTCCAAGGAATAGTCTTTCCTAATAATATGGTCAAAGGAGGAGATAAAGCTTTGTTATCTTTGCCTCCAAGGAGCACTCTGGCTGCACTTTCTCTAAGACATATCTGTTTGTTCTTTTACCAGTCCATGGGATAGTCAGTACTCTCAAAGGCATCAATTCTCCTTCTGTCTTCCTGAGTCATTGTCCAGCTCTCAGATGCATAAAAAGTGATTGAAAAAACCTTTGCCTGAATCAAGTGGACTTTCATCTTCAAACTGACATCATTGCTCCTCAGTAACTGGAGAGGCCCTAGCAGCATACTTTCCCCGTGTCTCCTGATCTCCCAGGTATTAGTACCAAGGATACTGACTGTGGATCCAAGCAAGATGAAATTGTTAACTACTTTAATCTTTTCTTCATCTATCATAATGGTGCCTATCGGTCCAATGGTGAGAATTTTTGTTTCCTTGATGTTGAGCTGTAATCCATATTTAATGATGTAGTCTTTGGTTTTCTGCGGTAAATTATTCAAATCTTCCTCATTTTCAGCAAATAAGGTTATGTCATCTGCATAGTGCAGGTTGTTTATGAGTCTTCTTCTGATCCTGATAGCACATTATTCTTCATAAAGACCAGCTTCTCAAATGATTTGCTCAGCATAGAGATTGAATAGAGATGAAGAAAAGATTCAATCCTGATTCACACCTTTCTTAATGTTTGCACAACGTCTTGATATAGGTATAAGTTTCACATGAGCACAACTAAGTAATCTGAGGTTTCCATTTTCTCAATGTTAGCCATAATTTGTTATGATCCATGCATTCAAATGCCTTTACATTATGAATTAAACACAGATAGTCATTCTTCTGATAATCTTTGCTTTCAGCCAAGATCCATCTGACACCAGCAATGATATCCCTGGTGCCACAGCTTCTCCTAAACCCAGCTTGATCTTCAGGCCACTCTGTCAATGTATGTTCTAGCTGTTTTAGGATGATATTCTGTAGCATTTTGTTTGTGTGTGATACTAATATTCTTTGATAATGTCCTCATTCTGTTGGATCACCTTTCTTGGAAATAGGAACAAATATGGATTTATTCCAGTTAATTGGCCAGGGAGTTGTTCTCTAAATTATCGGCATAGACTGGTGAGCATGTCCAGCACTGCAACTATTAGTTGAAACATGTCAATTGGTATTCCATCAATTCCTGGGGCCTTATTTTTTGCCAATTTGAACTTCTTCCTTCATTACCATTGGTTCTTGGTCACATGGTGCTTCCTGAAATATTTCCATATTGAATAATTCTTTTTGGCACAATAACTCTGTGTATTCCCTCTTTATGTTAATGTCTTCTGTAAAGTATGAGATTTTTCCCATAGTAAAATCTTGCTATACTAACTTGTTATATACCATCAAGTCGGAGCTGACCCATAGCTGTCAGTGGGTTTTCAGAGGCAGTTAATCTCATGGGAAGAGATTGCCCATCCTTCTCCTATGGAGCAGTTAGTTGGTGGATTTAAATCCTTCAGGATTGTCGCGCTGCTTCTTGCCACTAGGCTACCAGTGCTACCTGTATTAACTTAGTCAATGATATTAACTACATTTCATATAAACAAGATCTATATCTACACTGTGGATTAAAATTAGCCCACAGTCAAGCTAGAAAGAAGACATTCAACTAACCGTAATGCATTAAGATATATTAAAAACCACCATAGTGATGGCTGTCAGGTGTCATCATTTTGATTCTGATTCATAGCTCCTCTCTGTACAACAGAACAAAACAGTGCCTGATCTTGCACTATCCTCACACATTTTTATATATTTGAGGCTATTATTGCAACCACGGGGTCATCCATGTCTTCTGGGTTTTTACTCCTTTTTGTAACTTTTTATTTTCTTAAGTTGAAGTCCTCTAAGACTTGTCTCAGCATCCTAATAAGATGTCCAAATTATGATACAAAGTCTCACCGCCCTCACTTCTCAGGAGTGTTCCTCTTGGGAACAGACAGCAAAGAGTAAAAGTGGGTTTTCATGAAAACCACGTTAAGGCCAAGACATGAAAAATTACTAGGATTTTACATGTCTGGGAAAGGACAGAGAAACAGAGGAAACAAGGATCAATAGAGATGTGAAAATGCATTAGAAATGTAACTAGTTTAGTGAAGCTTCTCTTTAGCATGTATGGCTTGAGGAAGTTACGTCGGAAGTATGTTTTGGAATCTGATTTGTAAAACCTTTGGATGTCTTGGTAGAGTTTGAATGCTGTGCTCTTGGTGTATGGGAGATATTTAAGAGAACAAAATGACACAATCAATTCTGGGTTTGAACAAAAACCTCCACAGGAGAGAAATGGGGCGGGGGAGATTAGAAGCATGTTGATCACCCCAGGGATCATAACTTTTACAGCATTTTAAAACGATTGTCCAAAAATGCTCTGATGTAAAAATAAAAAAGCTATTTTAGGGAGTGGAATTTTAGATGGCTGTAGGTTGGTTTGCTTAATCTTCTTTAAGAACAGCATCCGTTTTACTTCAGCTATTATTTTGAGTGACTTTTCAAAGGGGCACATTTAAGTTTCTTAAAAATATTTGCTACTTATGTTCAGTGTTGAATTCTATGCTTACTGTACAAGAAATCTTTGGACTTATTACTTTATTATATAATAAAGATGCAATGAAATAAAGGAGAGCAAGAATATAATATTTGAAAGTGTCCACCATGCTAGACCTCTCCCACACCGCACTCCCACACACATTCTTTTACACCTTACAAGACTTAGAAATCAACAACACTATCGTGACCATCTTGAATACTGGAACAAAGAAGTTGTCTAACATCTTATAGTTAAAAACAGATGGATGAAATTCTAGCCTATGTTTAGCTGACTCCAAAACCACTTTATTTTCAATTTATCAGTTGTCATTAAACTGTGTTAAGGATCTATCATGAACTAGCTGCAGTGCTAGAATTTGAGGAGCTGTTACTAGTAAACTGCTTTTTCCTTTTGGTGAAACATTCTTCTAGGTTGTGTAACCCTGGTCTGTCCACTTGTCATACAGAGGTAACTCGTGGTTGCTGTAAAGCTTAACACTGTTACACTGATGTGTCAAATGCGAGAATGGTCACCTCACCCATGGTGGACAGTGTTTGGTGGAGCTTTCCGATTAAAACAAGCTTGGAAGCAGGAGTGGCATCCACTTTGATAATAGCTTGCCTCTGGAAACCCTGTGAACCTGGATAAAGGACAAAAGTTATACAGGTGTCCAGGACTTCCGTTCATAGGGTCGCTATGAGTCGCCTATGACTCGACGGCACTTAAAAACAACCACCTTCAACCCAGTCAATATATTCTCTATTCTTTCAGCTACCCTCCAGGCCAAAGCAGGCTGGTCTTTACAAGTTATTTAATCTAACTTCCTTTGTCCTCTAGTTATAAGAGTATTCTACCACTGAGAGCCACGCCTAGGAAATCAGAGAAGAGAAAACGCCATTTCCCAGAATCCCACACTCGAGGTTTTGTCAAGGCTCTTCACCAATGCCTAGGTTTCTCTTTGATGTTCCTGTTGTGCAGTTCCCCTTCAAGGCTCTAGTTCCCCCTGAAGCTTTGATTACACTCTCCTTCCAACCCTGCCCTTTCAGTCTAGACATGCTTATAACTCCCCTCTCTTGCTAGGCCCTCAGTGCTTCAACACATCTTTTTGGTCTCTTTAACTCTGTACTTTGTAAATACTTCACTATTTCTTCTCAGTAGAGCATTAATTTTGTATTGGGGCCTATTAAATAGATAAATTTTCTGCCCCAAAACAATGTGTTGAGCTTCCAACCCCAGGTACCTTAATATCCCAATCCCTGGTATCTCTATTTCCTTGTTTGGGAATAGAGTCTTTAAACATGTTATCAGACAAGTTGGCATGATATAATGGGGTAGAATAGATCTTATTCCAATCTGAGTTTTGTCCTTATTAAAAAGGAGACAAAATACTGAAAGGTAGAGAGAAATGGTTATGTAATAACAGAATTAGGCGACAGCTATAAACGAAGTAATGTCTGGGGCTTCCAAGAGCTGAGAAAAACAAACAAGGCTCTTCCCACGTAAGTTCAGAAGAGAGGACATCTCTGCCAGAACCCTCAATTTGAGCTACTAACTCCCAAACTGAGAGAGAAAACGTTTCTGTCCTTATAAGCCATTTGGTTCTTTACAGTATAACTAAGAAACTACTCTAGACTCCAACTGATTCAAGAAGCCCTATTTGACTGTAAGCTGTGTGAAAATAAGGAGCATGCTGTCTTATTTATTGCTTCATCCTCAACAATAAAGCATTTTAGTTGCACAGAGCCTGACAAAATGTTCACACTAGATTTTATTATTTTAAATTCCCAAGAGTAGATGTTTACCAACTGTCTACTTTTCTCTAATCTCCAGGATTTTCCCATTTTTTGTGCAGACATGTTGTAAGGAGAGACAGGTTTTTAGAGAGGGACATCATGCTGGGTAGAGTGGAGGGACAGTGCAGGAGGGGAAGACCCTCTATGAGGTGGATTGATTCAGTGACTGGGGTAATCGGGATGGGTGTGTCAGAGGCAATGAGATTGGCACGGGATAGAGCACGGTTTAGGGCTGTTGTACATGGGGTCGCTATGAGTCGCAAACGACTGGACGGCACATAACAACAACAACAACATTTATAATAGGATTGAATTTTGTATGGCATTCACTGAAGACCATTTATGACTCGTGAATATAGCACAAGTCTATGAATTGATTGTCGTTGCTGTGTTGTTTGCTGTCGAGTCAGAAGGTTTCCAGGGGCAGTAAATCACATGGGAGGAGATTGCCCATCCTTCACAGAAGAAGCTGGTGGATTCAAACCACGTGCCTTTGAGATTGTAATGCAGATTCTTACCACTAGTCCTCCAGAGCACTGTAAGTAGCAGAGTTGTTGGGAAACGATTTATCTGGTTAAGTAAATGTGGGTCAAGGAGCTCTGTGTGCCAGAACACATGGGTACGTCCCTCAAACAATCTAAGTTTCCCTTTCCGAATTTGCCGAATTTAAACAGCGTGTCACGCTATCATTTCCCTTTACTACTGGCTTCTAACTTGTGAAAAGAGTAAGATTCTTCTTCTGTAACAAGAACTTCAGTTCATTTTCTCATGAGGTTGCAAAGAGACCGTGATCCTTTGGGCCAACTTACCTCCCACTTCAAATGATCGTTCTCAGGCACTTGTCAGCTCCAGCCCTCTGAGACGAGAAGCTCCAGCCGTATGTTCTGAGCTGCTCCTTCTTGACTGAGCAGTGTGCGCAGATGGGGCCGCTGGAAGGATGCCGAGACTCTGGCAGAACCAGCTCCGGGAACCCGGGTGTTATCCTTGCAAAATGAGAGTTTTCTGGATGATAGTAATGAAATGGCAATGCAGTTGGTGGCAGGGATAACCAGCCTTGTTAGGAACTGGCTGTCATCCATGCACTAGCTGGGCAAGATCTGGCCCCCAAGGGAGCCTTCTCAAAATCTGAGTTTTCATAGGAAGAAGCTGGGACCATTTGGAAGGGTGAATATATTTGTGGCATTAGAAGGAAGCTTTGCAAAGTCTAGTCCAGTGGTTTCCACCTATATATTCTTTAAAGCAGGAGTAATTTCCAAAAATAAAATTTAGAATAGATATGTTTTAATAACAAATTATTAAGAACTTTATGTAACAATCTCTTTTTTATGACCTTGACTTTAGAAGAGTAACATAGAACATTAACGTGGGTTAATTATCAAACAGAAAGAACCTGGAAGAAAAGAGTGATCCGTTAATAATAACAGTATCAGTTAATACTTAAGAATCATTTACAGTGTGGCTGGTTCTAAGACACAGATCCACAAAGCCACGGCCTGCAGGTTAAATCTAGACCACTGTTTGTTTTGGTGAAGAAAGTTTTATTGGAACATTTATGCTCATCTGGCTAATTATGGTTCAGATGGTCTGTGACTGCTTTCCCATTACAACAAGCAAGTTGATAGTTTTAACAAAAACCATGTGGCCCGTAAAGCTAAGAATACTTACCATCTGGCAGCCCCTAAGCATTTGGCTGCCAGATAGTAAGACTGATTCATGGGCCACATTTGTTGTCCATTATTTATTCCTTTCATTAACATATGAAGCCTATAGAATTTTTATCTTCATCCTGTAGATGAGAAGACTCAAGAAATAGAAGAGTTAAGAAACCTTCTTCAAATCTCATCATTAGTAAGAGACTCAGCTTCTAAGAGCTTAAAGCTCACAATCACCTGGTCCTGGTACCAGGCCTGTCCTTTTTTAGTATGTGTTTGCTGTTCTTGTTAGGTGCTCTCAAGGGGGATTGGGGTGTGTGTGACCATAATTTGTTCTTTTTTATAAATTCATGCACATTGTTGTTCACAATTTCCTTCATTGACATTATGTGTCATATAAGCATACCTATACATTGTGTTTTAGAAAATTAATTACCATTGGGCTATGCCCATCATTGTCCTGTCTTTTCAGGTCACTGCTGGACCTTTCCCATTTCCTTTAGCCTCTCCCTCCACCCACCAAACTGTGCAACCTTGTGATGTCCCCCCTACCAGTCCTCACTCCTCTGCTCCTACCCCTTCCCCCCTTGGACCAACACACATTTTGCTAGTAATCCTCCCATTTTTACAATAAGTCTTAATGATTCCAGAGTAGATTGTCCTTTAGGGTTCCTCTCAAGACCATAATCTTTACAGAAGCAGGTCACCAAGCCTCTTCTCCACAAAGCTGCTTAACGACACCTTGCTATCCATGCAGTCGATAGTCAAGTGCTTAAAAATTGTGCTACCAAGGATTCTTTCAGACTTATTTAGCTGTGGTATCCACACAGAATGTAGAAATAGCTATGTGGCATCAAGTTGCCTGCGACTCATAACTACTCTATATACAGCAGCTCTGAAGCCTGCCCTGCCCTGTATCACTTTAACTGACTCTAACACATCGACCCTACTACCCATCTCAGAGGAATAGGAATAGATGCTGTCAATTCAATCTCAACACACAGAGACCCTGTATACCGCAGAATGCTATATGACAGACACTGTCTCTCCTGTGCCATTCTCACTATCAATATGTTAGAGATTATTTTTATGAATGTAATGTCAATCCATTTTTGCTGAAGTTCTACCTTCTTTTTTCTCCACTTCACTAGCGCTGTACTTTTTCAACCAGGATGTATTTCTGTAGAAACTGGTACTTTCTTCCTGATAATGTAGTCAAAGGGTGTGAGAAATCTCACCTGCCTCAATGCTAGTGATCATTCTGGTAGTCTGTTTTCCAAGATGAAAATTTTTTGTTCTTCTGGAAACGAGTCCATTTTCTTTATCAACACCATAATTCAGTTCTATCAATTCTTCTTTATTCTTGTGTATTAATAATGGTGCCATTTTTGCATGCATATGAGGAGGTTGAAAATCCCATCACTTTGTCATACACTTCAGTCCTCAAGGTGACGTCTTCTGGAGATGTGTGTGTGTGTGTGTGTGTGTGTGTGCGCGCGCGCGCACGCGTCTATACTTTTAGATACTTTTAAAAAGACCATTTGTAACAGATTTGACTAATATACTATATCCTTTTAAGTCTCTACTATTGTTTCCATAGGCATTGAGCATAGAACTAAGTAAAAGTAAATCCTTGACAACGGTGGTATTTTCTCTATTTGTCATAATGTAGTCTCTTAGTCCACGAGTGAGAATTTTTGTTTTCTTTATATTGATGTATAATAGACTCCATAATAGCTTGCCTCTGGAAACCCTATGAATCTGGAGAAAGGGTGAAAGTTATACAGGAGGTGTCCAGGACTTTTGTTCATAGGGTTGCTATGAGTTGCCTGCGACTCGATGGCACTTAACAACAACACAACATATTGAAGTATGTTCCGTAGGGAAGGCTGTAGTCAGTTAAAATCTACAAGTGCCTGCTTCTTACTTTTCAGTATGCAAGTTTGGTTGTGTTATCTTCATTCTGAAGGTTGTTAATGAGTCTTCTTTCAATTTTGATGTCATTTTTTTTTCTTCATATAGTTCAACTTCTTGGATGAATTATTTTCTCAGCATACAGACTGAAATGTACGATGAAAGGATGCATACGTTCCAAGATTTAAAACCATTCAGTATCCACTGACACAGGAAGCCAAGTGCTCCTCGGAGGTAAGGATGCCAAAGCTTTGTCTTGCGTACTTGGGGCATGTTGCCAGGACAGGCTGTTTCTTGAAGAAGCACATCCGATTTGGAAAGGTAGAGGGGGTGACAAAGGAGAGGAAGACCCTCAACTGGGTCAACTAGACACAGCGACTGCAGCAATGGGTTCAAGTTGGTTCAAGATATTGTGAGGCTAGCCCAGGATAGGACAGGCAGGGTTCAGATCTGTTGCTTGAAGGTCACTAGGAGTCAGACCTGGCTCAACAACACCTAAGAAAACCCCAAGAGTAAAAAACCCAACAACAGTATCCACTTATTTTTTTTAAGACTTCTTCTTCTACTATGTGTTGGTTCTACATTAATGCAATGAAGTTATTTTTTAATTTCCATTTGTTGCAGTGTTATCTAAAATTTTGTATGATCCACAGTCAAATTCTTTGGCATAGTCAAGAAAACACTGGTAAAAAAAATCTTCCTATTATTTTTGTTTTTATCCAAGACCAATTAGACATCAGCAATGATACACCCTGTTGTACATCTTCTGCTAAATCCAGTTTTAATTTCTAGCAGTGCTTTCCTGATATACCTTGGTGACTATTATTTTATTCATTAGGCTCTACTATGTTTTACAAATACTCTGAAATGCTCATATATTATTTTTCAATTAAGAAATACAACACTAAATGCTGTGATAAAAATATCAGGAAACTAGTAACTGGGTTGTAGATAAATAAGCCATGTGGCAAGTAACAGGTGAGTTAATGACAACTGGGGGAAAAAATGTAAATTGTATTACCATTCTCTGCATTTCACTAACCCTGTATCCATGCCAACATGGGATTAAAACAGTCAGCCAATGCTCCTTCAGAGGAATAATGGGATGTTAGGCATACAGAGAACAATAGATGCTTTCATTTGCTGCTAAATTAAAAGTGAGTTAAAATCCATTAACAGGGAAATGGAATCTCACTATACTTTTACTCTTCTTCATGATCTACTCTGAATCATTTAGAGTGTTGGCCAGAGCTCAAGTAAACGTAATGCTTTGATCTAATTTTTGAGTCTTCTTAACTTGAGATGTTTGGTTTTCTAAAAGTCTATCCTGATGGTTGCCAATTTTAAACAAGGATATTTGGAATTGATAACTGAGAAACTCTATTTCAGGGCCTAAAATATTTCTTAGAAGGAAACAAACTATAATCTCAGGCTCAAAGCGACGAAACAGCTGGTGTGGGGAGGAAGCACAAGATCTGAATGTACAAATATGTAGTTTTGTTCCATTGTGCCACTTGGAAGGTGTATACAAATATTTTTGTCCAGCTTTGGTTTTCTCAACTGTGAAATGGGTTTGCTAATTTCTTGCTGGCAAGGTTTTTGGCTTTGAATTGTTGAGTTGTCAAAGAGTATTAAGTATCTTGTGAACTTCCAAAAGAACAAAAAGTATCTGCGGTGGAGGAGGAAGTACAACCAAGATTCTTCTTAAAGGTAAGGACACTGAAGTTTGTCTCACATATTTTCAACACATTGTCAGGAGGTGCTGGTCACTGGAAAAGACATCCTGCTGGGAAAGTCAGAGAATCAGCTAAAGAGAAAAAGACCCTCAGCGAGATGGCTTGACACAATGACTACAATGGACTGGAACGTGGCAAGTGTTGATATGTACCATCAAGTCAGAACTGACTCATAGCTGACCCTCCAGCAGGTTTTCAGAGGCTGTAAATAACACGATAAGGGGATTGCTTATCTTTATCCTGTGGAGCTGGTAGATTCAAACCATGTACCTTTGGGCTGTCAGTACAATTCCTTACCACCACTCCCAGGTCATGAAAATTGTGATTGATAGGACAAAGTCCAAACATTTGATCATAGTGTTGCTATGAGTCACAGTTAACTGGATGGCAAATAGCAGCAACAATGAATAAGCAAATGTTCACACATAATATACATTGTTACAATAGGAGTCACAGGACTCAAATATTTTAATTAACCATAAGAAACAGAAATAAAAGCATTCCTACTCAGCTTTCAGATTTCAGTAAATCCCTAGTAAGTAAAGACGATTAGTTTGGGAATACAGAAATGTAATCCCTACAGTACAGGTCGCTGTGAATCAAGCTGGGATTGCTACTTCAGGCTTAGCTGGGTGAGCGGTCGTTATGGCAAACTCCATACGGTCATTATGGCTACAGGGGTCCAAATGGGTTATTGTGCTCTAAATTGCTTTGCAACTTGAAAAGGGGCTTATGTCTGAAATAAATTATCACTTTATGGTGTGCCTAGCGCTAGTCATTCTCAAAAACAGCCTTGGGTATACGCCTTTCTTTCTTTTTCTTTTTTTTAAAGTATGTAGAAATCAGTAATAGGGCATCAGGATTGGAAGAAAATTCATCAACAACCTGTGGTATACAGATGACCCAACCCTGCTTGCTGAAACTGAGGAGGACCTGAAGCACTTGCTGCAAAAGGTCGAAGGCTGCAGCCTCCTATAATGGATTGAAGCTCAACATCAAGAAGACAAAGATTCTCACCACTGGGCTGATTGGCAGTACCATGAAAGATGAAAAATAGATCGAGATTGATAACAATTACAATGTGCTTGATTACATAATTAACCCTCTTGGCACCAGCAGTCAAAAAAATTAAAAGACGAATTGTACTGAGAAAATCTGCTGTCAAGGATCTCTCCAGAATACTGAAAAGCAATGATGTCAGTCTAGAGACTAAGGTGTACCTGATCCAAGCCATGGTCTTCACAATTACTTGCTATACATCAAAGAGCTAGACAATGACTAAGTATGACAAAAGAAGAATTGATGCCTTTTAGTTGTGGTGCTGGAGAAGAGTCTTGAACATACCATGAAATGCCAAAAAAACAAATAGGCCTGTCTTGGAGAGGATGAAACCAAATTTCTTCTTGGAGACTAGGACTTTGAAGCTCAGTCTCACATACTTTGGGCATGTGGCCAGGAGAGACTAGGTCTTGGAGAAGGACATAATTCTCAGAAAGACAGAGGGACAGTGCAGGAGAGGAAGACCCCCGATGATAGAGATTGATACAATAACTGGGGCAATGGGGGTAGCTCTGTTGAGGTCAGTAAGACTGTCTCAAGACAGGACAGGCTTCAGAGCTATTGTACAGAGGGTCGTTATGAGTCATAGGCAACTTGACGGCACATAACAGCAATAAGGAAACAATGATATTTGTATAGCAGAGGGTCATCTCACAGAGCAATGAGTTTTATTTTATTATTAAACAGTATTTTTATAAGAATAAGAATAATATCATCTAAAAAGATTGCCCTGGTTGGAGAGATGATTGTTGTTGTTATATGCCTTTGAGTCACCTGCACTCCAAAGCAGCTCTATGTACAACAGCTCTGAACCCGGCCCTATCCTATGTCAGTCTCACTGATACTGACACACCTAGCCCCATTGTTCTAGTTACTCCATCAGTCCATCTGGGGTTGTCTCTCCACCCTTCCGAGCATGATTGTCCTTCTCCAAGGACGGATACCTCCTGGCCATATCCCTAAAGTATGAAACAGAGCTTCAAAGGAGAGAGAGATAGAAAGTACTTGTTTTCCTTGTTAGTTTTATTTCATTTGTTTGTGTGTTACGTTTTATTATTGATAATTCTGGGAAATCTAAACATCTGTAGTCTAAATACAGGGTAGCAGAGTCAGTTGCAAGGTTTTCTGAAAATAAAGAATAACAGGAATTGAGTTCTTCCTCTCTACTTTTCTCAAGCATTTCACTTATAACGCAGGTATTTCCCTCAGAAAGAACAATGTCATGGAAAAATATTGGCTGGACTACATACCAATCTATCTATCATGAATCCTACTCAGTAAAGTAGTTGTGGCGACATTTGCCCACATTTGTAGTATTAACAAAAATATCAACAATCCTCTTTTAAGAAGTGCAAGAGTTACAACTATGATAGTATTATATACACTGTCTAATCTTACAACAAATTTCTAAATGAGGTACTATAAGGAGATATATATATATATATAGAGAGAGAGAGAGAGAGAGAGATTGTTGATTGCCTTCGAGTCGAGCATGACTCATAGCGACCCTATGAACAAAAGGCCTGAAGCCCCTCTATGACTGCTGACATTTATCAAAGTTCACAGAGTTTCTGGAGGCATGTTGTTTAGGAAGTGGATGCCGCTCTTGCTTCCAAACCTGTCACAATATGGGGCATCCATAACATACCTCCAGAAACCCTATGAACTTTGATAAATCTTGATAGTCAAAGGGGCTTCAGGCCTTTTGTTCATAGGGTCACTATGAGTTATGTTAGATTCCCAAAGACAAACAACAACAACTATATAGATAGAGATGATAGAGAAAGAGATGATAGAGATAGATAGAGACAGAGACAGATATAGAGATAGAGAGAGGTAGAGATAGAAATAGAGACAGAGATGAGAGAGAGAGAGAGAATTTTCAGTAATTTGTGTAAAAAATATGTGCTGTAGGAGAGAAAGATTTAGTGATCTCCTTCCATAAAGTTTACAGCCAAGAAGGCCCACAGGACCACTCTTGTCTTTTCTACGAGGCGACTAGGAGTTGGAAAGTACTCATTGACATTCAAACAATATCAACAGACAACAAGTGGCTAACACTGGATTCCCAGTCAAGAGCCCACCCAGTCAACTCCACACTTTGTCAATGGCTCTCTCTTATGCAGAGAGGTGAAGGTCATGTTGGAGGAAGATGATATACAAACTCATGCATGTTTTGGGCATTAAGTCTCTTGCCATCATCACAGAGGAATGTTATGGCCTGCCTGGGGCAGCCTCTGCCTCTGTGTAGCAATGACTGAAACATAGCATTTAGGGAATTCCTGTACACCTAACATTCAAACCACAACAAAGAAATTCTATTTCCTCCAATTCTGTCACTGTAAGTGGAAAAGAGAATCTCAAGGCTTAATTTCTTCAATTCCTTTGATATAATGCCATCAGTTACCCACATCCATGCATTATCCTCATTCATGAATTTATTCATTCTATAAATATTTATTGGCATATATAGCAGGTGCAAGACAGAGTGCTAGGAGCTTCAGGGTGTAAAAGAATAAATCAGACCCGGGCATCTAACATCTGTATTAAAAAAGACAAAAATCAAACACCCAGTTACTTACTAGATATGGAGTCAATATTCAGTTCCTGTTGTGATTGTTTGTTTTTTCCTCCCTCCAGCTGTTTGCTGTGACGTAGAGATAGCTGGTAAGGGTGAGATTCTAGATGTACCTTGTTTAGGACAGCGTCTAAAGTTAAGGGATGACATGCTGGCTTTTGAAAGACACAAAGAATCCCTCCCTCAACCTCTGAGAGGATGTCTGTGACTTTCCAATAAGAATTAATGTTTCTTCCCCTGAGCTGGTCTGAATCCCTTTTCCCCTTAGTTCTGAAATGAATTTTGAGAATACAGGTGAAATGTTTTTATAGAGACATCCAAGGAAAGTGAAAACTCACTGAAGCACAGCAAGGCTGAGTGTGAGCGTGATGGGAGGAAGAAGTTTTTTCTTTTAGTGTTGCAAGAACAATCTCGTGTTGTATATCAACTTATTGTTCATGCACCGCCACAATGTATGTGGAGGGCAGTTTCTTTAAAATTCAGAATGAGAGGAAAAGTCATATTGTGATAATACTCATGGAACTAGAACATCGTTTTTAAAAAACTTGCATTGGTTTGCATGTAATCATTCCTATACATCATGTTTTCTAACTCATCGCTCTATAAATCTCACAGGGACAGCCTGTACGCAGTGGCAGACGTCACACGATCATGTGTTGTTTTTTTAAAATAATGTTTTGGCTATACTCAGTTACATCAAAAGGTCTTTTCTTAAATTAAATTTTATTATGGTAAAATACATATGATAGAAATTAGCGTTTTAAAAATTTAAAGAGTGCAACTCAATGATATTCGCAGCGTTTAACCACTGCTTAGTTAAAAAATTCCAACTTTCTTGGACAGTTGTTTCTTTCCTCAAATCTTAATTCAGAATCAAAAGTAGACTAATGTGAGAAAATTTACAAGATACAGAGTACTCTTAAGCCCCAAATTGTGAATGGCTTGTATTCCAAAAGTGCATTCGTATGTAAGGCATCTACCACATTCCAAACACTGAACAGATGCTAATTCTGGGCACTTTCCAATTTAAAATGGCATCTGGCATTTTTTCAGCTCCTAATGCAGCTTCTTTCATTCCCTGACGGTTCCTGAAGACCGCCAGCAAGGTGCCGGTTCACGCTGCCTGAAGTGAAGATTTGCAGACCTTGTCCCTCGACTGGGAATCATTCTTAGCCATTTTAAATCCGAAGGAATATATTGGAATACAATTTGGTTTTAAAGAAAATATCTGCTTAGGCTTAGCACACAGTGTGGCTCATGTTCAAGTATTCCTCCAAGGAGAGTGAAGGATAATTCTTCCCTCCACAGAGTCCTCCTGATAAAGACACTTAAGAACTGCACAGCTAATACATGGAAGCTATTTTGCTTTTCTCCAACAGTTTCTCTCTTTTCTCCTTCACCTAAGTCTTCCATCCTCGAGAAAAACAGCAAAGCAGAACATGTCAGAAGTTAGGATAAAGGACCTGTGAGGTATGATCCTCGATGGAAAACAGTTCAAATACAAAGATGTATTTATAGATTCATATAAAACCCAAGAAAAGTTGCAACTTGTGGCTGGCAGAAACCTCACAGAGCAGGAAAATTCAACTATTTTCCACTAGAAGAAGTTACAGGAAAATGGCAGGACTGCATTCTACTAAAGAGAGTGAACTTGGGAGACTCCGAGAAACAGGGTGGTCCGGCCAAGACTCCGCTTTCCGAGGTTTAACTGTAGATGCAGTATTTCTGGGAGAGTCTGGAAACAGTGGCCAATGGTGCCATATCATCTGCATTGTTAGTGGAATTCCAGAAATGGCCTGTAATCTGGGTCGTCACCTCCAGTTGGGTGTAGAGAGGAGAGGGGAATTCTACGTCACCAGTGTTATATGGATTGAGGCTCAGTGTCAAGAAGACAAAGATTCTCACCACTGGACCAATTGGCAGCATCAGGATGGATGGTGAAGAGATTGAGATTGTTCACAGCTCTAGCTTGCTTGGCTCCATAGTCCACAGTCTTGGCACCAGCAGCCAGGAAATTAAAAGGCGCATTGCCATGGGAAAGTCTGCTGTTAGGGACCTCTCCAGAGTACTGATGAGCAATGGTGTCTCTCTGGAGACTAAGGTGCATCTGATACAGGCTATGGTCTTTGCAATCACTTGTTATGCATCAGAGAATTGGACAATGACCAAGGAGGATAGAAGGAGAATTGATGCCTTTGAGCTGCGGTGCTGGAGAAGAGTATTGAGAATACCATGGACTGCTAGGAAAACAAACAGATTTGTCCTGGAAAGGGTTAAACCGGGTGGCTCCTTGGAGGCAAGGATTCTGAGGCTCCTTCTAACATACTTTGGACATGTTGTGAGGAGAGACTGGTCCTTGGAGAAGGACATCATGCTTGGGAGGGTGGAGGGACAGCGCAGGAGAGGAAGGCCCTCTCTGAGGTGGATTGATTTGGTGACTGGGGTAATCGGGATGGGAGTGTCAGAGACAGTGCGATTGGCACAGGACAGAGCGTAGTTTAGGGGTGTTGTACATAGGGTCGCTATGAGTCGAAAGCGACTCGACGGCACATAACAACAACAACAACAACCATAAACTCGGAATCGACCCATAGCTGACGTTACGGCAGGTTTTCAGAGGCACGTAATCACATGGAAGGAGACCGCACCTCCTTCTCCTGCAGAGTAG
This sequence comes from Elephantulus edwardii, assembly GCF_000299155.1. NCBI lineage: Eukaryota > Metazoa > Chordata > Mammalia > Macroscelidea > Macroscelididae > Elephantulus > Elephantulus edwardii. The sequence continues at coordinate 15,256,769 of NW_006399753.1, forward strand.
CTGGTGGATTTGAACCATGTGCCTCTGGTATTGCAGCACAGTTTCTTACCACTAGGCCTCCAGAGCTCCCCCTGTGTATCTCCGGAAAGCAACAGAATTAAGAAAAATCCGTACAGTGTTGGCCAACACCCTCTCTTAGTTTTCATTCAGGTGGAGTAAGGACAATTAATAATACATCACATCTATTTTTTTTAAAGCACATAATGGGAAAGAAGAATATAAAACGAACACATTTTGGAAAGGATATATTACAGTCCCAAAATTTTAAAATTAACTGTAATATCTAAGACAATGAAGGGCGCTCTGGTTGCCTACTGGTAAGAAGCTGTACTGCAACTCCAAAGGTGGCTTTGGGAAATCACGAATCTTTGGTTCAAATCTACCCACTGCCTGGCAGGAGAAGGATGGAAAATCTCCTCCCGTGGGATTTACTGCCTCGGAAAACCCACTGAAGGGTCAGTTATGGCTCAATTCTGACCCCACAGTGCACAGAAACAACATAATGAAGAGCAAATGTATCTGTTAAATAGAAGCAAAAAAACCACAAAGGAAAACACACGTTGAAAATGAACCACAAACCCAAAGTTGTTGCCCTTGAGTGAGAACCAACTCGTCGCCGACTCTCCAGTGAATTTCCACGGAAGAATATTTCCAATCTTTCTCCCGCAAAACTACTAATGGATTTGAAGCACCAAAGGGGCACATCCTTTGATTTAACGGTGGAGTTCCCCACTGACTAGACGACCAGAGGTCCCTAGATAAACAGAAGAGTGGGGTAAGAAAGTAGAATAAGATAAGAAGTGTATAAGAATATGAAAGCGACGGTGTTGTTGTGTACCATCGAATCAGGATCAACTTAGAGCTGACCCTCTGACAGGCTTTCAGAGGCAGTTAATCGCGTGGGAGGAGATTGCGCATCCTTCTCTCATGGAATAGCTGGTGGGCTTGAAAGGTGTGCCTTTGGGATTGCAGCTTCTTGCCAAGGCCAAAATCACTATTGTTGTTTGTTGTTACACTCCTTTGAGTTACCTGAGACCCATAGCAACACTATGTACAGCACCTCTGAACCCTTCCCTGGCCTGAGATCTCTAATTCTGACACTCCCACCCCCATTGCCCCAGTAACTGTATCAATCCATCTCATCCTGGGTCTTCCTCTCCTGCGCTGTCTCTCCACCCTTCCAAGCATGGCGTTCTTCTCCAAAGACAGGTCTCTCCTGGCCTTGTGCCCAAAGCATGAGAGATGGAGCCTCAAAATACTAGCCTCCAAGAAGAAACTTGGTTTCACCCTCTCCAACACAGACCTATTTGTTTTCTTGGCAGTTCATGGTATGTTCAAGACTCTTCTCCAGTACTACAATTTGAAGGCATCAATTCTTCTTCTGTCATCTTTAGCCACTGTATAAGTTTCTGAAGCATAACAACAGAGGAATTACAAACCACATTAAAGGCAGAGGGAGACACAAAAGATAAGAAGAAAGAAATCAAATAGGGCTGTTTGGGGTAAACCCACATGAGTACTAAGAAGGAAGTTGGTAAGTGCAACAAAAGTAGTAATGAAAAGTTTAAGAGATATCTTCTCTGAGCCAGAAAACTTAGTGTGTAGTTGTAAAGGAATTATTTAAGCAAAATGAAACACATACACTTTGATTGTGACAGAAACATTACTTTCAAGTGAAAACAAAACATCTTACAAATGTGCAGGTATAAATAAAACTACTGTCTTCTAAGAGAAACAAAAATTAGGCTAGCATCTTTTTAAAATGCAACAATTCTCTTATGTTGTAGTGTAGGACTCGTCTCATCTGGGGTCTTCCTCTCCTGTGCTGTCCTTTCACCCTTCCAAGCTTGATGTCCTTCTGCAAGGACTGGTCTCTCCTGGCCAAACGTATGTGAGACAGGGCTTCAAAAGTCATCGCCTCTAAAAACTCCTTGGGGGTGGTTGTTTTTGTTGTGGACCCTCAGACTGGAACTGACCCCATAACTGACAAACACTCCAGCAGGTTTTTAGAGGTAGTAAATTGCACGAGGAGATTGCCCACCTCTCTCCCATGGAGCAGCTGAAGGATTTGATCCACATTCCTTTGAGCTTGTAGCACAACCCCTTACCACTAAGTCACCAGAGCTCCTGGAGGTTAAGTTCACGAGTTAGTCCGAAATAATTCCAAAGTAGCCCCAGCCTTCTCATGCTGCTATGCAGTGTCCTACCTGACTTTAATGAAAACATTCTTTTTCTTCCTCTCTCATCTGTGTTTTCAAGATGACTTCATTACCTTCTTTTATTGTGTCCATATTGTCTTGTCCATCTCCGTACACAAACGGAAAGCAAACACCTCTTGGAGCTTTCCTGAGTGACTCTTTTATCAAAGCGCCTCAATAAATTTCAAGACCATCACTGTCTCCACAACGTTTAACGTGACTGTTCTTGTGTGCGAGATCTTTATGCACAAGTGCCCAACTCTGGCCACCTCTTGACCCAACTTCCTCAAATGTTATAAACAGACCCTTTCCCTCCATCATAAATCTCTATTGTCTCAATTTACTGTTAGATTTCCCCATCTTCTAGTTTATTGGTAAGCCACGCTTTAACTGAATTTGCTTAAGCAATTGCTCAAGGAATGAACCGCACTGCACTAGAGGTAATGAGAGTGGACACAGCTCTTTAAGCACTGCCCTCTTGTTCCTTTGTCCAGTGCCAGAGCCTGTCCTCGCAGGAGGGACTGCTATGTGCAGAGCCGGGTCCTGAGCTATAGAGAGCCTTCCCTGGGCTTAATATGGTTGTTTTGTTTTGTTTTTTATGTCATTGAGTCGTAGATGACTCATAGCAACCCTATGAATGGAAGACCTGAGCACTGTTCATAGAGTTTCTGGAGACAAGCCATTTTAGAAGTAGATGCCACTTCTGCTTCCAAGCCTGTTTTAATTGGGGAGCTCCACTAAACACTGTCCATCATGGGTAACCATTATCGCATTTGATACATCAGTGTCACAGTGTTTAGCATCACAGCAACCGTGAGTTACCTCTGTACAGCTATGCACATACCAATGCTATGCCACTTAGAAGAATGTTTCTCTCTCTCTCTCTCTCTCACATACACACACACACACACACACACACACACACACACATACCAGTTTGAATTGTTTTTTCTGCAGGCCTGAGGACTGCATATTAAAATCACCCACCTTGAGCTTGGTAACATAACTTTCTTTCCACTAAGCCAACGTAGGTAGTGGTGGGAAAAAAAATTAATAATTAGCCACGCAGCATATGTCATTAGTGGCTTGATAAAGGACCACAAGGGGCACGGTGAAGAAGAGGAGCGTAGAAAGGATTCATTTTTATTAAGCTTAGCAGGGGAGGAGGTTTAAGAAATTCATTTCCATAGATAAACAAACAAGCCAAAGGAACAGAGCATCTGCTGCAAAGGGCTCCTCCAACATGTAGCAGATGTGTTGCAACAACAAAGCTTATCCTAGAAGCATTTTAAGGTTTAATTATTTAGTGATTTCCCTGAGCTGAGGAGCAAGCAGGCGGGATGGGTTGAGGAAGCATATTGTAAATTTACTCAGCCTGGAAATTCAATTCCAAGAGCATTGGAAGCACCCACAAGCTTATGCTTCTCTCAGGACATATGTTAGCTGCTTTTGGATACTCAGACCCCAACTACATTCATGGTGTTTCTAACGTGTGCGTGCATGATCAGCCCAAGCTTTTCCCTCTCCTCTCCCCACCTCTAGAAATGCCCTTGTATCCTTTTAACAAACTTCCATGAGTCAGTCAGCCTGCCTTCTGTTTCATCTTGTCTGACACTATTGTCCAGACAACACTGTTCCTCAAACGCTAATCTGATGACTGGCTCTGGAGAAGAAATAAGCAAGGAGGCACTACAAAGGTGATTCAGGCCTGTGTAGTCCAGAACTAAGGGAAATGGATAAGGCAAAGTGTGGTGGTGGTGGTGGTGTTAGGGACTGTCTAATCCATTGTGACTCATGGCAACTGCCCATGAAACAGAACAGATGAATTGCACTGGAAAAATCTGCTGTTAGAGACCTTTTCAGAATATTGAGAAGCAATGATGTCAGTCTAGAGACTAAGGTGCACCTGATCCAGGTCATGGTCTTCACAATTACTTGTTATGCTTCAAAGAGCTGGACGACCGAAGAAGAATCAATGCCTTTCAGTTGTGGTGTTGGAGAAGAGTCTTGAACGTATCATGGACCACCAAGAAAACAAGCAAGGCAGCCTTGGAGAAGGTGAGGCCTAGTTTCTCCTTGGAGGTTAGGATATTGAAGCTTCATCTCACATACTTTGGGCATGTGGTCAGGAGGGACCAGTCCTTGGAAAGGACATTATACTAGAAAGGGTAGAGGGACAGTGCAGGAAAGGATGTCCCTGGATGAGATGGATTGATACAGTAACTAGGGCAATGGGGGTAAGTGTGTCGGAGTCAGTGAGACTGGCACAGGACAGGGCAGGCTTCAGAGCTGTTGCAATATAAGGTCACTATGAGTTGCAAGCAACTCAACAGCACATAGCAGCAAGAACAACAACAGTTCACCAGCTGCTCAAAAGAAGGAAGAGGGGCTGTCTGCTCCTATATGATTTACCATCTTTTAACATGTGCTGGAGGGTCAGCTACAGGCTGGTTCTGAGTTGATAGTACCCAACAAAAACATTCAAGAATCCCCAATGTTCTTTCCTCTTTCTGTTTCTTCTCACAAGCTCTTATATATCATATTCTTTAGTCTGTGGGAGAAGGACGAAAAATCTCCTCCTGTGCAATTAATTAACTGCCTCTGAAAGCCCACCGGAGGGTCAGATCTTGCACCCACAGGATCCCTGTCACTTCTTGACTGGGTGAAATTCTCCTGCAAATTCTCTAAAAGATGCCTCTTTCTCCAGCAGAACTTTCCTGCATACCTTGCATCTGACCTTTGTCAGGAAAATTGCCCACAAGATATTTCTATTTGGCCAGACTTTTCTTTCTAGTTTCTCGATTATCCTTTTTTCTTTTTCTTTTCTTTTTTTCTTTTTTTAACCCTTTCTCCAAACATCATGGTAACCTTCCAAAGTCTTGGTGTACTGTGTAATTAATGAGTGATGTAGTCCCTACTGCAAAGCCCAGTGTACCTTGGCGAGGTAGGGTGGGAGAGGTGAGGATGGGCAGACATGACCTTCCCTGGTACCCATTAGAGAGACAACTGTGACCCAGAACCAGTGATGGGGGGAGGGGTGGTGGGCAGGGAGGAAAGTGCAACAATGAATGAATGGAAATCCAAAGTCTCTGTAAATTTTCATTAAAATTAATAATAATTTTTTTTTAAAAAAAAAGAACCAGTGATGGCTGCGGACAAGGACAGTAACACAAGCGCCCCGCACTTTCATTGTATTGATTGTTTTTCAGCCAATAGTTTAGTAGTACTTTTTCTCATAACAAGTGCAAGAAAATAAATTTTATCATTATGCATATCTTCAACATGCGTTCTCAGACACCCACCTAGGCCAACAGGAGTGGCATCTCAAGGTGTAGAAGCCTGTGGTTCTAATGAGTGTTTGCAGCAAGAGTGGGTCACTGGGTGGTCCCAGAAGTTTTGATGCGTTATAAGCTACAGGATAATCGTTTGAACCCATCCAGCAGTTCTAAGAAGGTTCAGCTCTTATAAAGATTGTTGTTATTTTGTTATGTATACTATAGGATTGGAACTGACCCGGAGCTGATCTTCCTGTGGGATTTTAGAGGCAATGAGTCGCATAGCAGGATATGACCCATCTTTCTCCCACAGAGCAGCTGGTGGCCTCGAACGCCATGCTTTTAGAATAACAGCACAGCTTCTTGCCGCTAGGCTACCAGAGCTCAAAGAAAACTCTACAAACCACTTCAACTTTGATACACATGAAGTTGTCATACATTGTCTCCATTTGATAGCATGGATTAGGGATGTGTGTGTGTGTGTGTGTGTGTGTGTGATTTTTTTTGGTTTGTTTGGAATGAGATTTAACAGTTTAAAGTACACTATCTCATTGTTTCACAGCAGAGTGACAAGTTCTGGAAAGGCACTGCAAGTATAGTCAAATTATTCCTGGGTGAGTTTGAACCATTAAGCTTTCAGTTAGCATCCAGATGTGCTAACCAGGTGCACCAAGAGACGGCTGTGCACTTGGCTGAGTCCAGCTACAACAGGAAGTCCCTGTATGCCATGTTGTCTCAAATAGTTCCAAAGCACCTAGCAACACACACACCTTCAACTTTCCAGAATGATCAAAAACATTCTGAATGTGTGTGTACGCCCCCATGTCCATGTAGACACCTGGGGTGCAGAACCTGAAAAGCTTTCTAAGTTCTCAAAGCAACTTAAAAAGCTCTGTGTTTCAGAACCTCAGCCTTCCTGGGACCACCTGAGACAGATATCCGAATGAGATGTGCTTGCTTACGTGGAAAGCCTTCGAGGCTTGGAAGCCTGATGGGGAAGGCAAAACTTCACCAACACCAATAGAAATCTGTCACCATTAATGGAAATATTCACTTTCCCCAATGCTGAGAGCTTCTGGGGGAGATTAATTGTTTAATATTCACAAAGGACTTTGAAGATGAAAAGACCTGCATAAGGGCTGAAACGGAACATTCACTTTATTTGCTTTTTTCCTCCTGTAGTTGAATCTGTGAGGCCACCACGTCTTTGAAGCAGCTTCAAGATTATAATAGTGATAGGCACCCTTGGAGTTTGGAGAACGAGGTAAGCGAGGGGAAGGGGGATAATTTAGTCTCAGGTGTAATTCCAGTAACTACAGGTATCCAACAGAGCTCTGACTCTGCCAACTGCCCACTGTGGACCTTGGACAAATTACTTACCCTCTCTGATATCCTATTCCTTCTGTTTTGAAAGGGGAATAATTATGCCTACCCGGTTATTCTTAAATTAAAGGTGTTTCAAAAGACCCGAGGCAATTTCTGCCTATTATTGACACTTGTGCAACTGTCCTTATTATTGTCGTTGCTAATCTTGGAGAAATACTAATGAATAAGATTACAAGGGTCTGTGATGAAAAAGTCAACATCAAGGCCTAGTTAAAAATTTTGATTTTTTTTTAAAAAAGCAAAAATGAACCAGGCTGACAGTCAATAAATCTTTTGAAAAATATGTGTAAGTGTCTGATAAAAGGATCTGCCATTATTAACTCTAGATTCAATTGCTTTAAAGGCTTTCTTATTTGGTAATTGCTTTATTTTTCATTCTAATATCCTAATTCATTCCTTTATTATATGTCTGTCATCTACTGTCACTCATTGCCCTCACTCTCTCTCTCACCTCTCCCCATGGACTTCTTGGCCCCTTTTAGAACTCACCCAGGCTCCCTTCATCTGCCCATGACCTTGTGCCTCTCCACCATTGCTCCCCACACCCTCTGTGACTGGATTTGTTCCCCTTGAAGAAACACAGAAGGCATCTGCTGATCCATTGTCTACCATCTCTCATGTGGCTTTGCATATCTCCAGCATATCATTTGGGGTTCTCTGTAAATGGCACCATGAGACTAGTTACTGTCCCATGTGGGGCCAGAACAATTGAAAATGCTGTTTGATCATTTTTTCAGAGTTTTCATAAACATAAACTGTTAGATAGTACTTACCTTATGTATTTGATGCTATAACAGAAATATCACAATATGAACAAACAAAAATGTATTCTTTACAGTTTGTTGTTGCTCCTGTTATGTTCTGTTAAGTCAGAACAGACTCCTAGCTGACCCTTTGCAGATTCTGTGAATGACATAGGAGGAGATTTCCCATCTTTCTCTCATGCAGTAGCTGGTGCATTTGAACCATCTACCTCTGGATTAGCAGCACAATTCCTTACCACAAAGCCACCAGAGCTTAAGAGGATAAAAATCCAGTTTCAGAGTCCCAGCTCTAGTGAAAGACTTCCCCTGTTAGCCCTGAAAGAAGATGCCTGCCTCTTTTCAACCTCTTCAAGCTCAGTGTGCCTTAGAGAGCTCCATGTCATAAGTCTTTTAAGTCTGGGAGACTCTCAGCTCAGGGACCCCAGATACAAGGGACTTGTTTCACTCCGGGATTTTCCATCTTAGTTGTACTGTGAGCCTACTAATCTCTGTTCACTTGAATGATCTTAAATCTCAGAAGAGACAGACTCAAGATTCAACCTAATCCTGTAGATTGCATCATGACTCCTTAACGTAATAATCTTTAATCTTGCCTCATTGACATCATAGAGGTTGGGTTTACAGCACATGGAATAATTATATCATACCACAAAATGTAGGATATATTTTATGATACTGAGATTCATGACCTTGCCAAGTTTACACATATTTTGAGGAACCACAATTCAATCCATAGCAGATAATGAGATAATTGATAAGTGATCGATAGGTGGAGATCAGTGATTTCTGATTGCCAGGATGCTGTGAACTATGACATTGGTATTTCAAATGCCAGCAGAGTCACCTGTAGTGGACAGGTTTCAGCAGAACTTCTAGATAAGACAGAGTAGGAAGAAAATCCTGATGATCTACTTCAGAAAACTATCCAAGGGGAACAGTATGAAACACAACAGAATATTGTCTAACATAGTGCTAGTAGGTGACTATCTGATTTTGGAAATCATTCAAAGAACACAGGGGCTACAACAATGGCCTCAAGTTGATAATCATGTACGTGGTTCAGGATGTGTCAGTGTTTTGTTCTGTTGTACATGGATCACCACGGACCAGAGTCCATGTAACAGCAACTGACTACAACAGCAGTAGTCTGTAGTGTAAGCCACCCCATCTTCTCTGATATGTACGAGTTATGACACTTGGTATCTTCAAAACTGCAGTTCCAGAATCTGATGTCTGAAAGTTTGTGGCTACGTTATGGTTCTTCACAAGTCAGAGAACAGAAAAATAATGACGATGAGGGTTTCTCTCTGGCTTCTCACACAAAATTGCACGTTATAGGAAGGAGAGGAAATAGAAGATGCAGGAGCTTGAGAAGATGTAGGCGTGGGGGGGTGGCATTGTGGGTTAAGTAACTGACTGCTGACTGGAAGGCTGGGGATTTGAACCCACCAGCCGTTCAGTAAGAGCGAAGGGAAACAGTCTGTCCCTGTTAAGATTTACAGCTTTGGTAAGCTGATGCAGCATTTCTCTGACCAAGAGGATTCCTGCGAGTCTCAATTGACCTGGCATTAGTTTGAGAAGATATTGTCATTTGGTAGCTTTTAAAAAACCCTTAAGTCACTTTAAGACAAAAATACAAGCCCCAAAAATGAGAGTCCGATGTTCATCCAGGAATAATATTCATAAGACAGGCTCCAAAAGAACTACCTATGTGTTTATGATTCAAGAAAAGAGAAATTTCAATTAGAGTGCTGAAAACCTGAGTCTGAGTACTACCTTTAGTACTAATTAGCCTTGTGATGTTAGAAAATGCAATTAAACTTTGCTGCCCTTGGTTTTTTCATCTATAAATTGAGACAGGGAGGAGGAGGCAAAGTTTTAACTTGACAACTTACTAACTTTTGACAGGAATGTCTCTGTTTGTGAATACTCCTCTTCCAAGAACAAAATCCAGAGTGACTACTCTTTTGATTCCCACTGCCGTTAATTGGGAGTGCAAGGAAAACTGGAGTTTCAGGCTGCCGAGTAGTTGGAAGGGATGAAAGGCAGGATACTGACGATACGGTGTTAGCTCAAGTGTTTGGAGTCATAGTCAAGTCTGTATTGACCGAGAGAGCTTTGATGCCCAGGAGAATTGGAACAAAGAGCACACGCATATTATTTAAGACCCAAGAAGAACTTAACATGCAACACTTAATATGAACCAGTAAGAAAGGGAAACTGAGGCAGAAACTCTGAAAAATGGGCAAGATGATGGAATTGAGGGGTAAATGGTAAGGAAAGGTACTATCAGGTTGGAAGTGATAATTTAGGATTGCCTTTTTTTTTTCTTTTCTTTAAATAGATGGGAAAACTTGCTTTCATTTTATTGACTATGCTGAGGCATTCTCCTGGAAACTCCGGTGCCCTGAGAAGCAGCCACACTGTAGAGTGAGGATCCCAGGGAGGGGGGAGTGGAAGCAGATGGGTGAGATATGCAGGGGTGGGGGCGGGGATTACTCATAGGGCCATACAATTTGATGGATGGGGTTGGGGAAAATGGGAATGCCCTGGTGTGTAAAACAATTTCTTGAATTTTGTAAATAAACTAGTATTAAAAAAAAATTTAAAAAGAAGCCACACTGTAATCTCTAAGGCACATGGTTCAAGGCCACCAGCTGCCTTGCTGGAGAAGGATAGATCATCTCCTTCCATGCTATTAACTGTTTCTGAAAACCAGCTGAAGAGTCAGTATGGGTGGGTTCTGAGTCGAAGGTACGCACAACAAGGCATTCTATGCAGGTCATAGCAAATTATGTATAACATGGCATAGAATGGGAATTCCAGAAGACTTGGTTGTTCTTGTGCAGAAGTTGTACATAGATCAAGAGGCAGTCATTCAACCAAAACAGGGAGGAGGGTAGCGCATGGCTTAAAGACGAGGAAGATGTCTATTAGGTTTGGACCCTTTCTCCATATTGATTTAATTTGCATACTGAGCAAATAATCAAAAAAACTATAAGGGGTTCAAGAGTAAAAGATGACTTCTTAGTAACATGTGATACACAATAAAACAATCTCGCCACTAAGAGAAAGAGGACTTGAAGTACTTATGGATTAAAATAATAAATACTTCTCACAACTGAATCGAATCTCAACAACATCATACACAAAGAAATAGATTGATGTTCTTACAGCCTTCGTTTTACTTGGATCTGCTGTCAATGTTCATTGAAATCGAAAGATATGATATACTGAATTTTTTTTTTTGTAGCAGGGAATAAATGCATAAAATATCTCTCTAAAGGGCTAACGGCAAAGCTGTTAGTTGCAGACTAAGCTGTAACTGGCCATGATCTTTTCAACTCACTCTGGTGGCTTCATGGTTGGCAGTTGCATGCTAACCCAAAGCCACACTGTTCTAATCCACCAGTTGTTCCTTGGGAGAAAGATAGGCATTCTCCTCCCATGCAATTGATTGCCTGTGAGAATCTGCTGGAGGGTCAGCTGAGTCAGTTCCAGCTTGGTGGTCTAGAACAACAAGAACAGTATAGGCACGTGGGAAGTGGACAGTGAACAAGGTAAAGGAAAACAGAATTGACATCTTTGAATAATGATGTTGACATTAGATCTTGAGTGTAACACAAACTGCCCAAAGAAAACACAAATCAGTCCTGAAAGAAGAAAAACTAAAATGTTCCTTAGAAGCAAAGAGGTCAAGACTTTGTGTCACCCACTTTGGTCGTGCTATCAGATTTCAGTTCCTGGAGAAGGTCGTCATACTAGGGAAAGAAGAGGAACAACATAAAAGAGGCAGATTTTAAACAAGACAAAAAATGATGTGGTGGTTACGATGGGCTCAAGCCTGTGACGACTGTGAGGATGTTACAGACCAGACAGTGTTTTGTTCTATTGTACACAAGGTCTCTAGAGGTCACAACAGAACCAAAAGGCAATTGCATATTAATTTGAGTATTATTTAATCTAAAATTATTTAGTCCAACAACTAAGTTGGGTCAGAAAATGCAAACAACATGCTAACAGGTGAATGAAGAAGTTTGCTGTTGTTATGTACCATCGAGTCACATGCGACTCATAGTGACCCTACGTACAAGAGCCCTACACCCTGCTCTATCCTTGTGCCAACCCCACTATCTCTGACACACCTACTCCCACCAACTCAAATGCCAAATCAATCCATCTCATTGAGGGTCTTCCTCTCTTGCCCTGTCCTTCTCCAAGGACTGGTCCTTTCTTGTAACACGCCCTGAGCACGTCAGATGAATCCTTGCCTCCAAGGAACAGCCTGGTTTCACCCTCTCTGGGATGAACCTGTTTATTCTTTTTGCAGTCCATGGTATATTCAACACTCTTATCCAGCACCACAGCTCAAAGGCATCAATTCTCTATCATCCCTAGTCACTGTCCAGCTCTCCAATGCATAGCATGCAATTGTGAAGACTATGGCCTAGATCAGATGCACCTTAGTCTCTAGCCTGATGTCATTGCTCTTCATACTCTGGAGAGGTTCCTGACAGCTGACTTTCCCAGTGCAGTTCGTCTCTTGATTTCCTGGATGCTGTTACCAAGAGTGTTGACTGTGGAACCAAGCAAACTAAAACTGTTAACTATGTCAATCTCTTGACCATCAATAATGATGCTGCCAATTGGCCCAGTGGTGAGAATCTTTGTTTTCTTGATATTGAGCTTCAATCCATATTGAAGGCTGCAGTCCTTGACCTTCTGTAGCAAGCGCTTCAGGTCCTCCTCAGTTTCAGCAAGCAAGGTTGTGTCATCTACATAATGCAGGTTGTTGATGAGTCTTCCTCCAATCCTAATGCCACATTCCTCTTCATATAGCCCAGCATTCTGGATGAGCTGTTATGCATACAGATTGAAAAGGTATGGAGACCTTGCAGTGTCTCCTTGCTCTGTTCTGATGACTGCCTCTTTGTTCAAGTATGGGTTTCACATTAGCACAATCAAATGTTCTTGGATTCCCATTCTTCTCAGAGTCAGCCGCAGTTTGTTGTGATCCACATAGTCAAAAGCCTTTGCATAGTCAATGAAACACAGATAGACATTCCTCTAGTACTCTCTGCTTTCATCCAAGATCCATCTAACATTAGCTATAATATCTCTAGTACCAAGACCTCCTCTAAACCCAATCTGCACATCTGGCAGTTCTCTGTTGATGTGTTGCTTCATAATTTTTGGTTAATTTTCAGCAGAATCTTGCAGCCACATAAAAAAATCTATCACTTCAAAACATCCTTGAGCTGTTAAACTGTTGCATTCTTCTGGTAATAGGCATTTTCCCTCTGTATAAATCAAGCTCTGATGGCTTAGTGGTAAGGAATTGCAGTACCAACCTAAAGGTACCTGGTTCATATTCACTAGCTATTTCGCAGGAGAAAGATTGTAATGTCCTCCACTGCAGTTTCCTGCCTATGAAAACCAGCTAGACAGTCTTCTATGGGTTCATTCTAAGCAGCTAGTACATTACAGCAATGACATTCTCTATTTATCCTAAAAGTAAAACTTTGAGAGCAAGGTTTGGACATAAAGAGAGCAAACTTTGACATAAAGTGGCAGCATACACTATTAGCCCAGCAATAATAACAACTGGTGTTTGTTTAGTATTTAGTATGCACTAAAGCTGTGAGTTTTACACGCATCCATGCATTTACTGCCTCTAAGCAACAAGAAAGGAAATGATTTCTTTTTCCTTCTGAAGAGTCAGTTCATTACCCACCTTGGCAATTCACAGTTCACTTAGCACATGTCAACTGGTCCTCCTGACTTCATTGCAGGGAAGATACAGCAGCACACCAAAGACAAATGTGATTAGGGAAGGCAATGCTAAAAGGAGAATAGCATGACAGTTAATAAAATAGCCTCTCTGTATCAGCTCGAAGATCTTTATTTAAAGAATGAAATACAGGGCCCAAGACAGATGCCTCAACACTAGGGGACACTTTGAACTTTTGCCAGAATCATGTTTGCTCTAATTCTCTTTCTTAAGAATTTCAGAGCTTCACACACTGAAGCTTGTTTTCTCATTGTTTCATAAACCTCATTAAGCCTAGTGTTTAGCAAAATCCCTTATGTGGTGTTGCTTTGTTAGAGAGGGATTTCTGGTGGCATAGTCTACAGTGAATTTCACTACTAATCCAAAGCTACACACCTCCAGCGGCAGCTCAAATCCACAAGAGAAAGATGGACAGTCGTTTCCTGGCCTTTTACAGCCTCAGAAACCTGATAGAAGTCACTGAGTCTGAACTGACCCGATGGCAGTGAGTGTACTGGCTATTGTTGTTGTGCATGTGTACTGTCTAGTCAGAACCAATGCAGAGCTGACCCTCCAGAGGGTTTTCAGAGACAGCCTATCACCTAGAAGCAGACTGCCCATCTTTCTTTCGTGGAGCAGCTGGTGGATTCAAACCACATACCTTCAGTTTAGCAGCATAGTTATTTACCACTAAGCCACCAGAGCTTCCTTATTCTTGATACAAGTTAGGTTTTTTCTTCTATATTATACATCTTTCCTGTCCATAGCCAGATCTTCACTCCTCTTTCTTCATTGTTTAAAGAAAAAAAATAAAACACCCAAAAAACAAAGCCCAAACACTAACAAATGCAGATGTATCAACTGTAACAGAGCTGTTTACATAGCTCACAAACCTATTCAGTTGGGGAGGGGGGGGAATCTATTGCTATAAAGTTGATTCCAACTCCGTGCAACCCTGTATTGTAGAAAGAGCAGAATGGCCTCATAGATCTGCCGAGGATTTAAATCTCTTCAGAAGCACTTTTAAAAAAAAAAAATAAATAATATTTTATTCATTTTAATGAACATTTACAGAGATTTTGGATTTTCATTCATTCATTGTTGCTCTTTTTTCTTTACCCCCTCCCCCCAGTTGGCTCCTCTCTTTGAAAAGCAAAAGATAAGCTTCTTCATTGTATACAATTGTATACAATGTCCCCTGCTCCTGCAGGTGGTATAGCACTGGCCTGTGTTGCTGTACAGAGGTAACTCGTGGTTGCTGTGATGCTGAAGCCTGTGACAGTGATGTGCCAATCGTGGTAATGGGCACCCATGGTGGACAGTGTTGGCTGGAGCTTCCCGACTAAATCCAGCCTGGAAGCAGGAGCGGCATCCACTTCCAAAATGGCTTGTCTCCGGAAACTCTATGTACGAACAGTGCTCAAGGGCTGTTCGTTCATAGGGTCGCTATGAGTCATCCACGACTCGACGGCATTAAACAACAACAACAACAACAATGTTGTTTGATTTTTTTTCAACCACTGTTCCAATGCCTGTTGATTACGGAACTTACCTGTCTATGAATATTATCATTCTTTGTTCAAGTATGTGGTCTAGATCGAGCTCTCTCTGTCTCTGTCTCTGTCTCTCTCTCTCTCTCTCTGTGTTGGATATGACACAGCAGATGTATGTAGGGACAGACATGAAATATCACTACATATTTTACTCTTTTCTAATGAAGGCTTTGGAAGACATAAATAATCAATTGTATAATTCTCCCCTCCTATTAACAGTCAGGGAATCTTTCTCAATATCATACTCCAGAAAATTCTGCCGAAATAACAGAGTTGACATTAAAATGTATCCTCTTAGCCCTCCAGAGCCCTTCCTCTTAATTGAACATTTCTAAGGGTACAGAATCTTCTATTTCTAACTGTCTGCTGTATTTTCTGATAGATCAGATTGTTTGAAGTTCTTTCTTATATTATCAACTATTTTTGTAGTATACTTTTACCCATTGCTTTCTAATTCTGATTTCTGTCTAAACAGAAAACTCAGTGTACTTTGCTTTATATATTAGAAAAAAACTTTTAAAATGTCTGTCTGCTAACCTCCCGATTCAGGTCTCTGCCTTTCTAATTTTAACTCAACTATGAAGGCAATTTTGGTCCTTACTCTCATGTAACTCTATCTAATGGAGGAGCTGGCAAGTGGCGATTATAACAGAGAGTGATTTGTTTGGGAAACATGGTCACATAGGGGAAATGGGTCGTTAAGCCAGTACAGGAAGGGACCATAATCCAGAGTTTTACAAGAAGAACTGTCAAGGTAGTATTTCAAGTCAAACACTATCCAAGTTGATCCCTAGGAAAATGAACAGGAACTAGCAGAGGAGGGACATAAGGCAAGCCTGAAGGTCAGAGTTAAAATATAGAAAAGTGATACAGCAAAAGGAACAGACAAGTTCAAAATCTGAAGATGAGAATCAACAAAGGTCAGATGTACTGTGTGTGTGTGTGTGTGTGTGTGTGTGTGTGTGTGTGTGAAAGAAAACAGGAACTTTTTTTGATGGTTAGCGATACTAACGTCATTCCAAGGTTGTGGGAGGGGCTGTAGCCAGGTGATATAAGCAGATTTGTAATCTTGAAAGATTCTCTAGAGTCAGAGTGCATCACGAATGTGGTGCATTACACGGACTGTTTAACTTAAATTGCATCACCTTTATATTCACAAGTTCAGTTCTAGTTGGCAAAAATTATGCAATTCCAGGCCATGGAGTTGATTCTGACTCTGAGACACCCTGAAGGACAAACAAGAAGAACTTTCAGTGTTTCCAAGGCTGAATGAACATCTCTGAGGAAGCAGACCAACACATCTTTCCCCCACCGAGTGGCTGGTGGGTTCCAACAGCCTACATTTCAATATATTGCTGGACCTCATGTGCTAGTTCTTTGTTCAGGATTTCAGAGTCTTTTAAAATGGAGTTACATTAGTGACAAGTACAGGGAGGCAAATAATATTTATTGAATTACTTTGTGTTAACAAACAATAAAACAGCTTATTGCCATTGAGTCAGAACCGACTCATAGCTGACCCACCTATGGGTTTTCAGAGGCAGTAAACAGAGCAGGAGATTGTCCATGTGGATGCGTACCTCCTGCCTTTGAATTGCTGGTGCAACCCCTTACCCACTAGGCCACCAGAGCTCTCATTGTGTTAACTGGAGAATCCCTCTATCGTTTAGGAAAGTCCTAATTTATATCCAAACTTCAAAGTTACTTATATTACTTTGGAAATATTCTGTATTTCAGATTATTTGATTATCCACTCTACATTTCCCCCCTAATTAGTCTGTGGTACGTAGCCTGCCTTTCTTTGTATGAAACACTCCTTGTACCTCAGCTAGAGATAATTTCACTGAAAAATGTACAACTCCTTTAATACCGGCATTATACTGCTTTTATTTCATTTTAAAATCATAAGAATTATCAACCAAGAGCTTCAGGATAGCTTGAAAGGTATTTTCTTGCCTTATAACGTAGCACTTTAGACATAGATGCTGGAATCCCACTGCCCTGCATTTGAAACATGACTCAAATACTTCCGAGTGTTAGTTATTTAACCTCTCTATGCCCCAATTTTCTCATTGTTATTCACATTATAACAATAGTATCTACTTAATAGCATTCTCAGAAGCATTAAATTAGAAAATGCAGATAAGCCATTTAGAATCATGACTGGCACACACTGAGAACTCAATTACTGATGGCTTTTATGATAATTATGCTATTGGATCCCAGACATTCCGCTTCTCCAGTCTCGCTTAGGTTTAAATCTATCTGGGGAAAATTGGTTATTTACTAAATTACGTGTGTGAGTAAATTTTTGTACATATCTCTGAACAAATGGTAAGCCACAGGAGGAAAGGAGAAAGAGGACAAGACAATTATACAGGAAATAACACTCCCACTCAGCTCTTGGAGTGGTACTGAGGCACTAGTCTGCGCGGTCAAAATAATGTTGACAGGACTTCAAAGGAATGACATTGAGATGAGAATCCCCAAGCAAACCCATTGCTATTGAATCCATTCAGGCTTATACCGACTGTGTAGGGCACAGCAGAACTGCCACTGAGGGTTTTTAAAAATTTTTTGGGTTTGGGTTTTAGTGTTTGTTTGTTTGTTTGTTTTGTTTTTTGTAAATTTGCTATTTTTTCCTTTTGTGTTACATTTTGTGGTTGGGGTTTGTTTTTATTGTTGTTGGGTTGTTGCTATGTGCCGTCAAGTCGCTTGCGACTCAAAGCAACCCTATGTACAACAGCTCTAAACTCTGCTCTGTCCTGTGCCAATCGCACTGTCTCTGACACTCCCATCCCGATTACCCCAGTCACCAAATCAATCCACCTCACAGAGGGCCTTCCCCTCCTGCGCCGGCCCTCCACCCTCCCAAGCATGATGTCCTTCTCCAAGGACCGGTCTCTCCTAACAACATGACCAAAGTATGTCAGATGAAGCCTCAGAATCCTTGCCTCCAAGGAGCAGCATGGTTTAACCCTCTCCAGGATGAATCTGTTTATTTTCTTAGCAATCCATGGCACCCTCAGTACTCTTCTCCAGCACCACAGCTCAAAAGCACCAATTCTCCTTCTATCCTTCCTGCTCATTGCCCAACTCTCTGACGCATAACAAGTGATTGCAAAGACCATGGCCAGTACCAGACGCACCAGAGACACACCATTGCTCTTGAGTACTTTAGAGAGGTCCTTAACAGCAGACTTTCCCATGGCAATACGTCTTTTAATTTCCTGGCTGCTGGTGCCAAGAGTGTTGTTTTTATTATTATTAATTTTAATGAAAATTTACATAGATTTTGGGTTTCCATTCATTTCATTGTTGCATTTTTCTCCCTGCCCACTCCCCCCACCCCACCCCAGTACACTCTTCTTTATATACTAGGCTTTAAACGAGAAGTCAACAGTTCGAATCCACCAGCCACTCCTTGGGACAAAGATGAACAATCTCTTCCATTGGTGAATTTGCCTTGCCAGAGAGGCATGGCTTTTAGGTTCTTCGCATAGCTCCCTCTAGACTAGACCACCAGAACCTATCTCCATAAAGATTTGGTGTTGTTGTTGTTGTGTATCATTGGATCAGAACCGGTCCATAGCTGACCCTCTAGCAGGTTTTCAGAGGCAATAAATTTCACAGGAGGAGATTGCTCATCTTTCTCCCATAGAACTGATGGATTTAAACCAGGTAGCTTTGCCTTGACAATGCAAATACCAACACAGGGTCATCACAAGTCAGCATTAGCTCATACCCAATTCATCAGTGAAGGGTTTGGTTTGGGTTTGCGTTGGAAGTCACACTGATTTTGTTGTCATAATGTAACTTTGCTTAAAAACAAAATTAGAGAGCTTTGGAGGCATAGTTCTTAGAGAGTTGTTCTGCCAAAGTTGTGACCCAAAGACCACCCCTTGCTGTTGATTCAAATCCACCAATGGCTCCTCAGAAGAAAGGTGTCAAATGCGATAATGGTTACCCATAGTAGACGGTGTTTGGTGGAGCTCCCCAATTAAATCAAGCTTGGAAACAGGAGTGGCATCCACTTCCAAAGCTTTCCTCTGGAAACTATATGAACTTGGAGAAATGAAGAAAGTTATACAAGTGTTCAGGTCTTTCGTTCTAGGGTTACTATGACTCACCTATGACTTGATGACTCTTAACAGAAACAACAACACGCTTTACTAAGCAGGATATCCCAAGTGCTTGAGGTGAGGCCATGCCAACCTACCTCCTAACCAGCATTCTAACTGTATTTCTTCTAAGACAGATTTGTTCATTCTTCTTCCAGTCTGTAGCGTATGTGTTTTTCTTCTTCAACCACCATTCAAAGGCATCAATTCTTCATTATTCCTTTTTTGTCCAGCTTTCACATTCATATAAAGACATTGTCAGTATCATTGCTTTTGTCAAGCAGGCTTTTTCCTCAGAATGCTCTCTTTGCTTTTAAATACTCTTTAAAGAGGTAATTTTTAAGACATTTACCCAATGCAATAGATCAGTTGATTTTTTCTTACTACTGTTTTTATGGACTTTGGTTTTGAATCAAAGTGAGATTTATTCTGTGACAGTGGATCTTTCCTTAATTTATCATCATGATGATTATGGGCCCAGTTGTTAGAATTTTTGTGTCCTTTATGTTGAGGTATAATCCATACTGAAGGCTGTAACATTTGGCTTTCATCATTGAGTGTTTTAAGACAGTGCCATCTTGCTTGCTTCAGCAAGCGTATTGCAGGTTGTTATTCACATGCGTATTGCAGGTTGTTTTTCACCCTTCCTCTGATCTTCCTACCATGCTTTTCTTCATATATAACAACTTCTTGGATTATTTGTACCACATAGAGATTGAATAAGAATAGTGAAAGAATACAACCTTGAAGACGCTGTTAGAAAAAGGAAGATAAGTCAACAACTGGGGAACGTATTTCCGCATTCCATATCTGTTAAAGGGAGCTCTGTGGCCTTGGCTGTAGGTTGCATTGCTAACCCAATGCCTGGTCTTCTCTGGTGTTGTAATTTACCATCAATTACTTGGAATAAAGAGGGATAATTTCTTCTCCAATCACTCACAACCTCAGAAGCTCAAAGAAAAGCCAACAAGAGGTAGTGCTCCTTTGATGTCAATGAGTGCTTTTATAACTACCAAAGAGCTTGTATCCAGAATATGTAAAGAAATATCAAGCTTAATAAGAAAAAGTTAAACAATACTATGAAGACATGTGGAAAATATTTTTTAATTTTATTTTTTGTTATTTTGTGTGTGTGTGTGTGTGTGTGTGTGTGTGTGTGTGTACCGTCAAATCAGATCTGACTGGTACAGGAGAGATTGTTCCTCCTTCTCCAGCAAAGCATCTGGTGGATTTGAACCGCACACCTCTGGGATTGCAGTGTAGCTTCTTGCCATTAGGCCACCAGAGCTTGCCGGAAAATATTTTAATAGACTCTCCATCACAGAAAATTATTGTCAACATCATTAAGAATAAGGTAATTAATTTAAAACTATGACACTGCTGCTCTGATGTCTTGGGGTCAAGGGTCAGCCATACAGTCTTGAGAATATGAATGGTAACATTTCAGAGGACTGTATCAAATTGCTTTCTTAACCTCAAAGGGAAATTCGCTTTTGCCAAGTCTGGAAGCAAGACTGTTCTCTGGCCAGTGGCAACTCTGTGAACTAGAAAGCAAATGTATTAAATTCTTCTCCTGGTGTTTTCTTTCAGTATGGTTTGCTCCCTCTTTTCACATTTCATTTCACAAATCTGCAACGTCTATAACCTTTATGCCAAATAATTATGAAGTCATCAGATGTCCTTCATAATTTTTTTTAACTCTTGTGCCAAATAAGATGTCCTTAATGATTATTATAAAAGGGAAACAGTTATTATTTAGCTCTAATAATTTTATTTGAGGTCATTGTTTATCATAATAGAAATTAGAACAAAAGTCTTCGCACAGATAATGTTTACCAGTGACCACACATAAAACCACATGTAAAATTGTTACTAGGAAGGCTGAGAGAGAGGAACAGGTTGCCACTGGGAAATATGAATGGAGTTTAGGTATCTGTTAGAAAAAAACAAAACAAAACCAAACACAACAAAACAAACAACCAAAGAACAAAAGAATAGACAGCATATACTTAACCAAATCCAGAAAAATTGCTGTTGAATTGATTTCAACTTATAGCAACCCTAAAGAGTAGAAGAAACTTGCTTCATAAGGTTTCCAAGATTGTAATCCATATAGAAGAAAAAGATGTGTCTCATCTTTTCCTCTTTAAATGACTAGTTGGTTTAAACTACCACCTTTTCAATGTTTAGTCCACTGTGGCTCCAGGGCTCCTTACACCAGTTGCCATAAAATTTTTACCTAACTCATGGTAGTTCTATGTACATCAGAGTTCTATGTACGTCAGGGTTGTAAAATTATTTGGAACAAAATGACCAGAACTTTCTTCTGAGATGCTTATGTTGTTAGGCACCATCGAGTCATGTACAACACATAGCGTCTGTACGAACAACAGATCTAAACTCTGTACTATTCCTGTGCAGTCTTCATCACCTCTGACACATGGGAGCCCAAGGTTACAATCACTGTGTCATACTATCTCATTGAGGGTCTTCCTTTCCTTTGCCAACTCTTCGCCTTCTCAAGCACGAGGTCCAGTTGCAGGGAATAGCCTCTCCTAGCATCATTCCCAGAGTATGAGAGACGAAGTTTCACCATCCTTGTCTCCAAGGAGAACTGTAGCTCCACCACCTTCTCTCAGACATATCTGTCTATTCTTTTTAAAGTCCATTCAGCACTCAAATCTCCAATCCTTCATTTAGCAGCTGAATGACTAATCATTTGCACCACCCAGGGATTCCTACTAGAAAAAGTAAGAAAGCTTAAAAAGAAATTCCTAGGAAGACTAGTGTATATTCTTCTGAGAGTCAAAGCCCAAGAGTGACGCTGAGTAAAAGAAAGGTGAAGGAATGTGTGCATTCTATTCCAGCAGAGCCACTGAGGAGAAAGGAGATCCTCTCTCCTACCTTCAGCTCAGCCGGAGTGAAGAGCTAACAATTACATAGAAAAATCAATTGAGTTGCAGTCAATTTCCACTCAGGGTGACACCTCCTCCCACCCCGCACCCCCTACACACACACACACACACACACACACACACACATCATTGGGTTTCTGAGGCTTTAACTCCTTAAGGGAGGAGCGCGTCCTTCTGGCTCCTACAGAGGTAGGTGGACTCTGGACTTCGCAATCCAATACATAACACACTACGCCACCAAGCTCTTCTGGTCCAGCAGGAGTGATTTCCTCCCCTGACACTGCTTCCACACCATCTTTTCCAGGGCCCTGCGTTCTTTTGTCTCTAAGGTTCAGGAAGGGCCTTTCCCCAAGCGTTTATTTACTCTCTCCTGCTCTGCACCCACATGGCCTGTTCCTTCCTAAAGACCTGGATCAGCAGCCGGCTGATTAAAAATTAATAAGAGCCTCAGAGGGGAAGCACCAAGAGGCGGTCGGCTCTGTGATCGGCAATTTTTTGAGGTTCTTTAAATACCCAATTATTTTCAGGACACCTACGGAATAGAAACCACAGGACATGGGAAATAGGCTTTCAGGCCAGAGGGAATATAGTTTTAAGCAAAAGCCTTTTAACTGTGGGAAAAGGAGAATTATGTTTACAGTACTGCTCTTCACCCTCACACTTCTCCCCACCCGCCTTTATAGTTTCAGGTGCCTTGCCCAGCGGGAGCGAGAAGAATTTATCTTCAGTATAAACTTCATTATTCTATAGTGGCTCTTCATTTGCCCAGAAAGTAGCAATCCTTTGTAGGTGATGGTGGTGGAGGAGGGAGGGGACCACTAAATAAGCCAGTCGGTGAATTAAATCAGGCCTGGGAATACTTGATGCTATATTATATTCCATTTTGACCAGGAAGGAAATTGAAATCTGATATACCAAGGAATTAGGAGGCACGTGTTTACATGACTGTATTTCTGTGGGTGAAAAACACTTTCTTTGGAATGTACCAAACCCTAAAATGGCTTCTAAAGATGGCCAGAAGGAATCCAGAGGAAATCTTTTCTCTACCACGTCCATTCTTCCATTTCCTAAAACCTACACCGTGCTTAGTAAAATATTCATACATTGCACTCTGGGAACCTATTATTTATGATGCCCAAGCCAGAGAGATTGCATCTGATGACCACATTTTCATTTAGCCATGGAAAAGAACAAATTACAGTGGCATTACTAACACGGAAACAAATCAGGCAGGGTGCAAATGATTTGTTTACCCAGAGACAAGACTGTCAGAAGGCTGTGCAGTAATACAGGGCGGAGGAAAATCCGTGTTATCATTGCTTTCCAACAGGTTGTCAAAAAATCAGGTCCCTGGGTGGGAGTTTTGACAAAAGGTAGAAAAGATGAAGCAAAGATGGGGTGTTTTAACATGCTGTTAATGGAATGCCACATTATTAGCATTGCAGAAAATGAAATAAATGTGCATTTTGGCAACAAGCTGCATCAACTGAACTGTAACGGTTTTATAATGTGTGTGTGTGTTTCTCCAATTAAATATAATGCTCCTTTCTACAACTAGCTGTTAACATTAAAATAGCAGAAAACTTGGGAGATCCGAATGATGTTTTCCGAATCGTCTAGGAAAGCTTGCTGAGAATCGCTAGGCTGCCTGGAAACCAGATCTTTGTTATGCATTTACAGCTGTAAGAAAAAGAAAATACTTTCTGTACGATCTTACTGGCTACAATTATAAAATAAACGGCAAAATTGCTTAGAAGAGCAAATCTACAGAATAAGGGAAGTGAACAACTAGAAAATACACCTCATTTGAGATTCACAGACCATTTATCAAGAGTTTTGAAAAGGGACGCTTACTTGTAATTCTGTTGACTGTGATTTCTATACCACGTATTCTTGTTTCTCTGGAGAGAGACGTGAACTCCAAACCCAAATCACTGCCCTCTAGCCAGGTTAACACATTGCAACCCTCCATCAGCTTCTCGAAGCCACGGACCATTAAAGGTAGAGATTGCCCAATTCTAGTCTTGAAGCAGATTCAAACTATCAACCTTTTGGTAGCAGCCCAGATGTTATGTTCTGCATACACAGGGTCCTTGGACATATTTGTAAATAGGTATAATTATGTTCATATGTGTGTATAGAGAGAGGGTTACCTTTGTAGGGAGCTGTGTTGTTAACTCCAAGACCACCCCTCTCTGGTGTTTCAAATCCAACAGTGGTTCTGATGGAGGAAGATGAGCATCTTCCTCCCATGCAATGTATAATCTTGGAAATCCATGGGAGGGTTAGCTATGAGTTGATTCTGATTGAAAGAAATGAATTGGAAGGGTTCTAGAAACATGTATAGAGAACTCTAGGGGCGTACTGGTAAGAAGTTGTGCTGCAATCTCAAAGACACACAGTTCAAAACTACCAGCTGCTGCGTGGTAATCTCTTGCTCCTCCTGTTTGATTAATTGCCTGTGAAAATCTCCCCAGAGAATTATCTATGGGTCGGTTCTAGCTCAACAGTGTACAACAACAAATACATATATTCACTTTCCTGTTACCATTGAGTTGAAACCATCTCATAGTTGACTATCTAGTAGATTTCCAGAGGCTGTAAATCCATGGGAGGTGATTTCTCATCTTTCTCTGGTGAAGCATCTGGTGGATTTGAAAAAAAAAATTATATTTAGATTTAGATTTATTTCTATTTCTATTTTTTTTATATATTTATATATATCACATTGTTGGCACCACTAGTCAGGAAATCAAAAGACAAATTGCACTTGGAAAATCTACTGCCAGAAACCTCTCCAGAGTCCTGAGGAGCAATGATACCAATCTATAGACTAAGGTGCACCTGATCCAGGCTATAGTCTTCAGAGTTATTTGCTATGCATCAGAGAGCTGGACAATGATTAAGGATGACAGAAAATAAATGTCTTTGAGTTGTAGTGCTGGAGAAGAGTATTGAGTATAGAGAACAAAAAGGTCTGTCTTGGAGAGGGTGAAACCAAGTTTCTCCTTGGATGCTAGGCTTTTCAAGCTCCATCACACATACTTTGGGCATGTGGCCTGGAGGGACCAATCCTTGGAGAAGGACATCCTGCTAGGAAGGGTGGAGGGACAGGGAAGGAGAGGAAGATCCCAGATGAGTAACTGGGCTAATACGGATAGATATGTAGGAGTCAGTGAGATTGGCTTAGGGCAGGGTTCAGAGCTATTGTAGATAGAGTTTCTAAGAGTTTCAGGCAAGTCAATGGCACATAACAACAAGAACAACACATATGATTATATATATACATATACATACGTACATACATACATATACCTATATATAAAAAACTCTGGTGGCCTAGTGGTAAAAAGTTTCACTGTAGTCCTGAAGGCAAGCAGTTCAAATCCTCAAGTTACTCCGTGGAAGAGTTGGGCAACTTCTCCTGTTTGATAAATTTCTTCTGAAAACCAGCTGAAAGGTCAGCTATGAGTCTGTTTTGACTCGATAGGAAACAACCATATCTAGATATATATAGTAATAGATGCGTAAACAGTTACTAGATGAATAGATGGGTAGACAGATAGATTTCAATCTCATATTAAAACAAAGGTGATTTTTAAAGGGTGATAATATATCATTTCATTACTTCAAAACCGTTAGTGGTTTTCTGGTATCTGTTGGGCAGAGTCTGAGTGCATTCAGGAGAGCATTCAAAGTCCTCTATAATCTGTGGTGACCATTATCGTGGACAATATCTGAGTGTGGAAATCTGAATGCTGATTCTACTATTAGTCAGTTGGATCTGGTTCAGCTATACTTTTTTTTTTTTAAAAATTATTCTTTCTGCATCTAGGAAAAGGGACACAACTTGGGTATGTTGTTAGGTCCTTTCAAGTCGAGTATGATGCATAGTGACCCTGTGAACAACATATCTGAATCCTGTCTTATCCTGGGCCATCATCATCATCTCTGACGTACTTTATTCCGTTGCTGTACTGACTGTGCTAATCCATCTCCTTGAGGGTCTCCCTCTCTTGCACTGACCTTTCATCTTTCCAAGCATGATGTCCCTTTCCAAGGAATAGCCTTTCCTAGCAGCATTTCCAGATTATGTGAGACAAAAGTTCTCATCCTTGCCTCCAGGAAGCACTCTGGCTGTGCCTTCTCCAAGACAACTCTTTTTGCTCTTTTGACAGCCCATGGGATGTCTCTTCTCCAACACCATAGCTCAAAGGTATCAATTCTGTTTCTATCATCCTTGTTCATTGTGCAGCTCTCAGATGCCAAACAAGTGATTGAGAAGATCGTGACCTGAATCAGGTGCACCCTATTCTTCACTCTGCCATCATTTCTCTTCAGTAGTTTGGAGAGGTCCCTGAAAGCAGATTTTACTAATGCAATACGTCTCTTGATCCTCAGACTGCTGGTACCAATGCTGTTGATCGTGGATCTAAATAAGACGAAATCACTGGCACTTTCAGTCTTTTCTCCATTTATTGATGTGGCCTCTAGGTCCACTGGGCTATGCAGAGGTTGAGATTGTGGTACTAACCCAAAGGCAGAGACCCTCCGAGAGTTCAAATCTATCAGCAGCTCCAAAGGAGAAAGGTGCACACTTCCTTCTCATGCAATTTCAGTCTCAGAATCTCAACAGAGGATCTGCCATAAGTCAGTTCCAGCTGGAGGATCAATGTGTGTGTGTGTCTCTCTCTCTCTTAGGGTCAGCTATGAGCCAGCTCCAACTTGATGACACACAACAGCTTCTGGATGTAGGTCTGTTCATCTTTATGTATGTAGGTTGCCCCCAAAACAGTAAGTCAATGTATCTCCGCTCGACTTTTAGTTTTCAGTCTTTTCTGTGAAAATTTATATTAAAGTATATTCCCCTGTTTGTTTGACCTGAACAAAATGTAACTGTTTTGGAGTTTGGGCTGCGATGATTATTGTTATGAAAATGTTGGTCTACCTCAAATCTGGAATATTGTTATAAGGAGACCTTTGTGTGGTTGACTTAGAATGTGTCCTGAGCTTTGTTTATCTGTGTGCAAAGTTTTCACTAATAGGCAGAAGGAAAGCAAAGAAGCCTTACTTCTGAGGAAGGACATGTATAATCTTGGCAGCCCTAGTGGACAGGAGTAAAATTAGAGTCTAAGAAAGAATGCTTTGACCCAAGACAAAGAGGTCAGTGCTAATCAAGTTGAGGGGAGCAGTCAGTGAGCTTTCTTCAGGGCTCACTGAGAGAGCTAGAGAAGGGTGTGGTTTCCAGGAAGGATCCCAGAATAGACACACCTCAGGTCCAAGGAGACTAAATGGAGGTGTTCACCCAGATGTGGGTTTCTTCCTCGTGGCTTTGAAGATGGAAAGGAGCCCCAAACCAATGTACATGGACCTAGAAATTGGAAAAGGGGAGAAAATGGTTTCTCCTTTACAGCTTCCAGAGCTTAAACACGTTAACACCGTAATTTTACCTCACTGAGACCCACATCAGGCTTTCAGTCTTTAAAACTCAGAGATAACACCGCTGTGTGGCTTTTAAAGCACTGTGTGCCAATTTGCTGCAACAGTCATGGAAAACCTGTATAGCAATTCTCTGCCTTCTCTTGAATCTGCTTTCACCTTTAAATCCAGATTGTTTTTCAACTTTTCCCAAAGTGTAGTAAGCCTATCTCAGAGATGCCAGTGTTTGAGTTGTTAATTTTTTTATTCTTCTAATTGATCTTCTACCAGAAAATGTTGGTTGTGTACTGTTGGGTTGGAATCAACCTATAGCTGACCCTCTAGTGCATTTTCAGAGGTAGTTAATCACATGGAAGGTAGTCTATCCTTCTCCTGAAAAGAATTGCTTCAGGACTTAAAAAAATCAACTGGGTTTGGTGGATAATGTAAGAATCATTTGAGTACAAATATATATATGTGTGTGTGTGTGTGTGAGTGTGAGTGTGTGTGTATGTATATATGTGTATATATGTATCTATGTGTATAGTATGTTTATATATATACTTATATACATATAGTTATATATACAAATACACACACACACACACACACATATAAAAGAATCATTTGAGTAAAAGTGAGATCTGGACCTCACAAAGCCAGATGCAACTTTGGGCTTCCCTCAATTTTCTGTGTTGGCTTGAAAAATGTTGGAAAAGTGGCTGAGCATGGACTTCACCTTGATTGGTAGGAGCACCTGGCTGTCAGCAGGTCTCCAGAGGGCAGGGTACCATCTGCACCTACTCCATCTGCTGGTCACTCTCGGGAGACTTTGGGTTACACAATAACCCTATCAGGTCTATACTGTTTCTCCTGTATGTAACACAATGGAAAAATTAGAGCTGTGAATGGCTTAATGAAGCTCTATTGTCTGCTGGGTGGTAGAGCCAGGATTTAAAACTAAGAGTCATTAGATCTCAGAGCACACTAATCTCCCCTACAGATTCTTCTTTGACCTGTTCTCCTTGCATGTTCTTCCACAGACCATTCTGAAAACCTGATGAAAGGACAACTAGTCTTTCTTTCCAGAAAACTATGCAAACTCACACACAAATATGTGAAAAACATACATGGCTCTGTATATAACTCGCTGATGCCTCATTCACGGATATAGCTTAAAATATCTTGTTCATTTGCCATTTCCGGCTGAACTGCCATTGTGGTTAAGAGAGTTTCCTATGAGTAAATGCTCACATGAAAATTCCTTGTTCTATCATGTGTATATGAAAACTTAGTTAAACGCAGAGTCCCTGAGTTAAAACGTTCACCTGGTAATTGAAAGATTAGCAAGTCCATGTCTCCCAGAGGCACCTTGAAATAATCTACTTCTGAAAAATTAGACACTGGAAACCATTTGAAAAAGGGAAGACAGGGAGAGATAGAGAAAGATGAATGAAAATCAGAATCACAAGAAGGAAGTTAGATAAGTATGGTTACTTTGTGAGTATTATAAATAATGTCATAAAGTAAAGTGTGTATGGATGGTCGAATGAAAATGTGCTTTGTAAACTTTAAGTCATCATTTAAAACAACCTTATGACACACGCTTCTCTTGGTTCACAAGAGTCAGGATCAACATGATGGCAATTTGTGGTGGCAATGGGGAAACTGCCTAGCCTCTCTGTGCCTCATTTTCCTCCTTTATAAAGCAAGAACACTTCTAGAACTCCCTGACTTGGTTTTGGTAGTTCAGGGACAGGGGAGAGGATTTGAAAAGTTGTGACACAAAACCGTTTCAGAAGAGTAAGTACTCAATAAAAAAAGTACTTACCAAATGTTTTCTATCACCGTTGATGTTGATTTGTGAGCTGCAGACACCGGCAATACTTTTTCAAGGCTAGCCTCAGTATGATAGATGTAGCAGAAAAAGCCAAAAGCACCAGTAATTCCAATACTTGGAGAAGAAAATGCATGTTTGGGATAATCCACCTGCCGTCCATAAAGATATTGACTCTTTTTATAACAGAATCAGTGGAGACTGGAGAATGAATTTGTTTTTCTCTCTCCAAAAGCATTTCCATGACACCTGTCTCCAGAGAACCAGGATGTTGAGAGGTAGACATGAGACAAAACATCAGAAAACTTGTGACTTATGACTTCAGGGGGAGAAAACATTTCAGAACACCCAGCAATTAATGATGAAAGGACATTACTGTGGCGCTCCTTTGGGATGGAGCGGGAAGCCTTCAGAAGACACTTGATGTATTTCCTTTTATAAGAAAAAGGTAGGAGACAAAAATTGGCAACGCTTTGATCAACTGGGGAAAAAAATAGTTGAGCAGTCATCATACTGTGTAAACACTTCTAGCCTCTTCAATATGAACACATTATTAGCTGTCCATCAACGCTAATAAATTTAAATAAGAGTAACCATGGTGATAAAAAGGAGAAGCGAGCAAGTTGAGAATGCCTACAGACTACTAGGAAACACTAAAATTTACTAAAAACACCTAGATATAATCAAAATACCTAAATTTTTGTAATAAAAATGTTCAGTTGTCCTGAACATTTGGTTGATTACATCAACCAAGAAGTTGTTTGAATAGGTTTTTTTCCCCTAAATAATGGCCTTAGGTGTTTGTTTTTTGTTTTGTTTTTGTTTGGTTTTTTTGTTTGTTGTTTTGTTCCTATTGCATTGAACACATAGACTGCTTTTGGTAGGACTGTAATTTTCACAATATTGAGTCTTCATATCCATTAACAGGGAACATTTTTCCATTTATTTAGGTCTTTTATGTGCCCCACAAAAAAGTTTTGTAATTTTCTTTGTATAGGTCTTTTCTGTCTAGTTAGGTTCATTCCCAAGTATCTCAATTTGTGGTTGGCTCTTGTGAATGGTATTGCCTCCTTGTTGTTGTCGTTGTTATGTGCCGTCGAGTCGTCTGTGACTCATAGCGACCCCATGTACAACAGCCCTAAACCCTGCTCTGTCCTGTGCCAATCTCTTTGCCTCTGACACACCCATCCCGAGTGCCCCAGTCACTGAATCAATCCACCTCATAGAGGGTCTTCCCCTCCTGCGCTGTCCCTCTACTCTACCCAGCATGACGTCCCTCTCTAAAGACCTGTCTCTCCTTACAGCATGTCTTAGCAAGTAATAAATTTTGGAGAGGCTGTGGTGAGATAGGAACTCTTATACATTGTTGGTAGAATTGTAAAATGATACAATCACTCTGGAAGGCAGTTTGGCATTTCTTCAAAAAGTTGAACATAGAAATTTCCTATGACCCAGCTATTCCACAACTTGGAAAATACCCTGAAAAAAATGAGAACTGGGGCAGAGAGACTTGTACATGAATGTTCATAGCAGTGTTATTCACCATAGCAAGAACACAGAAACAGCCCAAATGCCTAACCACAATGGAATGGGTTGAGATATTATTGTACATTCACACAATGGAATACTATGCAGCACGCTGGAGCAAAGATTTTGTAAATTACCACCTAACATGGGAGGGACTAGAGAGCATTATGCTGAGCGAACTCAGTCTCTTAAAGACAAAAACTATATAAGACCATTATTGTAGAATGAGTATGAGGATCATGGAAGAGTAGTAAGAGCTTAATCATAGAGTCACACAATTTGATGGGTAGAGGGAGGGATGAGTAAACGAAAGGGGAAAGATCTGGTGTGAAAAACAATGTATACAAACTTCATAAACTTTGTAAGTAAACTGGTATAAAATAATATATTTTTTTAAAAAAATAAAGGAACAGTCTAGATAGCCTATACTGTGAGGACCATAACAAATCAGGGATAACATTAAGAACAGGAATCCCAGATTAATTGTGTTCGTTGATAACTTATGCATAGACCAAGAGGCAGTTTTCTGACCAGAACAAGGGAACAAACACTGCAGGGTTGAAAACCGGGAAAAGGTATGCCTTGGGGTTGCAGCTTTTTTCCACATTTATCTAATCTGTAAGCTGAGCAAACCATTCAAGAAGCTAATGTCTGTCTATATGAAGAAAAGTATGGCATCAGGAATGAAGGAAGACTCATCAACAACCTACCTTATACAGATGGCTCGATCTTGTTTACTTAAAGTGAAGAAGAACTGAAGCACTTACTGTAGAAAATCAACAACTAAAATGTGTGTGTGTTATAACTTAGCATCAGAAAAATAAAATCTTCACCATTAGTCCAAGAGACAACATCATGATGTTGTGGTGGTGGTTATGGCCGTCAAGTCGCTTGTGACTCATAGCGACCCTATGTACAACAGCCCTAAACTCTGCTCTGTCCTGTGCCAATCTCACTGTCTCTGACACTCCCATTCTGATTACCCCAGTAAACTGAATCAATCCACCTCATAGAGGGCCTTCCCCTCCTGCACTATCCCTCCACCCTCCCAAGCATGATGTCCCTCTCCAAGAACTGGTCCCTCCTTACAACATGTCCAAAGTATGTCAGACGGAGCCTCAGTATCCTTGCCTCCAAGGAGTAGCCTGATTTAATCCTCTCCAGGATGAATCTGTTTGTTTTCCTAGCAGTCCATGATACTCTCAGTACTCTAGATGGAGAAAAGATTTAATTAATCCATGACTTCATTTCACCTGAATCTACAATCAAGACTCAAGGTAGCAGCAGTCAAGAACTCAGAAGATGGACTGCATTGAGAAAATCTGATATGAAAGACCTCCCATATATGCATAGAGAGGTGATATAGGCTTAAAGACCAAGAGGCACCTGATCCAAGCCATGGTATTTCCAAGTGCTTCCTATGCATGTGAAATTTAGATAATGAAAAACCAAGACCAAAGGAAACCAATGTTTTGAATTGTGCTGACAAAGAGTACTGAATATTCCATAAACTGCCAAAGAACAGAAAATATCTATTTTGGAGGAAGTGAGTGAAGGGTGCTCCTTAGAGGCAAGGATGGTGGAACTTGGTCTTACATACTTTGGGCAAGTTGTCAAGATAGGCCAATCCTTGGAAAAAGATATAATGCTGGGGGTGGGGGGGAAAGAAAGACCAGAGAAAGAGAGAGAGACCCTGAACAAGATGGGTTGACACAGTGGCTGGAACAATGTCTGAGCATGTCTGAGATTATGAATCAGGCACAGGCTAGAACAAGGCGCCAATCTCTTGTTCACAGGGTCGTTTTGAATTGTAACTGATTTAAGTTCACATGACAACAACAGATGGCACAACTTGTTTGCCAAAACTGAGGAGGATGTGAGGCACTTGCTGCATAAGGTCAAAGAACTGCAGCCTTCAATATGGATTGAAGCTCAACATGACGAAAACAAAGATTCTCACCACTGGGCCAATTGGTAGCATCATGATAGATAGTGAAGAAACTGAGATTGTTAAGAGCTTCACCTTGCTTGGCTCCACAATCAACACTCTCAGTACTAGCAGCCAGGAAATCAAAAGACAAATTACAATAAAAAATATCTCCCGTGTACTGAAGAGCAATGATGTCAGTCTAGAGACTAAAGTGTACCTGATCCAGGACATTGTCTTCACAATTACTTGCTATGAATCTGAGAGCTGGGCAATGACTAAGAATGATAGAAGGAGAATTGATGCCTTTGAGTTGTGGTGCTGGAAAAGAGTGCTGAATATACCATGGACTGCTAGGAGAACAAACAGTTTAATCCTAGAGAGGGTGAAGTCAGGTTGCTCCTTGGAGGCAAGAATTCTGGAGCTCCATCTGACATACTTTGGACATGCTGCTAGGCGGGATCAGTCCTTAGAGGAGGACATCATGCTTGGGAAGGTCGAGGGACAGCACAGGAGAAGAAGACTTTCGATGAAATGGATTGATTCAGTGACTAGGGTAATGGGGATATGCATATCAGGGACAATAAGATTGGCACAGGATAGAGCAAGGATTAGGGCTGTTGCACATAGGGTTGCTATGAGTCACAGGTGACTCGACAGTACATAACAACAAAAACAACAGGAATCTGCTATCCAAATACCATTTGTTCAAATCCACCAGTTCAAACTATTGGAGAGAAGATCTGGGAGAAAATGCCTAGGAAACCCTATGAGACAGCTCTAACCTGTCCCAAAAGGTCTCTATGAATTTCAACTGGCTGGTAACACACTTCCGTGGCTTGAGGCTGCCCCACTGCCAAATAAGGGATTCTCTCAGTACCACAACCTCTTGATTCCTATGACTTCACAACATATATTTTTAAAAGCCAATTCAGCAAAATATGCTTCTTTGTTTGTTTTTTTTTAATTTTCTTTACTTTCTTTTTTAAAAAATTAATTTTAATGAAAGTTTACAGAGACTTTGGATTTCCATTCATTCATTTTTGCACTTTTCTCCCTGCCCACCCCTCACCCCCAGTTCACTCTTCTCTTTGAAAAGTAAAATTCTTTCATTGTTATACAATCCCTCCCACTAAATCCACTCCACTATGCAGCCTTCATTCTGGATTCCTGTCATGACATTAATACCTCTAATCCTAGATCCCTTCTAAAACGAGAACTGTTGAAAAAATATGCCTCTTTGTAAAAATAAAATTTTTAAATTTTTTTTCCTTCTAGTTGAAACATAATATTTCAAGGTCCAATTCACAAATGTTAATTAGTATTTTGTGTGAAAATATCAAGGAAAAATTTGACATCTCTAGAGTGCTCTTTCCAGCTGGAGATATGATAGTAATCTCTTTTTATTCAATTGCTTTATCTTAACAAAATTTAGGGGCTTTTTAAAAGCTACTGCATATTTGAAAATCCATTTACTCATTTCTCACATGTTTCCTGAACATTTTCCATTTGCTTAGCTTTGTTTTGGATCCTGGCATCTTGTTGGCACAGCGGCTAACATATTCAACTAGTAACCAAGGAGAGTTGGGGTTTTGAGCCCACCATGGGAGAAAAATGAGGAGTCTGCCACTGTAAAGGATACATTCTTGGCAACTTTATGGGGCTGTTTTACCCCATCCTCACAGGACCCTGTCTTGGATGATGCACAACCACAGTGTCCCTGAGATGCAAGGATGATGAGACTTCGTCTTACTTAATTTCAGCATGTTATCAACAGAGGTCAGCCCCTGGGGAAAGATATCCTGACTGATGAAGTAGAGGGTAAAGAGGAAGATTCTCCGCAAGCTGGAAGCTCCAACAGTAGCTACAGCACAGGAGCTTCAGCAATGGGTGGCTTCATTGCGGTAGAAATTTCGAGGATGGTGCAGGATCAAGTCAGGTTACAGTCAGTTATACATGGGTCACTGGGAGTCAGAGCTGCTGCAACAGCACCTAACAACAATCACTGTTATGAAAAGATAACAAATGGTTTGCACGCAGAAGCATTCTTTGATGGTTACTAGGAACGGGAGGGGAAAAGAGGGGAAATCACTAATTAAATGAGATGTATATTAAATTGGGTGAAGGAAAAGGCAATGTATAAAAAGGGGTGATCAACTCAATGGTAACAGGTTTTTTGTTTGGACTGTAGATATAACAGAGGAGAAAACAGATTTAAGTTCCATCCTAATAGAACTAAAAGTCTGCTCAGAAAAGACAGATAATAAAGAGATAAAAAGTTGTTATATTATATACATGTTACATTATAGTCATTCATGTCTAGGAATCTTATGTATGTTGGTATATTTTTATATACCAACACATTTTCTCTATTTCACAAAAATGTGTCATCGGTTTTGTATTCTTAGGATGACTGTTGTTGTTAGGTGCAGTTATGTCGGGAACAACTCACAGTGACCCTATGAACATCAGACCTGAATCCTGTTATATCAAGCGCCTTCCTCATCATCTCTGATACACTTGAGACCATTGCTGCAGTCACCCTGTCAACCCACCTAACCGAGGGTCTTCCTCTCTCTTGCTGATCCTCCATCTTTCCAAGCACGATACCCTTTTTCAAGGAATAACTTCTCTTAACAATATGTCCAAAGTATTAAAGATGAAGCTTGGCCACTCTTGCTTCAAAGAAATACTTTGGTTACACCTTTCCTAAAACATTTCTGTTTGCTCTTTTGGTGGTCCATGGTATAGTCAGTATTTTTCTGCAACAACACAATTCAAAGGCATCAGTTCTTCTTCTGTCATCCTTATTCATCCAGCTCTCAGAAGTACAGCAAGCAACAGAAAACACCATGGACTGAATGAGGTATATTTTACTAAGGAGCAATGACATCGTTATTCCTTTGTAATTTGGAGAGATCCCTGACAGTGGGCTTGCCCAAAGCAATATGTCTCCTCATCTCCTGACTGCTGGTCCCAAGTGTGTTGATTTTAGATCCAAGTAGGAGAGGAAAATTGACAGTTTAAATCCTTTCTCCATCTATCATGATGTTACCTATTGACTCAGTGAATTAGGACCTTTGTTTTCTTAATGATAAGATATAATCCATATTGAAGGCTGTAATATTTGATCCTCTGAAGCAAGCATTTCAAATCCTTCTCACTTTCAGCAAGCTAAGTTTTGTCATCTATATAATGCAGGTTGTTGATTGGTCTTCTTCCTATCCTTCTGCCACGTTCCTCTTCACAGAGTCTGGCTTCACAAATAATTTGTTCAGCATATGGACTGAACAGATAGGAAGTAAGGATACAATTCTGACACATACTTTCCTGATTTTACACCATGCAATGTTTCCTTGTTTCGTTTGGACAACGGTGTCTTGGTCTATGTATATGTTTCACACGATCATAATGAAGTATTCTGGGATTACCATTCTTCCCAATGTTACCCATAGTTTGCTGTGATCCACACAGTCAAATGCCTATGCATAGTCAATAAAATACAGATAGACATTTTTCTGGTATTCTCTGGTTTCACTAGGACATATCTAAGATCTGCTATTTTATCCCTGGTGCCTCGGCCTCTTGTTGTTATGTGCTGTCAAGTCACTTACGACTCATATTGACCCTATGTACAACAGCACTAAACCCTGCTCTATCTTGTGCCAATCGCACTGCCTCTGACACACCCATCATGATTACCCCAGTCACTGAGTCAATCCACCTCATAGAGGGTCTTCCCCTCCTGTGTTGTCCCTCCACCCTCCCAAGCACGATGTCCCTCTCCACAATGGTCCCTCCTTACAACATGTCCAAAGAATGTAAGATGAAGCCTCAGAATCCTTGCCTTCAAGGAGCAGCCTGGTTTCACCCTCTCTAGGATGAATCTGTTTTCTTAGCAGTCCATGGTACACTCAATACTATTCTCCAGCACCACAGCTCAAAGGCATCAACTCTCTTTCTATCATCCCTAGTCATTGTCCAACTCTCTGACGCACAAGTGATTGCAAAGACCGTGGCCTGTGTCAGACTCACCTTAGTCTCCAGAGTGACACCATTGCTCTTCAGTACTTTGGAGAGGTCCCTAACAGCAGACTTTCCCATCAAAATACGTCTTTTAATTTCCTGGCTGCTGGTGCCAAGAGTGTTGACTGTGGAGTCAAGCAAACGAAAGTTGTTAACAATCTCAATCTCTTCACCATCTTGGCCTCTTACTAAGATTAAATTACAATATCTAATGATATGATATGATATGATATCCTTTTAATTTACCAAAACCTTCTATGTGCTCATCTTCTTTAGAGAAGGAATCTTTCCGTCTAGAGAGCACTTTTGTCACAGGTGCAGTAAGCCTCCTCCCACTCGCAGACATCGTAGATTTAACAGAACAAAGCTCTGCCCAGTTCTGTATCATCCGCACAGTCTTTGCTGTGTTTACATCTATAGTTGCAAACACTGTGTCAACACATCATTTTTAGGATCTTCATCTAAGACTCAAGGAGCATTCAAGATTTTTTTATAGCACAAGATGAGAGAAGACTTAAAACAATAAATGTGTAAGCCATGGTTATTGAAGATTATTGGTATGAATTGAAGTGAAGGGTTTGATCTGAGATGTCAGCCAAACCACAATGTATTACCCCATTCCTAAACCCAAAAGATGATTGTGCTCTGCCCTTTGCATGCCAGTTCTGCAGTGAGTTGGGTCATTTCTACACCTAGAAGAGTTTCCAGAATGCTCTCACATTGTCTTGCACCTGCAGGAGGACCTTGTGACCTGTTACTGAACTCCAATGAGGTCAAAGAACATGAGAGAGAGGCCTCTTAAACACTGAGCAGAGGGGTGATACCCTCCTACGTGCTTGCAGTAGTTAGTATATCTCCACATATTCTAAACATTCACAACCCTTCAGATAAAATGGTGCCAATGGACACGCTCATTTAGACTTGGACCTCTGCCGGGACTACCTCCTTAGCCCCTGACAACAGGTAAATTGCTCCCTTGAAAATCAATAAAAAAATTTCCATTCTGGCTCTTATGGAAGCATTTATGATATTTATCACATATGATTTATTTACTGATAGAGTAAATAGTTAACAAACCATTGACTGCCTCTTAGAAATATCAAGATAAACTAGCATTGGCTGGCACAAGAAAAAACACGTCCTTCCCCACACAGAGCAGTTCAAGTTTGTCAGGAAGAGGTGTCTGAGGCACAAATACACGCCCAGGAAGTTTGCTGTCTCATCCTGTTAAGGTGAACACCTGTAAGAGAGTGAGGAAGCAGGCTGGGTCAGAGAAGCAAG
Organism: Elephantulus edwardii; assembly: GCF_000299155.1. Taxonomy (NCBI): domain Eukaryota; kingdom Metazoa; phylum Chordata; class Mammalia; order Macroscelidea; family Macroscelididae; genus Elephantulus; species Elephantulus edwardii. Next base: position 15,294,767 of record NW_006399753.1, read on the forward strand.
TGGACAGAGGGGACTCTCAACAGAAGTCTCAACTAGAAATCAGAGCCTCAGGATTGGCAGTCAACATCTGCCTGGTGACACTGCGGAAGAAAGTCCTGCTAGTCTGCTCTAAGAAATTATTGAAACCAAGGAAACTCTAGAGTGAACTTCCACTTTGTATCACATGGGGGCACCAGGAGACAGAATGAACTCAATGGAATTAGATTGGTTTTCATTAATTTGGGTCTGGATAGCACAGCTGTTGTTGTTGTTATGTGCCATTGAGTCACCTGCAGACTCGTAGCATAGCAACCCTCAGAATCCTATCCTGTCCTCAGCCTGTCCCACTGACTCTGACACACCTGGCCCCATGACTCCAGTTACTGTGTCAAACCATCTCATCTGGGGTTTCCCATTCTGTTCTGTCCCTCCATCCTCCCAAGCATGATGTCCTTCTCTAACAACTGGCCCATCCTTGCCATGTGCCCAAAGTATGAGAGACAGTGCATCAAAATCCTTGCTTCCAAAGAGAAACTTGGATTCACCCTCTCCACGACAGACCCATTTGTTCTCCTGGCTGTCCAAGTATGTTGGCTATTCTTCTCCAGCCTAATACTGACACGGGGAGATGGACCTATATTCTTCCACCTCCATCAGTCATGGGATGTGCCCTGGAATGGGTTTGCCTTGGACATACTGGCTCTCTTCAGTTGACGATAGGTCTCAGAGGCAGACCTAATGAAAACTGTCAAAAGTCACAATCCTAGCAGCTAGAGGACAGGTGCTTGGGTCCTATAGGTTACCAGGGTGACGCATCATAGCATTTACCAAACCAAACTCACTGCCAGTTCTCACTAATGGAGGCCAGCTGTCAGGGATCCGAAGCTGCAAATCTCATTGGAGGAGACAACCTCATCTCCCTCCCTCTGAACAGCTGACAGATTCAAACAGTTGACCTTTTGGTTAGCTGTCCAATACTTACACTGCTACGCCACCAGGGCGTACAGAATTACTTATAAAGATAACTGCTTTGCTTCTCCTCGCCCTCAATTCTAATTTACACAGCAAGGACTATTTGTTCCCCTTACAGAGCCTCTGCTCACTGCACCTGTCCTGACCCTTTGGAATGTAAGCATTTCCGGTCTCACTTCCTGGCACTCATCATCAATACCATTGAAGGCTCCAGACCCCAACCTTGTTTGTGCAGGTTTTACAAATGTTCTGTCTGTGCTTTGAAATATGTAGTGTAGTAAAAGGTACAAACACTGGACCAGGGTTGCCATTCATCCATTAGCTCTGTGATATTAGTAATTCATTCAGCCATTCTGGATCTATGTTTTCTCAGCCATCAAATGGAATAACTATCATGATTTTCCCAATTATTACGAGCATGTTTTTAGTTAGATAATAACTCTCACCTAGATGGAACCCCTTAGACCTTGGAAAAAGATAATAAAAATGAAAATAATTATAACAGTGTAAGTATTTACTGTTTTCCATGTGCTCTGATCGCATAGCACAAGTTGTGCTTTAAATCAAAAGGTCAGCAGTTTGAATTTACTAATTATTCTTCAGAAGAAAGATAGGTTGTTTCCTCCCCTAAAGATGGGCAGTCTCAGAAACGAGTGGGGCTGCTCTGAGAAGAGATTGCTTCAGTGTGACAGCAGTGAGGTTGAGTCTGTTTGTAAGAGGTCCTGGTGGTACAGTGACGATGGATAGATGTATGCCTGTTAATAAAAATGTCAACAGTTTGAACCCAGTAGACACACCCGGGCAGACATATGTGATAGTCTGCTCCATAAAAATTGGCCATTGCCACTGAGTTGATCCTAATTAATAAAGACCATATAAAACAGAATATAAATGCCCTACAAAGTTTCCAAAATGATAATATTTTACAGAAGCACGTTACTTCAACTTCTCCCCATGAAGCAACTGGAGGGTCCAGGCTACCAAGGTTTCGTTTAGTCGTGCGTAAGTCCTGTGCCTCTGGGGTCCCCCTCCATAAAGACTGACACTTTGGAAATCACCTGGGAAAGTTCTGTACTGTTCTGTAGGGTCACTGTGACTCAGGATCAACTCAACAGAGTCAAATTAGGTTTGGAGTAGGTGCCTTGTGTAGTCCTAAAAGACTTCACAAGGATTATTTAAACCTCACATGAACACCATAAGATATGATTATGTAACAGTCAGACTATAGGGTAATATTAAAATATTTTAAAAGTTATACAACCAAGTACAGATCAATCAGCATGAAATAACCAAAACTCTAAATTAACATGATTATTCAACAAGCTATCACATCTTAATACTTCACAGGAATGAGTGTCTTATGACACCCATTTTACAGACAATTATATTAAGACATTGTTGTTAGATACTGTCAGGTCAGTACCTACTCACAGCAACTCTGTGTGCAGCAGAACAAAGGACTGCCCAGCTCTGCACCGTCCTCACATCATTACCATATTTGAAGCCGTTGTCATGGCCACATTGTCATAGCAATCCACCCCATTAAGCACCTCCCTCTTTTTTCACTGACCCTACATTTTACCACGTATGATGCCCTTCTCCAGGAACAGGTCTCTCCTGATGGAGAAGTGAGATGACAGCTCTTCATGCTCAGAAGAGCTGAGAAGAATTCTGTCTGTACTTCTTCCAGCCTAGATTGCTTGTTTGTCTGACAGTCCATATAAAAATTAAATAGTTTGCCTCCAGATGCTGAACGTGTAGGTGAAACAGACAGGATTTGGGCACAGACAATCTAACTCTGTGGTATTGTTTTTGCTGTGTGCCCTCCAGTCAACCGTGACTCACAATCCTATGAACTACAGATTGGAACACTGCCCAATTCTATACCATCCAGACACTCCTATGGATAAATCTGGGGAGTGATCTTCCATGAAGATGAACAGCCCTGCAGTGGACCCCAAGGCAGTGGGTATGGAGACCCCAAGGTTTCCTGCTCTCCTTATACAGGTTACCAGACCCAAGCACAACAGCAATTTTCACACCACACACCCAAGACTTTCTGTCAAACACAACTGCCAGGGTCTATTGGCCTGAAGGTTAATTTTGTGAACAGTTCTGGGCCAAACTGATTATTGTATAATAAAGGATAATATTAAGAGTGATTGAGGTAAAAGAAAGCTAAAGACTGAGTTTATGTAAACAATCCAATCAGGAAGACTGTTAGAATGCAGACTGAGGAGGAGCTTGGCTTCAGGAAGCTCTGAGGAAGTTTGAGGGTGACATTATTAACAAAAAACCTCTCGATAAAGAAGCAGAAAATACCATAAACCTGTCAATTCCTCTTCACACAAACTCTTTGATGGTGGTAGAAACAGGGGACTAATACAGAAGGTTGTTCCCGGAGGCACGATAAATTGATTCAGATTCAGAAAGCAAAACACATCGTTCTGATGGAGTCTGTGGGTAAGCACAGAAATGGGTCTACGTTTATTTGATTTATGTGAAAGAAACATGGACAAAGAATTCACAGGGGGTATTCCCTGGAAATTACAGCTGACATCTCTACAACCAGCCACTCCGAGAGACTCTCGCCAACTCCACACATTCTGTCTGTGTGTGTGTGTGTGTGTGTGTGTGTGTGTGTGTGTGTGTGTGGTTGAAAGATACACAAAGGTACATCTTGGGTATACTGTGGATTCCATTCCAGACCACTGCAATCAAGTGAGTATTTCTGAAAAGCTGTGTTTGCAGTAAACTCCAATATATAACAGCATTAGGAAAAAATTGGAAACACTGAGAATTACCAAAATATGGCAAAGAGACATGAAGTGAGCAGATGCTGTTGGGGAAAAGGTGCCTAGAGAATTGCTCGGAGAGCTCTGAGCCATTGTAGTAAGGGGTTATCCCAAAGGCAGGCAGTTCGAAACCACCAGCTGCTCCATGGGAGAAAGATAGGCAGTCTCCTGCAGTGCACCTTAACGACTGAAAACTCGCTGCAGGGTCAGCTCTGAGTCAGTTTCGACTCCAGGGAACCTAACAGCAACACAGGATTGCTTGGTGCAAGGTTGCCATAAACTTTAAATTTGTAAAAACAATAAAAGCTAAATAAACCACGCACAATAAATGCAAAGTATGAAAAAAGGAGGTATGCTTGTACTTGCTAAACACATTCTCTCTCTCTGTCTGTCTCTCTCTCTCTCTCTCACACACACACACACACACACACACACACACACAGAGCCCCTCTTCTAAAGTCACTGTGAAAGGATGCAGAACCAGAAGCCCAGCATGCCTGAATCCTGCCCTAACACACTCCCTCTTTATCTGTGCTGTGCTCTGTCTGGTCTCGCTGACCTTCACTTTGTGCTAGTTCCATTCCTAGCTGGCTTCTGTCTTCCAGGTGGACGTGATATCTTGCTTGCCTTTGAGATTCAGGGCCAGCGGAAGCCAGAGACACCATATTTACTGGAACTTAAATAGTCCCGCAGCCACTGTGTTCTAGCTGACTTACCACGTGCATGTCTTCATTCACTGCTCCACTTACCAAGTGAGATTCCATCCGCTACATGGACGTCATGGCGTAGGGTTGTACACAAGGCTCCCAAGATTGGAGCCAACTCAATGGTGTGTAATAGCAGCGGTAACATCGTCCTCAAAAGTGGGAACTAGAGAGAGCACATCTATAAAATTATTATTAGAGTTTTTCCTGCTAAATAGAAAAGCAAGCTCCTAATGCAGCGCAACAGTCAGTCTGTATCACCTGTTCTTTTCCACCTTCCCGTGACTTTACAAAATCTGGTTTCCAAGACTTTGAAGTCTTACAGTAGCAGATCACCCATCTTTTCCCTCTGAGATACCCAGTCGACCTTTCAGTCAGCAGCCCAACAAACAACTCATGAAAGATCAGAATTTGATCTCATCATACACATTTCATTTTATGACAATCACACTGTGATTGTAGGCGTGCTCTAGGTCTTTCTGCCACTCCAAGCTTGTAAGAGTTTTCCTCTTTCTATTTCATGAGACAAAGACCGCTAGTCACTTTGCCTTTCAAGATGCTAGGTTGTATTTTTTTAAAGGGAAACTCTGCTCTGATGGTGGAGTGTGTTGGGCTGCTAACCTAAAGGTCAGAAGTTCAAATCTATCAACACCTCTCTAAAAGAAAGATAAACAACTTCCTCTTGTCAAGATTTAAAGTCTCAGGAATCAGATAGAGTGTCAGAATGTGTCAGAATGGACTCAGTGACCATGACTTTGGTTTTTTGTTCTTTTAATGTAATAGAAATTGATGAATTTCCTTACACATTGATACATATTAAGATAAAAAAAAGAAATAACAAATAAGAGAAAATAATAACAAACATTACCTAGAAATAATAATATGTAACATTGCGCTTGGCAAGTCTGCTTTTAGGGACCTCTCCAAAATTCTGAGGAGCAGTGATATCATTTTAAAGACTAAGGTGCATCTGATTCAGGCCATAGTCTCCTCAATTACCTGTTACTCATCAGAGAACTGGTTAATGAATAAGGATGATGGGAGAAAAATTGATGGCTTTTAGTTGTGATGCTAGAGAAGCGTACTGGATATTCCATGGATTGCTAAAAAAAAAAATTCCTTAGGTATGTTCTGGAAAGGGTACCAGAGAGCTCTTTGAGGGCCAGGTTTATGAAGCTTCATCTCTCATACTTAGGCCGTTCCCTGGAAAGGGACATCATGCATGGAAATTTGGAGGGTCAGTTCAAGGAGAGGAAGACCCTCAATGAGACGGATTGACACGGTGAATTCAGCAATGGGCTCCAGTGTCTCAGAGGTGATGAGGATGGGCTGGGATGGAGTGGCTATTTTCAGGCTGGCTGTGTATAGGGTCACTATGAGTCATATTCAACTCAACAGCACTTAACAACAATAATATCAATAGTCAAGATATCACTCTTGATAACATTAAATGAATAAACAGAGCCCTTTTACTAAGGGAGCTCTGGGACATAGTCTGTAGGGAGGCGTGGTACTGATCCAGACTTCTCTGGCAGTTTGAACCCGCCAGTTTCTCCTCGAGAAAAGATGGCCAATATCTTCCTTTGTGATTTGCAGTCTCCAAAAACCCACTGGAGAGTCAGGATTATTTTCCACTCTAGTTTAAATAAATTATAATGTTTAATTTTCTCTTGATTTCATAAAAAAGGACATTGAACTGAAGCGAAAAGAATTTCTGAAATAGTGACAAATACCCTTGTTGGTTGACAGAATTTCATCAGTTCTTTTCTTCCACAAAGACCTCAGCTTTGAGAATATCAGCCTGATGTTTCATATTTGATGTGCCTTTTGATCGTGTTTAATCTTCCTTCAGAATTTTGTAGACTTTCCTGTATCGTCTCTGACACTGACGGGCGCTAGAGGGCATTTCAGGTAAAATTGATTTCTGCTTGTGAGAGACTTTTTCTGTGTGGCTGGCAAGTCAGCCTCGCACCAGTCATTGCTCCCTGAGAAGACAGTGTCTTCTGTTCTTCTCAACGTCCAGGTCTTCCTTTATTTCAGAATTCTCTTTCTAGTACAGTACACAAATTATCCCACGTCTTTGTCTGTCCTATTTGCTGTCTATCTCTGAGAATGTTAATCTCTTCAACTCTTTTGGGGACAGTGTGTATGATGCGGCAAGGTTTTCTTCTGACAGTAATTTCAATTCCCTGATTTATCGTAAGGCAGTTGGTGGTGTAGTCTCTAGGGTGCTATACAGCAAATGCAAATGTGAAGCCTCTCTGCATGTTCAAATCCACCAGCAGCAGGACAAAGATGAGCAATCTCTTCTCAAGTGATTTACAGCCTCAGAAACCCAACAGGGGCTCAGCTGTGAGTTAATTCCTACCAGACAACAATGAAAGGGAGACATTTACTTACCTTCATTTACTTCTTTTTGTTTCTCATTCAGGGATCCATTCTCTCATCATAATGTTTTGTTTCTTCTTTTTAATAGAAGCCTCATGGTTCTCTTGAGTTACTTACTATTTTTTTAAGTTCTGCACAGCATTAATTTTGTTGGTCTTTTTTGGGTGAGGTGTGAAGGTCTGATGTAGGAACATCACAGTTATTATAACAGAGCTATTCGCTATGTGGCTTCACCATCATTCACTGGTCCTCTTTCATGCTGCGGTTGGGGAACCGATTGTGCAGAGGTTCAAGGGAAAGGCCTTTTGAAAAGTGTGCAAGTTCCTTTTGTATATCTTGTTGTTGTTAAGTGTCATGGAGTCGTAAATGCCTCATAATGACCCTATGAATAAAAGACCATTGTATAACTTTGATCATTTTGCCAAGTTTATAGGGTTTCCAGAGGCAAGCTATTTCGGAAGTGGATGCCACTCCTGCTTCCAAGCTTGTTTTAATCGGGGACCTCCACCAAACACTGTCCACCATGAGTAACCATTCTCCTATTTGACACATCAGAGTCACAGGGTTTAGCATCACAACAACCATGAGTTACCTCTGTACAGCAAATGGACAGACCAGTGCCATACCACTTAGAAGAATCTTTGACCGAAAACAACTAAAACCAGGCCTTAGGGCCAGCCTGAGGGCCCAAGTGCCTTTTTAAATAGGAGGCAGAATACAATCAACTCACAGCCAATGCCAGTAAACAATGCCCCAGAGTCTCACCAGAACCAGAAATCAAACCCCTATAGAGTCAGACTGCTTCAGAATACTCCCCACCTGCATCCCTTACTGGTGAATAAAAGTCTTTTTAAAATAGGAGGATGAATACAATCAACTCACACCCAATGGCCAATTAATCCAAACCTCTGTAGAGTCAGACTGCTTCCGAAAACTCTTGAGACCACTCAGATATATCTGTGAAACTAGAGTAAATAAAGCTTTATTTACTCTGCTGACTTTTTCATCATTCATGATGTTTCCACTTCTTAAGATTTGTAATGACTGGCTTGGCTTGGCTTTTGGCCTTAAAGGGTGTTTTGGTTCGCTGTGTGAAACACATTCCTGGGCTTTTGTCCTCATTTATTCTTGGCCATTGCCTTAGATACGTGCATATAGCTGGCTGTTCAAGGGCCCCGTGACCTATTTACTAGTTATTTCATCTTCTTCTTAGTAGCTCCTATTGTGAGAGACCATTTTGGGAAATTTTGTTCCTTTCCTGGGATATGGTTTTGTTCATCTTCGGGTTGTTATCCAGGCTGGATCCACCTGTCTCTTTAATGCCGCAGCCGTTGTTTTGTTAGATAGCTAACTGTTGAGATCTTACTCTTTTGCATTAAAGGCTTTGCTCTTTTGTTGATCATTTGCTCAACTCTAATGTGCATCTCTGGCTTCACATTCAATTCCAATTTACCTGTAACTTACTAGTCTTCTCACAGGTGATAAAATCAGGTCATTTCAGTGAGAGGGAGTGAGTTTGTCTCCATTGGAACTCTGTACCATATTATTTGAGTGTTACTTTTTCTTTAGAAATATCTTACAAACATTCTATATCAGCATTTCTATCCCACAGTAAGTGTGTATTTCAATCGCATTTGTAGGTAAGCTTAAGCATTGAGTCATTCACCCAGTTCACTATGTTGTATCATGTGCCATCAAGTCGGGTCTGATCCACAGCCAACCCTCCAGTGGGTTTTCTGAGGTTATAAACCACACAGGAGGAGAGTGTCTGTCTTTCTGTACAGAGAAACTGGGGGATTCAAACCATGGGCCTTTGGGTTGGCAGTACAACTCCTTACCACTTGGTTACCACAGCTCCCTATAGAGTAATGGGTGGATTTTTGCATTTATTTTTGTCTGCGAACAGCAATGATGTCAGTCTGGAGACTAAGGTGAGCTTGATGCAGGCCATAGTCTTTGTAATTACTTGCTTTATATCAGAAAGCTGAACAATGACTAGGGCTGATAGAAGGAGAATTGATGCCTTTGAACTGTGGTACTGGAGAAGAGTACTGAATATACCATGAAATGCTAGAAGAACAAACAAGGTCATCCTAGAGAGGGTGAAGCCAGGCTACTCCTTGGAGGCAAGGATGCTGAAGTTCCATCTGACATACTTTGGGCTTGTTGCAAGGTGGACCAGTCCTTGGAGAGAGATGTCATGCTTGGGAGGGTGCAGGGACAGCGCAGGAGAGGAAAACCCTTGATAAGATGGATTGATTCTGTCACTGGGGTAATGGGGGTAGGTATGTCAGAGATAATAAAGTTGACAAGAGAGCGTAGGGTCTAGGGCTGTTGTACATGGGGCTGCTATGAGTCGGAAACAACTCGATGGCATATAACAGCAACAACAACTCTTATACGCTGAAATCTTCAAGGATAGATAGAGTTTTTGAATTCTAAACATTTTTAAAGAGTTGGATTCTCCAGTCTGCCTATTAAGAATTTAAGATTTAGGAATATTTTTAAGTCTTCCCAAGATTTTTTTTTTCCACTTTGTCTGTTTCCTGCACCACTTTGAAGCACTAGTAGTGGAACTCAGAGCCATCAAACATATTAAGTGTCTTCCTTGGCAGCCATGTTCGCTATTGTGGATCTAACATTATATTTACTCTCTTGCTTATTTGCTACTTGTGAACTTTTTTGCTGACATTTACTGTTTTGTTGGTGGCAATTATGGTGTTCATTGTGTTAGGTAATAGGAAGGAAGATTGCATTATTTAGATTTACTGTGCTGTCTCAGTCTCACTTGGAAATTGTCAGAGCTAAGCTCCATGCTCTCTTCTAGCAATCATCTGGTTCTGGTTCTTCGCAAAAATGTTTTCCTGCTTCGTCTATGTGGTTACGGAGTGAATCTCTTTCTACATATCACCATCATCACAGTGATCACAAACATCAGATTATACAAGGGCTTTAAATTCAACTTGTCTGAAAGAAGTTTTGACTGTAGTAACATGTAATCATAGAAAATAAGAAGAAAAACAGATATTGTCTAATTAAGTCCCTACTTAACTAATCAGGTTTTCAGTGGAAGAAAAGGAAGCCAAGAGAAATTAAAAGCAGTCACATTCAAACAGCGTACTGTTTTCATGTTTTGTTGTTTTTTTTTTAAAAAATATAATTATTTTGTGTGTGTACCATCCAATCGGATCTGACTGGAACAGGAGGAGATTGCCCCTCCTTCTCCAGCAGAGCATCTGGTGGATTTGAACTGCACGCCTCTGGGATTACAGTGCAGCTTCTTGCCACTAGGCCCCCAGAGATTCTGCAAAGAGTGTGGCATCCAGATTGAAGGAAGACACATCAACAACTTGTGTTTTACAGATGGTACAAACTCGCTTGCTGAAAACAAGGTTACTTGCTGCAAAAGATCAAGGACTTCAGACTTCAACATTGATTTCATCTCAATCTCAAGAGGACAAAAATTGTTACTGCTAGTGACATGATAAATTGGAAAATACAGAATTTGTCAATGCTTTTTTCTTATTTGCGTTCACAATCAACACCTTTGTCTCAGCAGTGAGGATATCAAGAATCATTTAGCATTGGGAATGTTTGCTGTTAGGGATCTTTCCAAAGTTCAGAAGAGCAATGATGTCAGTATGAAGACTAAGGTAAGCTTAATTCAAGCCACAGTTTTTCTAATTACCTATTATGCATCTTAGAGCTGCATAGTGAGTAAGAATATCAGAAGAAGAATCAACACATTTAAGTTGTGATGCTGGAGAAGATTGATGAATATCCTATGGACTGCCAAAAGAACGAAAAGATATGTCTTAGAAAAAGTGCAGTCAGAGGCAAAGATGACAACGCTTCATCTCATGTATTTTGGGCATGTTGCTACGAGAGACTATTCCTTGAAGAGGGATGCCATGCTTGGAAAAGTAGAGAGTAAGCAAAAGAGAGGAAGTCCCTTAACGAGATGGATTGATACGGTGACTTCAGCAATGGGCTCAAGTGTGTCAGAGAAGACAAGGATGACGCAGGATAGGACAGAGTTCAGGTGTGTTGTTCTTGGGGTCTCTTTGAGTCTTACTCAACTCAATGGCACTTAATAACAACAACACAATAGTTTCAGATTATCTTTGTTACTTTGGTCAAGTTACATACTCTTATGAAAACCAGTTTTCTAATCTAGAAAACAGAAATAATTGCCTCCCATGCAACATTATTTGCAATGAAAATAATTAGCATATTGTCTGGCATGCAACTGTCATTCAATAATTGATAATTGTGCTTTATAATCTATGCTGCTTTTAGCCCAGGACCCCTTCTTTCAAACTACATCTGAGTACACATTTATTATTCATTTTTCAAAGCTTCCTCGGTCTAGGTTGAATATTTATTCTAAATAAGTAAACAAATAGTTGTTAATATAATTTTCTCTATTAAGTGCTAACAAGCAAATACTGATGTAAATGGAATTGTGTTTAATGTAAAATTATGTTTGATTTCTTTGATAATTATTCCTACTAGATCTTGGAGAGAAGGTATGGAGAAAGGATACAACCCTGTACACTTTTCAGATTTTAAACCATGCAGTGTTCCCTTGCTCTGTCCAGACAACTGCCTCTCGGGCCAGGTATAGGTTTCATATGACCAGAACTAAGTGTCCTGGGATTCCAGTTCTTCTCAAAGTTAGCCATAATTGATTATGATCCATTTACTCAAATGCCTTTGCACAGCCAATAAAATAAGATAGACACTTTTCTGGTATTTTTCTGATTTCTGCCAGGACCCATCTGACTTCAGCAATGATATCCTTGGTGACATGGCCTCTGCTAAATCCAGCTTGAACTTCTGGCAATTCCCTCTCAATGTACTGTTCTGGACATTTTTGGATGATCATTATTTTGCTTGCATGTGGTATTAATTATATGTTCAATAATTTCCACATTTTGTTGGATGATCTTTCTTCGGAATGGGGACAAATATGGATCTCTTCCAGTCACTTGGCCACGTAGCTGTCCTCCAAATATCCTGGCCTAAACTGGTGAGCATGTCCAGGATTGAATCTGTTCATTTCAACATGTCAATTGGTATCACATTGATTCTTGGGGCCTATGTTTTACCACTGCCTTCAGTGTAGCTGAACACAATCTATCCAATGATCAAATTATTCAAGAAGTTGGACTCTGTGAAGAAGAATGTGAGATCAGAATCAGAGGAAGATTCATCAACAGTCTGTAGTATTGACACTACCTTGTTTGCTGAAAGTAAGGAGGACTTAAAAGGCTTGCTGTGAAAGAACAAAGACTATAGCATTCAATATGCATTGCATCTCAACATCAAGAAGACAAAAACTCCTCACCATTGTATCAATAAGCAACATCATGGTAGGGGAAGAAAAGACTGAAGTTTTCAAATATTTCATCTTACTTTAATCAACAATCAATGCCCTTGGTACCAGCAGATAGGAGTTCAGGAGACATTGCAAATGGACAAACCTGCTCCTGAGGACCTCTCCAAATTGCTAATTGATGTCAGTTTGAAGACTAAAGTGTGCCTTATTCAGGCCATGATCTTTCCAGTCACTTGCTATGCACCCAAGAGCTGGACAGTGAATAAGGATGACAGAAGAATTTATGCCTTTGAGTTGTAGTGTTGGAGAAGAGTGCTAAATATCCCATGGATTGCAAAAAGAACAAAGAGATACATTTTGGAGAAAGGGTGGTCAGAGTTCTCCCTGGAGACAAAGACGATGAAGCTTCATCTCACATACTTTGGACATGTTACTAAGAGATGGACATTATAGTTGGAAGGGGTAAAAAAAGCAGAAGACGGCCCTCAATGAGATGAACTTACAGTGACTGCAGCAATGGGCTCAAGAGTGTCAGAGATGACGAGGATGGCACAGGAGAGGACAGGATTCAGATTTGCCATCCACAGGGTTTCTGTGAGTCATACTTGACTTAATAGCATCTAACAACAACAGATCTTGGAGTGGTAGGTAGGTGAATGGAGTATTCAACATGACAAAGGCAGTATTATTCTTGGTTAAGTCAGATATTGTGATGTCTTATTTGTAAGAAATATTTGAGATCACAAGGTGGCATGCACTTGACATAATATGGAGGTCAAGGTCAGCACAGGAAGGGATCAAGGCAAGGATGAGACGAATGGTTAGAAAGCATTGCTAACTAGGGGAAAATTCTAGAGTTACAACATATGGATTTGGCAGCACTATAGCTAAGGCGTCTTTAGGATCTTGTAATAAGTAAAATTCATCCAGTATTTATTTCTTCTAAAACAGTAACAACGACAACAACAACAAAACAATCTAGTGTGTCTCACCAAATATCTTCTGAATGGTTTATATATGGTAGCCATGGGAGGTTGGAGACCCACCGCACAGAATCCCTGTCCTCACACGCCAACAATCTAGTGGAGGTAAAAATAATGTATATAAATTAGTAGTCTGACTGTAGTATATGATGCTATTGTTACCATCTAGTTGGAAGTAACTCATAGCTGACCTTCCAGAGGGTTTTAAAAAACAGTAAGTTTCATGGGAGAAGATTGCCCATATTTCTGCTGTGGTCAAGTGGTGGATTCGAATATCATATCTTTGGCATGGCATTGACCTTACCACTGAATCACCATTTCAGAGGCCTCTGTGATATATAATAGGGATAATAAAAAGTTAGTCTGGATAGTAGAAAAGAAAAATCGCTTCTACGTGTGTTTGAATTGAGTGTTGATATTAAAAAGGAGATTTGTATTTCATGAGATAATGATAAAGTTGGATTAATTTTTATTAATGATAAAGTCCAATTAATTTTTGGTTATTTAAAGGGGAGAAGAAAGTGAGGGATCATGGAGCACCAGAAGTAGAAGCTTTAGAGTGTGTGTTGCTTTGGGATGCCTTCCTTGAGATCTTCTGAGACTGCCTAAATCTTGCCCTAAGCGCAACTAATCTACATCTTCTTTGAGCTTCTGGCCATTATATTATTTTAAATGCTCAAAAAGATCACTCACACTCACATTATAATACTTGTCTGGAAAAATATAGACCAAAGGCCTGTGATTTGGTTGTTACTTATTGGTTGTTTACCTGGGAAAACAAAGAATTGAGTTGGATTTCTTGAAATTTACAAGTGCCATCCTCTGCCTCTGAGCCTCTGTCAAACAACATTTCATCTAGTGGACAGCTTGGCGTCTCGTAGCTGATGTGTGTGGCATGGGGGACTTCAGAGGGAGGAGACCTGAGTGGATGATATAAATAACATGCATGAATTACTGGGTGCTCAATAGCTCGTGAAGAACAAGTGTTTGTGATATATGGTGTCCCTTACCTGTGACCATAGGGTGATCATAAACGCCAAAGAGCCAAGAACGGGCTATAAAATCTCCAAGCCAAGGCTGCGGACTCGTGAGTGTCAGCAGGTGGGCAGCCAGGTTGCTGAGTGACAGATGGCAGCTCGCTGCCCTGTGCCTGAACTCATCACTGCTTTTTACATCACACTTCATACCTCAACATCCCTATGTGACGGTTGGTTCACAGACTGCCCGTCATTCATTTTCCCCTCACCTGGAATATACACTTTCCGTGTGTCACTGAGGTCGGAGCTCATTCACGTTTTAAGATTCAATTCACATCGTTCCCAAGAAGTGACCCTGCCCTCGTCAGGCCAGCTGGCCCCATCTGTGCTTTCCAAGCTTTTTGTGAATGTTTTTCTCACTGCCTTTATAAGGCACTAATAAAATGTGCCTCTGGGAGTGTCCACCCCCATCTGTCAGCTTACCATACTGGGAGGACCTCTGTGTTGCTGAGATTCTAGAAGCTTCTTGCTACCATTCTTTTCAATCCTGGCAGTGCCACTGTGGTAAGCAGATTTAGCAGAGCTTCCAAATCAAGGTAGACTAGGAAGAAAGGCCTGAAGATCTGATCCCAAAGATTAGGCAATGGAAACTCTGTGGATCACAGCAGAACACTGTCCTGTTTGGTTTTTGTGAACATGTCACCAATAGGGGCATTGTGTTTGATGAAGAGGGCCAATGAGGGTGTGGAGACCTTCAGAGAAACAGACTGGTATAAGAGCCTCATCAATGGGCTTGATTCTGTCTGTGAGAGAGGGTGACATAGCTCAGATAGCATTTCATCATAGTCAGCTCAGCGTCAGCTCTGTATCCACAATGTCAGCTAAACTATTACTTTCTTGAGATTAGAGAATATCTTTATTTTTAATTTTTTTAAATTTTATTATATGTGTGTGTGCCATCAAATTGGATCTGACTAGTACTGGAGGAGATTGTCCCTCCTTCTCCACAGAGTATCTGGTGGCTTTGAACCACACGTCTCTGGGATTGCAGTGCAGCACCAGAGTTCCTGAGAATATCTTGATTTTTGTGGTGTATTATTATTATTATTATTATTAGTGACACTGATGTGCCAAATGTGGTAATGGGTACCCATGGTGGACAGTGTTGGCTGGAGCTTCCCGACTAAAACAAGCCTGGAAGCAGAAGCAGCAGCCACTTCCGAAATGGCTTGCCTCAGGAAACTCTATGTACGAACAGTGCTCAGGCCTTTCATTCATAGGGTCGCTATGAGTCGTCTACAACTCCATGACACCTAACAACAACAACATCTTTATTATTATTACTAATTATGAGTATTTTTTTTTGTTTTAATCCTCAATGCCCAGACTACAGTCTAAGCTTAGTTACTTTCATTCAAAATCAGTACATAGACGAATAAGCAGTTGTCTGAACAGAACAAAGGTGCAAAGTCAGGAAAAGCACGAGTCAGGGCTGTGTCCTTTCTCCACGTCCATTCAGTCTGTTTGCTGAACAAATCTCTGGAGATGAGGACTCCTCGAGAGCCCATTATGTGCAGACAAAATGACCTTGTGGGCAGAAAGCGAAGAACATTTGTGCAATCACGAGGACTTCCCAAGTCCATTTCTGAAGTTTGTAATTTAGTTCCTCTATGGTCAAAAAATTAACAAAACGGCCCTTGAGTTGATTCTGACTCATAGTAACTCTATGGGACAGAACAGAATGGTCTCTGAGGGTTTAATAGGCCATAACTCTTTATGAAAGTGTCCTATCAACATTTTTCTCCCTCAGAGTAGCCGGGGATCTTTAAGTTAGCAATCCAGTGCTTAATCCAGTATACCACCAGAGCTCTGTCCATGGTGGTGTCCCAGAATTTGCCTATCTCACCAGTTTCTCTATAAAATGGGTATAATAATAATTTATAGTGTAGATGTAAGGATAAAATGAGAAAGTGAGGCAGAGGAGCTGTTCAGTTTCTCATGCTCCACAGAGCAAAACACTGTGACCTGTTCGGCATTGGAGGCAGAAGCACTCGCATGAGGAGATATGATGGAAAAGGCAAATGGGAAGGTCCAGTAATCCCAGATTGAGAAGCGTCCTCATTTATGGACCCCAGCCAAGAGTTTAGTGAAATACTACATGCTTTTACTTGCTGAAGGGTCTTTTCTTCTTAACATTAAACAGATAAGAGAACAGTAGGGCTTGGTAGCTCCCAGGGAGCCAGGAAAAATCTGTTTTAACTTTTTTACCTCAATTGCATGATTCATGTACATACCACCTCTTTAACTGTGACTTGCATAATTGAGTTTGGTGTGTTTGCCACAGGGCACACTGCTAAAACCACCAGTTAATGAATCATGGGCCCACCGGCCAGTTTCTCAGCTGCTGTCCAGAAGAGTTGCACCCTCCCCTATGAGTTAAGGTCTGCTAATTAAGCTCAGATGTGTTGTATCTCTTCCTCTTAAACTGACAATTGAGTTTTGACCCCAAGAAACACACTCCCCAAAAAAAGGTCACATTTATAAGAAGGTGAAAGCATGTTGTGTCAAGTTTGGTTACATATCGATATTGTATAGTAAAGATGATAGAAGAAGAATTGTCGCCTTTGAATTGTGGTGATGAAGAAGAATACCAAATAGCTCATGAAATAGCTCATAAAAGAACAAACCCGCAGGGTGTCCTTAGAAGCAAATGTGGTGAAATTTCATCTCACGTACTCTGGGCCTGTTGGAAAAAACCATCATGTTGGGAAAGGTGGAGGGTCAGAAAGAGAGGAAGACCCACAACAAGATGGACTGACAAAGTGTCTGTAACGTTGGGCTCACGCCTACAGGACGTCATGAGGATGGCACAGGATAGGGCAAGGTTCAGAGCAGAGTTGCTATGAATCATGGTGGACTTGTTGGCATGGAACAAAGTATTGTATTCTTACATTGCTTAACATCTGGGCGTTAAAGATTCCTCAGTGTTGGTAGAAGGAAGATGGACCACTTAAGGTCTAACCACCAAATTTGGCTCAAGTGAAAATTCCTTGCCACTGAGTCAGAACCAACCCATGGCTGATTCCCTAATAGGTATTCAGTGGCTGTATATTGTATGGAAGGAAATCGCCCATGTTTGTCCTGCTGGCGGACTCAAATTACCTACCTTTGGGTTGGCAGTGCAATTCCTTACCTGATAGGCCCCTACAGCTCCCTGAGTGAAGAAACAGCAATTATTATTGATATTATCATTTCAGTGATAATAATTGTTTTTTAATCAAATTTTCAGATGATGTATGCCCCAATGCATTTTTTTACCTAATGGAGCAACAGAATTGGAGGAAGACTTATCTACAATCTGCATTATGCCAATAACACAACCCTGCTTGCTGAAAGAGAGGAGGACACAAAGTGCTTGCTGCAGAAGGTCCAAGGACTATGGATTGAAGCTCAATATCAAGAAAACAAAGTTTCTCACCACTGGGCTGATTGCAGCATCATGATAGATGGCAAAGAGATTGCAAGTGTTCACAGCTTTAGTTTGTTTGACTCTGCAATCAAAACTCTTGACACCAGCAGCCAGGAAATTAAAAGACAAATTGCATTGGGAAAGTCTGCTGTCAGAGACCTCTTCAAAGTACTGAAGAGCAACAATGTCAGTCTGGAGACTTAAGTGTGCCTGGTACAGACCAGGATCTTTGCAATTACTCGCTATGCATCAGAGAGCTGGACAAAGAATAGGAATGATAGAAGGAGAATTGATGCCTTTGAGCTGTGGTGCTGGAAAAGAACATTGACTATACCATGAACTTCTAAGAGAACAATAGGTTCATCCTAGAGAGGGTTAAAGCAGGCTGCTCGTTGGAGGCAAGGATTCTGAAGCTTTGTCTAACCTATGTTGAACATGTTATAACGAAGGACCGGTCTTTAGAGAGAGATGTCATGCTTGGGAGTGTGGAAGGACAGCACAGGAAAGAAAGACTCTTGATGAGATGGATTGCTTCAGAGACTGGAGTAATGGAGGTAAGTGTGTCAGAGACAATAAGGTTGGAACAGCATAGAGCAGGGTTTAGTGCTGTTGTACATAGGGTCGCGATGAGTCACAGGTGACTCAATGGTACAAACAACAACACCTTAGAAAAAGAATTATTACTATTTAATATTCCCATCTTATAAATAAAAAAAAAACAACAGCAAGAGTCATGGGCTGATTTCAGACAGACTGAATACAAAGGCAATGTCCTAAAAACCTGTTTTTTTAAACTATATTGTGCACAGGAACTGCCTAGGGATCTTATAAAATGCAGGTTGTGTTAATGGACTGGGGCTGCAAGTCTGTATTTTGCGCAAATTTCCAAGTGAAACCTACATTGTGTGTCCAAAAAGGAATTCAGATAAGGTCTTAGTTTCCCTAGTGAATTCATAATAAAAAGCACAGCTTTGAAAGAGAGAGAGAGAGAGAAATTTTTTCCAAGTTCTGCAGGCTAAAAGGTCAAATAAGGGTCTCAGCCACATCCATGCCTGTTTGAGCCCTCTCTCGAAATCCTGGTGCCTGCCTGTGACCTTTGGCACCACTTGCCACCCTGCCTAATAAACTCAATACTCTCAATTGGAAAGGTGGTCTTGTCTACTGTTATCAGTTCTTTTTTCCAAAGATTAAAGAGCCTCAAAGATCCCTGATGGTGCAGTGGTTAAAGCACTCAACCCTCTAACTTCTATGGGTGAAAGATAGGTATGTCTGTCCCGGTTAAGATTACATACAGTCTTAGAGACCCTACGGGGCATTGCTACTCTGTCCTGAGGGGTGACCATGAGTCAGAATTGGCTCAACTACAGTGGGTTTGATTTGTTGCTTCTAGAAAATCAGAACAATGTGCATGTCCAAACTCACCCAAGTCTTCAGACTACCACCTGGGTTTGCAAATATCATGAACTACTTTTTTTTTTTTTACCATTTTTTATTATTATTAATTTTAATGAAAATTTACAGATATTGGATTTCCATTCATTCATTGTTGCACTTTCCTCCTGCCCACCCCTCCGCTCCAGTTTGTCCTTCTCTTTGAAAGTAAAAGAAAAATTCTTTCAGTGTTATACAATCCCTCCCCCAAGTCTACTCCACTATGCTGCCTTCGTTCTGGACTCCTGTCATGACAGTAATACCTAATCACATATCCCTTTTAAACAGTTCTCTCCCTCATCTGTTTCAATGTAGTACACATTATTTATCCCCTCTTTCTCAGTCTTCCCTGGACCCCAATGTTAGTCCCTTTTTACAACAATGGCACTATGAAGTATTTGTCCTTTTGTGACTGAGATATTTCACTCAGTATAATGTCTTCCAGGGTCACTCATTTTGAATAATATTTCATGGGTTCCTTGTTTTTCAATTCAGTGTAGTATTCCACAGCTTCTCTATCCATTCTTTTGTTAATGGGCACTTAGGTTGTTTCCAACTCTTTGCTATTGTAAACAAAGCCACGATAAACATGGGTGTGCATATATCTGCTTGGGTGACAGTTATGGTTACTTTAGGGTATATTCCCAGTAGTGGAAATGCTGGGTCAAATGGTATTTCTCTTCGCAACTTTTTGAGAAAGCGCCATACTGCCTTCCATAGTGGTTGCACCATTTTACACTCCCACCAACAGTGAATAAGGGTTCCAGTTTCTCCATAACTTCGCCAGCATTTGTTGTTTGCTGTTCTGTTAAAGTTTTCTATTCTTACTGGGGTGAGATGATATCTCATAGTGAACAACCTTTTCTAAACCACGACCTGCCTAAGTTGACTTCTTGAATTGTGGCAGAAAAGACCTTCAGTGCTAACTAGCGTAATTAGTTGTTCCAGTTTGCCCAGGACAGAGGGTGTTTCAGGGAAGTAGCATTTTGTGTTTCAAAATTCATTATGACAGAATTTAGCCAGGATGAGCTGGTCTCTATACAGCCTCAGAGTCTACCCAGAAGCATGACGCCTTCCTGCATCACACAGTGGAACACTGCCTGGTCCAGTGCAGTGCGTGCCTATGTCCTGTTGTGAGGCAGGCTGTATCATGATCCATAGGGTTTTCAGTGACTGAATTTCAGCAATACCTCACTTGGTATTTCTTTCTGTTATGATTCTACTCACTTGCAATTTGCAACTAATCAAAGCACAGTCTATAGTGAATTATGCCTCCGCTCCAAAGGCCTTGCCTTTTCATGGGTTTGAATTCACCAGCTGCTCCTGGGGAGAAACATAGGCAGCCATCTCTCTTTTGTTAGGATTTCAACCCAGAAATCCAACGAAGGGTCTGTATGACCCTAGGATGATGTGACAGCTATGAGCCTTGTATTTTGTTTCCATCCTATCTAGCCCTGAGGTCAGTACTATTTCCGGTTCATCCTTAATTTTTCTGCAAAGTGTAGTTCAGGCAATTTTGAGTTTTCTGATAGCTTTTCATCTCGTCCTCCGCCCCTTGTCTCTGCTTCCCAAACCGGTGGCCCTGCCAGGCCAAGGTGTAATTAATTAACCACAAAGCAAGGTGAGGATAATCACAAGCAGCTTTAAAGCCAGCCTGGGGAAATCAGTTGTCAGTGGTTCAGAAGGACATGCAGCATGGCGGCACTGGAGATAATGTTTCCCTCATGCATTTCTAAAATGCTATTCTTTCTTTTCTATTTTGCTCTTTATTTTTCAGTTAAAAAGAATGTCTGTGTTACCAGGACCACTTTCAGCCTTGTTCTGTTGCTCCAATGCCTACAGCTATGTGTACTCCACCTTTAACAGTTCTGTAACAGCTAAACTTTGTTTACATATTTCAATTTCCAGGTGAATCAGCCCCAGGTAGGTTTGTTCTTTTTACCTATTTTCAAGCCCTATTTTCTGGGGCTATGTGTAGGCTGACCCAACAGTGGGGGATGAAACGTATAGTACAGAAATACTAGCTATGAAAAGTTCGCTGGAGCTTTGTAACAGCTTGAAGATACTTGGATGCAATCAGAAATGTGCTAAGGGATTGTATTTGAAAACACCTATTCATACGTTTACCCTCCTCACCGCTGAGGTATCTTCTGAGAGGAACTGGTAGCCTTTGAAGTCAGCTTGATTCCAGGCATATGTTAAAGAGGGTTTCCCTTAATAAAGTATGAATGACAGTGGTTGGAGCTTTGGCCAGCACATGGAAAGCAGATGTTTTCAAAGAGAATCAGAAGCACACTGGGCCCCTCACAATCTGACCACCATCTGTCTCTCCAGACATGTCACTTCCACCCCCATGCATGTTATGCTCAGTCACGCAAAAATGATTCGCCAAACCCACTAATCCTTTTTATGCCTCTTTGTTGCTCATATTTTCATAGCCTGGAAATATCCTCCCACCGCTCGTCTGTCAGTTTGCTGTACTGTGATTACTTTTGTGTAGCTGTGATGCTGGAAACTGTGCTTTTGGTATTTCAAATACCAGCATAGTTGTCCATGGCGGGCAATTTCCAGAGCAGCTTCCAGATTAAAACAAGCTCGAATGGAGGACTTGAAGATCTGTCTCTAGAGTAAAAAACCCAGAAAACTCCACCTATCTGGAAAATACTCAGATACGACTGGGGCAGAGCTGTCTCCTCAAGGTACACCCACCTTAGCAATATGGATGGAATAGTGCTTTCTCGACATTCATTGTCTGCTGTGGCAAGACTCAAACGGAGAAGGAAGAGCTGTAAATATGCATGACTAATTGGGACATGGAACACACAAAGGATGGCTCTAGAAAAATTGGAAGGCATCAACAATAGAATTCAACGAAAAGGATCCATATCCTAGATATTAGTCAACTAAAAGGAACAGCTACAGGCCATTTTTAAATGGAGAATCACATGGTCTACTACGTCTGAAATGGCAAATTGAAGAGAAATGGTACTACATACATCATCAAAAGGAATATTTCAACATCTATGTTGAAATAAGACTCTGTGATTGAATTATATCTATATGTCTTCAAATTAAATCAGTTAATACCACTATTACTCAAATTTGCACACCAATTACTATTGCCAGAGATTAAATATTTGAAGATTTTTACTAATCTCTGGAGTCTGAAATTGATCACAGTTACAATCAAATTTATTGATAATTACTGATAATCAGAATATGACAGAAACAAAACATGGATTTTAGTAGTTGGAACGTACTGCCTTGGTATTAGGGCAATTCCAAAGGTCCTCTGAAATATTTTGCAATACCAATTACCTGTTCATGCTAAGTACTTTAAAAAACACCACAAACCAAACCAGCATAAATGGTAGCTATCCATGTATCCCTGGTTAGACAGAAAACACAGGAATTAAATCAACCACCTTTTGGAGACTTGGTATTGAAGGGTTGCACCACCAACTCAAAGGTCTGGCTCGAATTTATCAGATGTTTCTTGGGTGAAAGATAGGCAATCTCTTCTCATGGGATTTACTACCTCTGAAAACATGCTGCTAGGGTTAGCTAGAGGTCAGTTCCTAGTTCCTCCTGTATTTTGTGGATAGAAATGACGAAGAAGTTCAATCTCATCAGTCAAAAATAGGACAGAGTCCAACTGTGGAACAGACCACCAATTATTCCTTTTGCAAGTTCAAATTGAAGTTGAAGAAAATGTAATCAAGCCCATGACAAAGTACTGTCTCAGATATACCCCACTTTAATATAAGGATCATCTGAAGAATAAATTTGACCCATTGAACACTAATGACTAATGACCAGAGGAGTTACAGGATGATATAAAGGATACATGAACAAAGCAAAAAGTCCATAAAAAGATAGACATTAAATTATCAAAATGAATGCTAGAAACTCTAAAACTTGTAAAGAATGTGTAGAAGCTAAGAGAAGGGGAAGAAATGATTAAGCGAGTGGGACAGTTTCATAGGGCAGCTAAGAAGACAAAGTAAAGCATTATAATAATATGCAAAGACCTCGACTTAAGAAAACTAAAAGAAAAGCACACATTCACTATCTTTCAATCAGAAAGAATGAAATAAAAAAATCCAAACCTCAGGTACAAGAATGAAGGATTCTACAGGTAGAATATTGAATAACACAGAATACAATGTTGTCATCTGCATAGCACAGATTGTTGAAGAGTCTTCCTCTAATCTTGATGCTACATTTCTTAGAGTCTTACTTCTCGAATTACTTGTTCAGCATACAGATTGAATAGATATGGAGAAAGGCTACAACCCTGATGCACACCTTCCCCTATTTTAAACCATGCAGCAATCCCTTGTGCCATGACACCAGGGTTATCATTGCTGATGTTCTGGTGTCACATGGATCTTGTCTAAAAGCAGATTACCAGAAGGATGTCTTTTTGTGTTTTATCAACTATGCAAGACAATTTTATTATGTGGTTCACAACAAACCATGACTAGCATTGAGAAGAATGAAAATCACAGAACACTTGCACTCAACCAAAACCTAGACCTTGACCAAGAAGCTTTTGTATGAAGGTACATTGCATGGTTTAAAATTAAGAAAGTTGCGTGTCAGGTATGTATCCTTTCTCCGTATCTTTGTCAATCTATATGCTGAGCAGATCTTTTGAGAAGCTAGACTTTATGAAAAAAGAATGTGGCATCGGGATCAGGAAAAGACTCATCGTGTTATGCAGATCATGCTTGCTGAAAGTGAGGAGGAGGACTTGAAGCACTTGTTGCAGAAGACTGTATCTCAATATCAAGAAAACAAAAATTTTCACCACCAGCCCAAAAGGCAATATCCTGGTGTTGTTATTGTTATGTGCCATTGAGTTGCCTGTGACTCATCGCAACTCAACTCTGTACAACAGCTCTGAATCTGCCCTATCCTGAGCCAATCTTATTATCTCTGCCAGACCTAATCCCATTTCTCCAGTTTCTCTCACTGAGTCAGTCAATCCATCTCATCCTGGGTCTTCCTCTCTTGTGCTGTCCCTCCACCCTTCAAAGCATGATGTCCCTCTCCAAAGACAGGGTTCCTCCTGGCCACATGCCCAAAGTATGAGAAATGACGTTTCAAAATCCTTGCCTCCAGGGAGCAGCCTGGTTTCACCCTCTCCAAAACAGACCTGCTTGTTTTCCTGGAAGTCCACGATATGGTCAACAATCTTCTTCAGCACCACACCTAAAAGGCATCAATCCTCCTATCATCTTTCGTCATTGTCCAGCTCTTGGATGCATAGCAAGTAATTGTGAAGACCATGGCCTGGATCAGGTGCACCTTAGTCTCCAGATGGAGAAAAAAGTGGAAGCTGTTAATGATTTCATCTTGCCCAGATTCACAATCAACACCCTTGGCACCAGCAGTTAAGAAATCAAAATATGAGTTGAATTGGGAAAATCTGCTGTCAAAGACCACTCCTGAGTGCTGAAGAGCAATGATATTAGTCTAAAGACAGGTACACCTGATCCAAGCCATGGTCTTGTCAATTGTTTGTTATGCATCTGAAAGCTAGACAATGACTAAGAATGAGAGAAGAAGAACAGAAACATCTGAGTTGTGGTGCAACCTATGGAAAACAGGTTTGTCCTGGGCAAAGTGAAATTAGGGCACTTTTTAGAGGCAAGAATTGTGAAACTTCATCTCACATACTTTGAGGATGTTGTCAGGAGAGGCTAGTCCTTGGAGAAGAACATTTATGCTTGGAAAGGTGGAGGATTCTTCAAGTCAGGAAGACCCTGGGTGAGACGGATTGACACATGACTGGCAACAGGGTCAGTTGTATCAGAGACAGTGAGATTGGCTTAGGATAGGGCAAGGTTCAGAGCCATTGTTCATGGGGTTTCTATAAGTCATAGTCAACTCAATGCTACATAGCAACAACTTACACTAGGAATAAGCTTCACCAGAGATCTCCTGTTAAGAGCCAGGAAAGAGGATATGTATGTTCAGCTCTCTCTCTCTTCCTCTCCAGACTTCTCACCTCTGTAACCAGACAAGGACATTTTGCTACGGTGCCTAAAGCCTGCTGAGATAAGATAAAGGATGATTTGCTCTCACCAGAGAAGGGAAGAAACTTTGGGAATTCCATTGTAAGAGGGAGAAAATTGAAGCTACAGACTCTCTGGCACCAGAGAACTAAAAATATCAAAGAGCATGAACACTGTGAAATGGATGTCATCAAGGGGCTTGTGCTCACAAAAAGGCTTCAACACTGACCAGGGACCTTTGGCATTGCGAGTGCATCATCAATACCAAGACTTCCCAATGATAGAAACTGAGCCATATATGGCTAAGAACCCTCTCCACAGAGAGGAGGCTCTCTAACTGGCAGAACAAACTTGCCTGGAAAAGAGATTTTTAAAGAAGTACATTTAATTTTACCTGCTCAACTATTTTTATTTCCTAGAATTTAGGAAAGCTTGTGTCAGCCCAGCCAGAGTTCAGTTTCAACAGAGTCACAAGTCTGTTTTCGAGTGGCTCTGTGGAACAATCTGCCTTCTAAGTCTTGGTCAGCTCATGCAGTCTGGAACTGATCGCTGCCTTTAAAATAAGATTTGAGATACAGCCAGCAATCATCTCAACAACAAAATCCCCCTCAGGAAAAAAGACAGGCAATCTTATGTGTGATTTATGTACACAGGTGCTGAAAACCCAGTTGAGAGTCAGCTATGGGTCATTTCTGACTCAGTGGCAATGAGCAGTAGGTCTTTGTTATCAAGTAGAATCTGACCAATGGTGACTCCTTGTGTTAGAGAGTAGAACTGCTCTGTTGGAGTTTTGTGCAGATGATTCAGACTCAACTGTATCAATCCTCTCCAGTAGCACTTTGGAAGAGAAATCTTGCCACTCTGCTTCCATAAAGACTACATTTTAAAGAGCTGTTCTTCTCTGCAACAAATGAAAATGCTGTGGGTCAACATTACTCAATGGTACAAGACAACCACAGTCTTTACAGAAGTAGATTAGTCAGATTTTACATCCCCTGAGTCACTGAACATGATCTAACTGCCAAGTTTTACCTTAGTGGTCAAGTGCAAACTATTCATACCACCCAGGGAACTGAAGGGCATGCCATCTCCTCAAGGAACTCCAAATGACGAGCTGAAATACACCCCTGGATTAGATTCAGTAGATTAAAGTGGAGATGGCAAGGGGACAGCCACTTCATACCTCTATTCCCTGCACAAGGGGTAAATGTTCCCATCAACAATATTCACACGATAAAACCCATTCTTGTAAGGTCAGAGATGGTCTCCACACTTCCACACCTATTGTTGTTGTTGTTATGTGTCATCAAGTCGCCTGTGACTTGTTGCGACCCTATGTACAACAGCCCTAAACCCTGCTCTATCCTGTGCCAATCGTAGTGCCTCTCACACACCCATCCTGATTACCCCAGTCACCGAACCAATCCATCTCATAGAGGGTCTTCCCCTCCTGTCCCTCCACCCTCCCAAGCATGATGCCCCTCTCCAAGGACTTGTCCCTCCTTGCAACATGCCCAAAGTACGTCAGACGAAGCCCCAGAATCCTTGCCTCCAAGGAGTAGCTTGGTTTAACCCTCTCTAGGATGAATCTGTTTGTTTTCTTGGCAGTCCATGGTACATTCAATACTCTTCTCCAGCACCACAGCTCAAAGGCATCAATTCTCCTTCTGTCCTCCCTAGTCATTGTCCAACTCTCTAATGCATAACAAGCGATTGCAAATACCATGGCCTGTATCAGGCACACCTTAGTCTCCAGAGAGACACCGTTGCTCTTGAGTACTTTAGAGAGGTCCCTAACCGCAGACTTTCCCATCACAATATGTTTTTTTATTTCCTGGCTACTGGTGCCAAGAGTGTTGACTGTGGAGCCGAGCAAACTGAAGCTGTGAACAATCTCAATCTCTTTGCCATCCATCCTGATGCTACCAATTGGTCCAGTGGTGAGAATCTTTGTCTTCTTGACATTGAGCCTCAGTCCACACTGAAGGCTTCAGTCCTTGACCCTCCGCAGCAAATGCATGAGGTCCTCCTCAGTTTCAGCAAGCAGGGTTGTATCATCTGCATAACGCAGATTATTAATAGATCTTCCACCAATCCCAACGCCACAATTCTCCTCATAGAGCCCAGCCTCCTGGATAATCTGCTCTGCATACAGGTTGAAAAGGTATGGAGACAGGACACATCCCTGGCATACACCCATCCCAATTTTGAACCATGTAGTGTTACCCTGCTCACTTCTGACAACTGCCTCTTGGTCCAAGTATAGGTTTCGCGTTAGCACGATTAAATGTTCTGGGATTCCCATTCTTCTCAGAGTCAGACACAGTTTGTTATGATCCACACAGTCAAACACCTTTGCATAATCAATGAAACACAGATAGACTTTCTTCTGGTATTCCCTACTTTCAGCTAAGATCCATCTAACATCAGCTACAATATCCCTAGTACCACGACCCCTTCTAAACCCAGCCTGGACTTCTGGCAATTCTCTGCTGATGTGCTGTTCCAGTCATTTTTGGATAATCTTCAGTAGAATCTTGCTTGCATGTGAAATCAATGATATTATTTGGACTTACAGACCGCTAAACTCAAGAGACATTGACCACAGCATAAGAAACTGGCAGCAGCTTAAAGTGTTTGGAATCACAGAAGCCCACAAAGCTTGAGACATAAGCTATCAGATCAAGGTCTGGATAGAAGGAGATAGGTGTTGAAGGGAGTAGGTTCGAGTAGAGGGGAATGCTGGTGGAGCAAGGAAATGGGTGGGTCAAGACACTCGTGTCAAGGGCAGGTACAACACTGAAACTATTGGCTATTTCTACAATTAGGGAAATATCTTTCATCTGCTTTCTTTCCTGTGAAATGCTTGTCTATGAGATACTTTTCTAAATCTGAGCATTCAGATTAAGACAGACTAGGAAGGACTGGCCATCCACTTCCATAATAGCAGGCCTTCAAAACCCCTATGTACAATAGACTACCACGCCTATTTCTACTAATTCCAACACCAATCTACTACAGAGTGCAAAACCCATTGCCATGGCCACACAGATCTCACAGAACCATACTCCTACTTACTAGGTTGACCAGGGAAGCTAACAGATTACAATTCAGGTTGACAGCAGGATGCAGTTCCTCAGTCAGCTTCTTCAAGCATGTTCATAGGCCCTTTGACCTTCAGCTTCATGATTTAAGTCAGTGTTACAAAGTTCTCTTAGTCCTGCCAGTTACAGTGTCTTCCTTCAATTCTTCAGCAAGCTTGGGTGAAGGTGTTTGTTCTGGTTCTGTGGGACAACAGTCCTAAATCAGCTGTTTCATGTCAGTCTCTAGTTGCCGCTATGCTGCTGGTGCTCTCACGTAGGTCCTATTCTAACTGGTGTATGATTCTCTAGCTCAAAGATCACACACTGTGTCCTCTGCTTCTTCCTTACTGGTGGCACGATTCCTCTTTACTCAGCTACTCAGTTGAAACTTGGTGGGATAGGACAATTTACCAATCTCATCATGATGAATTTGTACACACCCTGTTTCAGGTTTCCACCCAGTCATGTGGTACAAGTGAAAGACTCATTTCTCTCCAAGCAGTGCCTTCGACACTGGTGTGTGTGTGTGTGTTACTGCATTTTGTGTATTGGTGGTAGACCCTTAGAAGATATTGTGGTTTACTCTAAGAAACAGTCCACAACATCACTTATCCTGTAAGAGAATGTCTCTGAGCACATCAGTCATTACTTTCACACTGCGGGCACTTCTTAAGGATCCTAGGGAGAAACGTGGGCCTGCTCTCAGCTATGAGAGCAGAAATTATCTATTTAAAGCTAATAAGCTTCATTTATATCAACTTCATCATCAACTGTGAGCTATGAAACAGACAGGATATTTTTTTAAATTTCCTTTTGCCTGCCAACTCCTATAAAATAATCTTTGTGATTTGAAGTATTTATAAAGTGCACATTTTAGCCTCATCCTTGCTATTCTTAGTCCTCTTGCCTTGTTTCTCTTTATTCCTTCACTCCTAATTTTAACCTATCCCATCTTGCTCTACGTTATGCAAGTTACCTCCAATTCCATCTGCAAAAAAAGTTGAGCTTCCTAAATAGACTTGTCATGTTGTGCTGATGTTGGTATTTTAACAAAATCCACCCCTTCAACTTTGAAGTGCAATTTTTACAAATGGCTTCTATTTAAATGAGGATAATTCTGGACAGGATGGGGTGAGGTAATTGTCATGGGTCAGTTACACCTCATTTTTCCTTTATTTGAATGAAGAAGCAGATGATTTGGGTTCCTATTTGTTGTTCACATAAAAACTAAATGGGAGATAATACGTAGAAATGATGGCTTGATGACAGAACAGAATGATAATTTTTAAAGTTTTCAAATAGGCCAGAATAACAAGGTGACTTCAAGAACTTGAAAGTTAAGTGAATCTTCTATCATTTCCTGCATGCTAGTGCAAATCCTTAGATGCACAAATAAAATATGAGAGAATCTTGTTTAACTAGAGGTCAGATAGAAATTTGATCTGAGAAACGGACTTGATTACGTTTGACTGCTAAAAAAAGGTTAAGTGTTCAACCCCACTAGCCTCTCTACCGTGGAGAGACATGGCCGATTCCTTGCATAAAGAAACCTCATTGTTGTTGTTGTTGTTGTTAGGTGCTGTAAGTAAACCTATAGCAACCCAATGAACAATAGATCTGAACCCTGTCCTATTCTGTTTCGTCATTATACTTCCTAACACGTTAGAGCCCATTGCCCAGTTACTGTGTTAATCCACCTGGTTGAAGGTCTTTTCCTTCATTGATCCTCTATCTTTCTGAGCATCATATCCCTCTACAAGGAATAGCCTCCTCTTAACAACAGGCCCAAAGTATGTGAAGTGATGCCTCATCATTCTGCCTCCAAAGGGCACTCTGGCTACACCCTTTCCAAAACATGTTTGCTAGTTCTTTTGGCTGTCCATGGGCTCTTCAGCACTCTTCTTTAACATCACATCTCAAAGGCATCAATTATTCTCTATCTTCCTTATTTATTGTCCAGCCCTCAGATGCATAGCCTCAGAAAGACAATAGCCTGAACTAGACACACATTAGTCTTCAAATTGACATTACTCCTCAACAATTTGAAGAGGTTCCTAATTTCAGACTTTCCCAGTGCAATATGTTTCCTTATTTCCCGATTGCTTGTACCAAGAGCATTAATTGTGGATCTACGTAATATAAAGTTATTGATAGTTTCAATCTCTTCTTCATCTATCATGATATTGCCTATTGGTCCAATGATAAGAATCTTTCTTTTTCTTGACATTGAGATGCAATCCATATTGAAGACTGTAGTCTTTGATCTTCTGTAACAAGTGCTTCAAGTCCTCCTCATTTTCAGGGAGCAAGGTTCTGTCATTTGCATAACACAGGTCTCCCTCCAATCCTAATGCCACATTCCTCTTAGAAGAGTCCAATTTGTTGAATAATCTGCTCAGCATTGCAGATTGAATAGGTACGGAGAGAGAATACAACCCTGTCACTCCCTTCTTAATTGTAAACCATTCAGTGTTCCCTGGCTGTGTTCACACAACAGCCTCCTGGTCAAGGTATAGATTTTGTATGAGCACAAATAAATGCTCTGGGATTACCATTCTTCTCAATATTAGCCTAATTTGTCATGCTTCACACAGTCAAATGTCTCTGCATAGTCAATAAAGCATATATAGGCATTCTTCTGATAGTCTTTATTTTCATCCAGGATCCATCTGACACCAGCAATGATATCCTGGGTCCCACAGGCTCTTCTAAATCCTGCTTGAACTTCCGGCAGTTCCCTATCTATGTACTGTTCTAGCCATTTTTGAATGATTTTCTGCTGTATGTTGCTTGTGTGTGGTATTTTTCAATAATTTCCACATTCCGTTACATCACCCTTCTTGGGAATGGGAACAAATATGTATCTCTTCCAATCCATCAGCCAGACAGCCGTCCTCCAAATTTCCTGGCATAGACTGGTGAGTGCATCCAAGGCTGCATCTGTTAATTGAAACAAGTCAATTGATATCCTATAGATTCCTAGGGCCTTATTTTTTGTCAATGCCTTCAATGCAGCTTGCACTTTCTCCTTCATTACCATTGGCTTCTGCTCCGATAGTTGTTGTTGTTGTTGATTGTCTTCCAGTCGAGCATGATCATAGCAACCCTATGAACAAAAGGCCTGAAACCACTCTGCAACTATCGACATTTATGAAAGTTCATAGCGTTTCCAGAGGCATGTTGTTTAGGAAGTGGAAGCCACTTGTTTCCCTGATTGTGTAGAACTCCTATAGTACTTCCTGAAACTTTACAGGGTCAGGCAGTTCTTTTAGGTACAGTGATTCTGTGTATTCGCTCCATCTTCTTTTGATGCTTTCTGGGTCTTTTAATAGGTTGCCCACAGCATCCTTCAATATTATGACTTGAAGCTTAAATTTTTCCCCCCATTTTCTCAGCTTAAAAAATCCAGAGAGAGTTCTTCCCTTTTTATTCTTCAATTTCATCTCTCTGCTCATTCTATTATAATATTTTGCTTTATCCTTTCGTGTTGTCCTTTGAAATCTTTTCTGTTCTTTTACTTCAGCATATTTCCCCTCTGTTTTGGCATCTTGATGCTCTGGTGCATTTTTTAGGGTCTCTTCTGACATCTCTTTTGGTTTTGGTTGGTTGTCTTTGGTTTGTTTTTTTTTTTTTCTTTCTCCTCTATCTTTATAATGACCCTTTGCTTTCTTAATGGATAAAATCTTTGATATCATCCCATAACTCATTTGGTCTTTGATAATTGGTGTTCAATGCTTTAAATCTATTCTTAGTATCTTGAAATTCAAATGGAATAAATTCAAGATCATATTTTGGTTCTCATGGACTATTTTACTTTTACTCAGCCTCAATTTGAACTTGCATACGAATAATTGATAGTCTAACCCAGAGTCTCCCCCGGCCTAGTTTTGATTGTGATCTTGAGCTTCTCCAGTGATTCTTTCCATAGATGTAGTTAATCTGATTCCTGTGCAGCCCATCAGGTGAGGTCCATCTGTAAAGCTGCCATGTCTTTTTTTTAAAACAAACAAACAAACAAACAAAAAACCCCACAAACATGTAGTTGCCATGAATAAATCATTTTAAATACAAAATCTAATAATTCTATTTCCTCACTCATTTCTATCCACAAGCCCATATTTTCCAACTACTATTCCTTCTCTAGTGGCTTACTGCCAAGAAGCTGCAATCCCAAAGGTGTGCATTCAAGGCCACCAGCTGTTTCACAGAAGGGTGAGCAATCTTCTCCCATGGGATTAACTCCCTCTGAAAACCCACCATGGGGTCAGCCATGGGTCATTTCCAACTCTGCAGTTCACAACAACAACAACATTCCTCTTTCACTGTTTTCAGCTTTTTCATTCCAGTCACCAAATAATATTACACATCTTGATTGCATTTTCAGTCAATTTCAGACTGCAAGTTTTGGTCAAAATTTTCAATTTTTCCTTCTTTGGCTCTAGATGTAGAAGCATATATTTGAATAATAATTGTATTAATGAGTCTTCCTTACATGTGTACGAATAATATCCTATCTTTGGAAGCAAGAGTGGCATCCACTTCCTAAATAACATGCCTCCAGAAACTCTATGAACTTTGATAAATGTTGATACTTGTAGAGGGGCTTCAGGCCTTTTGTTCGTAGGGTCACTATGAGTAGTGCTCAACTCAAAGTCAATCAACAACACAATAGCCTATCACTCATGTTATATTTCACGATTGAACACGAAATTGACTTTTTGACTGGGAAAGCTATGCCATCCTCCTTCTGTTTTTCATTCCAAGCATAGTATACCATGATTATCTGATTAAAAGCAGCCAAAGCTAGCCCATCTCATCTTACCTAGTATGTCAATGTTCATACATTCCATTTATTTTTTACAATTTCTAGTTTTCCAACATTCAAACTACGCTCATTCCATGTTCTAATTATTAAACAATGTTTGCCATTATTTTTCCTCATTTTGACTAATTTCCAATCTGGGTTCAACTACAACTATTATAACTATCCACATTTCTCTACTGTTCATAGGGTTTTCAGAGGTCTGTTATTTAAGAAGTGAATGGTCCGTCCTGATTCCTAGTCTATGTTAATCTGGGAGCTCTACTAAAACCTATCCACCATGTGTGACCCTTGTGATATTTGACACATGAGTGGCATAGCTTTCAGTATCACAGCAACCCACAGGTTATCTCGGTAGAGCAAACTGACAAACAAGTACTTGTACCAATTAGAACAATGTTCTCAAACATAACTGACAATTTAGTTTGTAACTCTAACAGCAAATCAGTCTTCACATCAAATAGCTTTTAATCATAAAGGCCTGCCCACCAAGTCCTAATTGGTTTAAATCTGAGGTTTACAGGCCACAACTGATTGCTAATTAAATAAAAATGACCAAAAAGCTTACACCTGATTCTTAATTAAATCAAAACAACCTACAGTCCAGAATCCAACTACTTCAAACAAAAGCTTCTTAAGTAGGCCCTAACCACGTTTTAATCACAAAGTCCTGCCCACCACATCCTAATTGATTTAAATAAGAGGCTGCCAGCCCACAACTGATTGTTAATTAAATAAAAATGACCTAC
This sequence comes from Elephantulus edwardii, assembly GCF_000299155.1. Lineage (NCBI taxonomy): Eukaryota > Metazoa > Chordata > Mammalia > Macroscelidea > Macroscelididae > Elephantulus > Elephantulus edwardii. The sequence goes on from NW_006399753.1 coordinate 15,328,483, forward strand.
GAGCTTACACCTGATTATAAATTAAATAAAAATTAATTCGCTTCCAGAATCTAAGTGCTTCAAACAAGAATACATGATAAATAGAGTCTCAAAAACCCTATGGGAGCAATTCTACTGTTATTAGGTGCCATCAAGTCAAGTATGACTCATAGCAACCCAATAAACAATCGATATGAGCCCTGCTCTATTGTACCGTCTCATCATGTCTGACACAGTTGAATTCATTTTAGCAGTCATTGTGTCAATACATCTCATTGAAGGGTCTTCTTTTTCACTTACCTTCCACCTTTCCAAACATTATGTCCCTTTCTAAGAAATAGGCTCTCCACCAAAGAGGACAGTCAGATGGCAAACAGACATATGAAGAACTGTTCAAAATTCCTAGCTATGAGAGAGTTGCAAATCAAAACAATTATGAGATACCATTTTACCCCAGCAACAATAGCAAAGTTCAATAGAGAAGCAAACAACAAATGCTGGTGAGGTTGAGGAGAGATAAGAACTCTTATTCACTGCTGGTGGGAACGTGAACTGGTATAACCACTATGGAAGGCAGACTGGAGCTTTCTCAGAAAGTTGGAAATTGAAATACCACTTAACCCGGAAATTCCACTCCTAGGAATGTACCCTAAAGAAACTAAAGCTGCCACCCAAACAGATGTATGCAGATGCATGCTTATTGCTGCATTATACACAATAACAAAGAGATGGAAGCAACCCAAGTGCCCATCAACAAATGAATGGATAGAAAAACCATGGCATTTTCACACAAAGGAATACTACAAAACCCTGAAAAACAAGAACTAATAAAATATTACACAACATGGATGACCTTGGAGGGTATCATGCTGAGTGAAATATCTCAGTCGCAAAGGGACAAATACTGCATAACAGAACTGTTATAAAGAAGGCCTGACATGGGGGTTGGGGGGAAACTGAGAAAAGAGGGAACAAATAATGAGCACTACATTGGAACAGATGAAGGAAAGAACTAACAGGAGTATATGATTAGTTATTATTTGTCTTGCAATAGTCTAGAATAAGTGGACTGGGGGACAGAGAAGGAGGAAATTATGCAACAACTAATGAATATTTTTCTTTTAAATGTTTATCGGGGGTAGGAGAAAAATGTACAACAATGAATATAATAAAAAGCCAACTTTTTTGTAAACTTTTGTTAAAATCACAAAATAAAAAGGGAAAATTATTTTGGAAAAAAAAAAAGAAAGAAATAGGCTCTCCTAGAAACATGCTCAAAGTATGTGAGATGAAGCTTCACCATCTTGACCTCCAAGGAGCACATTGGTTGCACATTTTCCAAGATACACCTATTTGTTCTTTGACAGTCCATGGGATATTCAGTTCTTTTCTCCAACATCACAACTCAGAGGCTTCAATTCTTCTGCCATCTTTATTCATTGTCTAGCTCTGAGGTACAAAGCAAGTGATTTTTCCATCTATAATCTCCATCTATAATGGTATTACTTAGTGGTCCAGTGGTGAGGATTTTTGTCTTCACAATGTTGATATGCAGCCAACTTGAGAGCTTTAGTCTTTGTTCCTCTGTAGTAAGTGTTTCAAAGCCTCTTCACCTTTAGCAAGCAAGGTTGTGACATTTCCACAATGTAAGTTGCTGATGAATCTTCCAACAATTCTGATGCCATATTCTTCTTCGTGAAGTCCAGCTTCTCTAACGATTTGCTCAGTACACAGATTCAATATACATGGAGAAAGGATACAGCAGCGATGCATTCCTTTCTTGATTTTAAACCATGCAGTGTTCCCTTTCTTTGTTCAATCAACACTTCTTGGTTTGGTGGGCTTACAGTTAGGTCAATGCCAATGGGTTACTTTCTATGCCAGATTACTCAATAAACAAGGTAAGCATAGGATTACCTGTGCTTATTCACTAATCTGTAGTGGATGATTTAACATTACTTTCACCACATCAAAAGTTCTGCTTCTGGTCATGGCTGAGATCTCTCTCCAACACTATAGGACCTTCCTGCAGAACAAAGCCTCTTTCCAAACTGATAATTCTTGACAGGAACAGATTACCCAGTAAACAAAGTAGGTTTGGGCTGAATTATCTTTATTTATTAACATGCATTGAATAAGGCAAGAGGTTTTGATAGAGTAGTCTGTAGGGAGTTGCACTGCTAATCAAAAGACCATACCATTCCAACAGTTCTAATCCATCAGTGGACAATCTTCTACCATAAGGTTTACAGCCTCTGCTGACTCTATCACAGTAAGAGAGAAGAAGGGAGAATGAGAGAAAAAACAAGGATGATGAAACCCATGTGAAATTATTCATTATCAATTAATTAGTAAATCAACACAAGTAAGCATGTACTTACTTTATTGACTAATCTGCTCCAGTTTCTTTGGGTCAAAGTCATTCTTGACTATACAATAAATGCAGTTTTGTAAAAAAATTCATTTATTCTATTATTTAAAATTAATAATTTTACTTTCCATTTGTTTTTATTTGAGTGAAGGCTTACAATCTTACTGATTTTTCAGATAATCTGTTATAATAGTTTTGTTTTATAATATTAGTTGCCATTGATTAATGTAATTAACTGCATGTTTAATCTGTTTAATCTGCCTCTTACAGTGTATTGTGTCTCCTTCATGCAACTTAAGATTTATTAAATTTTACCCTCCTCTTCTTCCTTTTCCATTACTACTATCCCTGCATGACTGATCCTGTGTTTTAACCTTTTCTAAGCTTTTTCTTTTAGTGGCTTTATAATTGTATTTTTTTCAGATGACCTATGTCACTCAGAATAATATGTTTTACATTCATCCATCCATGTTATACAGTATGTAATGAATTCTTGATTATTTCTTCAGTGGTGTGTAATACTCCCTTACGTGAATGTATCACAATTTCTTTTTTTATCTATTGTTTCTTAATTTGACAGATACTTAAGCTGTCTCTACTTCTTTCCTGTTGTGACTAATACTGCAATAAACATGAGTGTGCACATGTTACCTTGTATTTAAACTCTCTTTTCCTTTGGGATTTATATCTAATAGTGAGATGTGAAATTGCTAGCATTTCTACTCTCAGAAGCATCAAGCCACTTTCAATAGTAATTGCGACAATTTACATTTCCACCAAATGCAATTTTGCAGAAGAATGATGGCAGACCTATGACTAGTTCTTAGTGAGGTGATGATCCCAATGTATATTTGTCCCTTGTTAATCCACATCTGGAATGTGGAACTAGTTGAGAAAAATGTTTTTTTAAAAGGTACATAACTTTCTGGAATGTAAGACAACAGTAATTATGTTAGGAATTCTAATAACCATGCTATATTGAAGGTTCCGCTTCTCTTGAATCTAATATAAGAGAGGAAGTAAGAAATCATGTCCCAGATGGTCAGTGGGAACTTCGCGTCAGCTAGCCCTGGGAAAAGAGAAAAGAAAAGCACAGGCACCTGAGCTCGCAGGTGTGGGCTGTTCAGGTGGTGAACAGTTATGCTCGTTGCTCGCTAAGATCCCAGGTCGATCATGCATATAGAGCAGCACTGCCATCCTGATGGACGTCATCAACAGCATATGTGAGACCTTCTCTCGTCAGAAAGTCAGACACAGCTTTGAGCATCAGTCAGTCCCAGCTTTAAATTCAGAACATGTTGTACTAGAATTTTCCCGTCTCTTTTTAGAAAGAAATAATACGCAATCTATTTAGTTTAAAATATTTCACTATGTAGTATTATAGTCCATGACTGCAAAATGGACCTAAATTTATTGTTTAAAAAAAAAAAAGTGAGACAAATGTTGAAGCTGTACTATATACCAGACACTTACTTGGTGTTACCATTTAACTAACCAGAAAATCTCTTAACTACCACTATGCCTTACTTAGTTTTGCTGTTGCTAGGTGTGATTAAGTCTGTCCTGACTCACAGTGGCCCTTGGCACCACAGAATGAAACCCTACTTTATCCTGCACGTCCCCCAAACCATCTGCTATGGGTGAGCTCATTGTTCCGGTCACTGGGTCAAGCCATCCCATTGAGGTCTTCCTTATTTGTTATGACCTCCTATTTTACCAAGCTGACAAATTCAGAAATTATAAAATGAAACTCAGAGACATTAGGTAAAGTACCCAAAGGCCCATGGCTTATAAGCAGAACACATGAAGATTTATATCATGTGTGTTTAGAGGCAAAGTCTGTACTTAATGCTCAAACATCCATCACCCTACTTCCTACAAACCACAGTTAATTAAG
>NW_006399753.1:15332979-15342981 GCF_000299155.1 Elephantulus edwardii
AATAGACTGACACTCCTGTAGAGCCTAACCTGTTTCTGTCAAGTAAATTGACTCATCGGATACAGGACAGAGTCGAACTGGCCCATAGGGTTTCCAAGGCTACAAATCCTTACAGAAGCGGCCTGCTAGATATTTTTCCCAAGGTGAGGCAGATTATTTTGAACTGCCAACCTTTCAGTTGGTTGCCAAGCGCCTAACCACTACACTACTTGTTAGATGCGGTTGAGTTAGAAAAAGCTCATAGTTAGTTGATTCTTTAGCAGGTTTTCAGAGGCTATAAATTGTAATAAAAGAAATTGCCCATCTTTCTTGAGCAGAGATTCTGATGGATTCCACTGGGTGACCAGAGCCCACTACACTACTAGGTTTCCTAACAGTAGCTCCTAATAGAACAGTGATATCAATAGCACAGGAGACTGGAGCTCAGCAGATTTTATTTCAAATCCAGAATCTCCTCATCTATCTGCTTACCATGTTGAACTCATGAGAAATCTCTCATCAGTGTGAGAGGTTTCCAGAAGCTCTGAGTATTACACTTGCCGAGGAAAAATTCTAAGGGAGCAAGAGAAGAAATAGAAAATAAATCCCCCCAAAAAAGGGGGAAAAAAGAAAATAACCCAAAATGGGCCCTCTCGTTGTGAGTAAGGAGTTTTGCAGAATTGTATGTAAAATCTTAAGTTGCTAACCCAAAGACCAGTGGTTCGAAATACGAATTGGTCCTCAGAAGAAAGATGGACAATCTCCTCCCATAAACTCATAAGAATTTAAAGCTTCAGATGTACAATGGAGGGTAACGTAACTGTGAATTAGAATTATTCAGTGGCAGTGTGTTGGTTTCTATATGACTATCAGTCATATTGTTTTTCTTCATAAGAGAAATTATTCATATCAATTCCCCAGAAATCATTGCCTCAGCTTTCACCACAAAAGCATCTTGAAAAGTGACTGACAAAGAACAATGGGACTGTTGTGATTTGTTTCCATCAATAATGAGTCATTTCATGTGTTTGGAAACATAGCCTCTTGAATTGATTGGAGCTTTATAAACTGAGAAGATTAGTGAGGAAGCACATGGATCCCACCTGTCAGGCTCGCAGGTGTGGGCCATTCAGCTGGTGAGCAGTTATGCTCGTTGCTTGTTAAGATCCCAGGTCGATCATTCATATAGAGCAGCACTGCCGTCCTGATGGACATCATCCCCAGTGCTTGCACCTTGCTACGATGCTGTAAGCTAAGCCACCAGCACCTCAACTATCAGGGGTGCCATTCCTGGCAGACAGGCTTCAGTGGAGCGTGTAGACCAAGGTCGGCTAGAAAGAAGACCCAGCAATCTTCTAAAATTAGCCACTAAAAACTCCATGGATCCCAAGACAGATGTAGTGCTGGAAGATGAGCGGACGCCGGATTCTGCAAAGGTGTGTTTTCTGGTTTGGGGTTGAGACGCGAGAGTGGCTCTTGCTCACAAAAGGCTGTGAGCTGATGGGATTTGGCCTCGCCTTTAAAAAGGCTTTTGGGATATTTCACTCAGCAGAATGTCATCCATTTTGCATAATATTGCACGAATTCCCTGTTTTTCAATGCTGCATAGTATTCCATGTGTGAATATACCACAGCTTCTCTATCCATTCGTTTGCTGATGGGCACTTGGGTTGTTTCCAGCTCTCTGATATTGCAAACAAAGCCGCAATAGACATGGGTGTGTATATATCTACTTGAGTGGAAGTTATTGTCTCTTTAGGGTAAATTTCCTGTAGTGGAATTGCTGGGTCAAATGGTATCTCTATTTGCGACTTTTTGAGAAAGCGCCATACTGCCTTCCATAGTGGTTGCACCATTTTACACTTCCACCAACAGTGAATAAGGGTTCCAGTTTCTCCACAACCTTGCCAGCATTTGTTGTTTGCTGTTCTGCTAAATTTTGCTATTCTTAATGGGGTGAGATGATATCTCCTAGTTGTTTTGATTTGTATCTCTCTAAGAGCTAGGGATTTTGAACATTTCTTCATGTATTTGTTTGCCATCTGAATGTCTTCTTTGGTGATGTGTCTGTTCATATCCTTTGCCCATTTTTTAAATTGAGTTATTTATCTTTATCGTCTTGTGATGCATGAGTATTTTATACATTCTAGATATAAGTCCCTTGTCTGACATGTCATTTCCGAATATTTTTTTCCCAATCTGTGGCTTCCAGGCCACTGTTGTAAAATGGGACTGACTACCGAGTTGAGGGAAGACGGAAATGGAGGGGGGGAATGATGTATATTGCATTAAAACAGATGAAGGAGAGAACTGTTTAAAAAGGATATATGAATGGGTGTTCTTGTCATTACAGAAGTCAAGAGTGAAGGCTACATAATGAAGTGGACTTAGGGGGGAAGGATTGCGTAACAATGAGAGTTTTCCTTTCTTTTCAAGGAGAAGAGTGAATTGGAGGGGAGGGAGTGGGTAGGGAGAAAAGTGCACCAATGAATGACTGGAAACTTTAAGTCTTTGTAAACTTTCATTAATGAAAAGGGGGGGAAAGGCTTTTGGGCCCTCAGGCCTGGTTTTTGTGGATCTCCCAAATAAAACAGCCTTGGAAACAAGAATGGCATCCACTTCCAAAAAAGCTTCCTCCAGAAACTCTATGAACTTGGAGAAAAGATGAAAGTTTTGCATTCAAGACTTTCGTTCATAGAGTCATGATGGGTCGTCTATAACTCTATGGCACTTAACAACAACAGAGCTGAAAGATCAGCTCGCTAAATTGGAAGGTACTCAAAACACATGTCAGAGGTAACAATGGACTTGAACATGCCAATGACTTGGATTGGTACAGGACATTTTGTTCCATTGTCTATCATATCATCATGTGTTGGAATAAATAATCACAACTGGCAAGAACAACAGGAAATAGCAGTGTCCACTGTTGTTGTTGTAGACGAGTGTCTACAAGCCCACTAGGACTCGCAGCAACCCTAGGAACAGCAGTCACAACCTCACTCTCTCCTGTGTCATTATCACACTCAAATCCATTGTCAGTCACTTCAGCTTGTCTTCATCTTTTGACCTTCCACTCCCTCCACTGACCCTCTGCTTTATTGGCATGATATCTCTTTCCAAAGATTTTTACATAAGGAGAAACTGATCTACAAACGTCACTTTTCATTTTCTTTCTCCAAGTTCAGGTTTGAACTCCTTGGAGGTACAGAAAAGGGCCTTGTCTGATAAAGTTATGTGCTGGAAGGATATAAGAGGGCAGGGTCTAGAGGAGGTCTTGAAACTGTCACATCTTAAAGCCATCTTACTTGTTCCATGGCAACACTGGGGACGAGCACAAGAAGAGTCATAAGATGAAATGTTCTTTCTTTTCATTTTCTCATGGCTGCCAGCCCCAGTAACATATGCTCAACATGGACAAAGTTCAGTCCCACTGATGCCCCAACATTAAATGAGTTCAGTATTTTTAGTTAGAGCAGCAGCCAAGTACAACAACCAATCGATTGTTTTGTTGCCAAATAGCCCCTAGAAACTCATCTCTCTCTGCTGCCATCTGATATCACTGACCATGAACTTGACCCTTGCTCTTATGAAGGGCCCAAAGTCTTTCGTTTCCAGAATCCTCCATATTAGAGAAAAGGAAGGTATAGGAAGGGAGAGAAATTCAGAGGCTAGCAAGTCTAGTTGGGGGGAAAAAAGAGACAGCTGTGGAAAATTGCTGCACAATGTTTGACACAAAGTTGAGATATTGGAACAGTGAGAATGATCTAGGGGGTTTTGGAAGTAAGTAGACAAGTCTTATGCTAGAACCTGAAATCAGAACTTTCTGCATGATGGTGTTCTGACTAAATAAATGCCTGAGGCACAAACGTGGCTCCTTTCCACCTTGAGAACCGCATGGATTTATGTTGCTGTGTTTGTTGGTTGCCATTCAGTGGATTCCAGTTCATGACAATTGTGTGTACAAGTAAATGGACAGGACACTGCTCCACAGGGATTCCGAGACCATGAAGTTTAAGAAGCAGATGAGTGAGGTATCTCAGTCACAAAGGGACAAATGCTATATGGTGCCACTGTTGTAGAATGAGGCTGGCATCCGGGTGGGGGTAAGACTGAGAAAAACTGGATGAAATATGTTTGTGGCATTGAAGTCTATGGGGGAGAGAATAGTCTAAAAGTATTATATTTTAGGGCATTATGTTTATCGTAAGAGTACGGAATGAGGGTTGCAGAGTAGATTATATTTCGGGTAGGGGGTGTGGTTGGGGGATGTGCGGTGGGGGGGATTGTGTACCAATGAGGGAGTGTTTCTTTTGCTTTTCAAGGAGAGGAGCAAACTGGGGGTGGTGGTGGGGAGAAGGGTGCAACAATGAATGAATAGAATTCCAAAATCTCTGTAGATGTTCACTGAAATGAAAAATAGATAGATAGATGATAGATGATAGATAGATAGATAGATAGATAGATAGATAGATAGATAGATAGAAAGAAGCAGATGGCCTGCCCTGTCTTCTGCGGTGTCTCGGGCAGACTCAAGCCCCCCACACTCCAGCCAGGATCACACACGGAATTGTTTACATCACCTGTGCCTGTTGTGTGGTGCCGTAGAATAGCTGACCCTCCAGTGGGTTTTCAGAGGCAGTTAATCGCACGGGAAGAGATCGCCGCCCTTCTCCCACTTGTTCTTGTCTACTCTATCATCAAGTCAGAACCAACCCATAGCTGGCCCTCCAGTAGGTTCTCAGAGGCGGTAAATCACACAGGAGAAGCTTGCTCTTCGCCCCCCTTCCCCCCCCCCCCCCGTGGAGCAGCTGGTGGATTCGAACCACATGTCTTCAAACTGGCAACACAGTTCCTTACCCCTAGGCCACCAAAGCTCCCCAAAGAACCTGTATACATCATTTAGGTTAGAATTTCACAATTTATATAAGTTACAAGAAGAGCAAAATTTATGGGAACAGACTATCTCCTCATAGTGACTGGTGGATTCTAATGGTCACATACTCTGTCACCAGAGCTCTTTATAATAATACTGAAGCTAAAACTAAACTCACAGTGACCTACCATTGGACATATCTAAGGTTGCAAACCTTTATGAGAGGAGCAAAGCGGCAGACGGATTCCGACTGAACACCTTTTGGTTAAACAATAGGCCGTCAAGGTGCCTTTATTTGTTGTTAGGTGTCATCAAGTAAATTACAAATTATGAAGGACAGACGTGCCCTTTGCCCTCTCCCACACTGTCCTCACCGTTTCTGATATACTCAAGTCAGTTGTTACAGTCATTGTGTCAATCCGTCTCTTTGAGGGTCTTCTTCTTCTCTCTTTCTGACCTTCCCCCTTTTTTATAGTATAATGTGTTTTGTTTGCTTTTGGTTTTTTCTCCCCCCCCCCCCAAGGAGTGGCCCTTTCTGAAACATGCCTGAAGTGTGTGGGGTGAGATGTCCCCATTCTTGTCTCTAAGAAGCATTATGTTACTGTTGTGTTTCCTCAGGTCAGAATCAGCGTATAGGCCAGCAGGCCAGAGGCTGTACCTTGCAAAGGAGGTTGGGAGATAAGGCCCAGAGAGCAGTTGTTAGATTCAAACTGCTTGCTTTTGGGTTGATTGTACAACTTCTTTCCATTAACACAGCTGAGCTGCCTTAAGGAGTATAGTGCACAGGTATAATAATTGCCAACCTGAAAGCACACAGTTTAAATCCATCAGTTGCTCTTTGGGAGAAACGGACACTCTTCTCTGGTTGTAATTTACAGCCTCTGCAAAACTATTGGAGGATCAGCTATGAATTCGTTGTGATTCAGTGTACAGAAAAACAACCACATGTGTTAAGGTCTGTTTTAGCCCTTTAGCTATATAAAATAATTTTAAAAATTATTTTAAAAAGATTGAGATTGTTCACAGCTTTAGTTTGCTTGGCTCCACAGTCAACACTCTTGGCACTAGCAGCCAGGAAGTTAAAAGGCACATTGCCATGGGAAAGTCTGCTGTTAGGGACCTCTCCAAAATACTAAAGAGCAATGGTGTCTCTCTGGAGACAAAGGTGCATCTGATACAGGCCATGGTCTTTGAAATCACTTGTTAGGTATCAGAGAGTTGGACAATGACCAAGGAGAATAGAAGAATTGATGCCTTTGAGCTGTGGTGCTGGAGAAGAGTATTGAGAGTACCATGGACTGTTAGGAAAACAAACAGATTCGTCCTGGAAAGGGTTAAACTGGGCGGCTCCCTGGAGGCAAGGATTCTGAGGCTTCGTCTAACATACTTTGCACATGTTGTAAGGAGAGCCCTGTCCTTTGAGAAGGACATCATGCTTGGGAGGGTGGAGGGACAGCGCAGGAGAGGAAGGCCCTCTATGAGGTGGATTGATTCAGTGACTGGGGTAATCGGGATGGGAGTGTCAGAGACAGTGCGATTGGCACAGGAGAGAGCAGAGTTTAGGGCTGTTGTACATAGGGTCACTGTGAGTTGCAAGCAACTCGACGGCACATAACAACAACAACAAGTGACACTATTGTTATCTTCTTAATACATGTGTGAAAATGGTGTCCAGACACATAAAATAACTGTCCAAAGTCACACAATTAGTAATTTATAGAGAGGGAGGATTCAAACCTAAGCAGTCTACTTCCTTACTCTAAAGTTAGGTCTATTCATCTTTTATATCTTTTGTTTTTCAAATACTGTTGTTTTCAGACATCATCAAGTTGGCCTCAGCTCATCGCAATCTTATAAACAACACATCTGTTCCTTGCCATGTCCTGTGCCATCCTTACCATCACGGCCATGTTCATGTCCAGTCAGAATATTAAGACATAAGTGTTCCATGTAATTTACTTTGGGAAGCACAGTTTCAAGATAAGCTGTGATGAATACACAAATGAGCCATGCTGGGTGGTTAAAAGAAGAAACAAATCTGTTCTGGAAGAAATGTAGCTAGAGTGCTCCGTAGAGGCAAGGATGGTGAGACGTTGTCTCGTATACTTTGGCTCCTGTGTGGCTGAAAGAAGACCACATGCTTGGAAAGTGGAAGGTCTAAGAGGGAGAAGACCCTTAACAAGATGGGTTGATGCAGTGATTGCAGCTATGGATTTAGCACAGACGGGGTTGTGAAAGAGGTGCAGCCTCAGGTTTTTGTCCTGTTATTCGTAGGGTCACCATGAAATGGATTGATTTGAAGGACTCAACAAGGCAGCAGTTGTAAATGTTAAGTGTTTCATCAGTTCATTCTGCTCCTGATGATACTTTAAGAAATAAAATAATAGTCAATAATGACATTTCTATCCATTTGAACATTTTCTATGATATAAGCATGATTGTTGTTGTTGTTGTTGTTATATGCCATCGAGTCGTTTGTGACTCATAGCTACCCTATGTACAAAAACCCTAAACCCTACTCTATCCCATGCCAATCTCACTGTCTCTAACACGCCTATCTCCATTACCCCAGTGATGGACTCAATCACAAATTAGCAAATGGAGGAGGGAAAGCTTAAATTTTCTAGTCAAGGTTAAAGCTAACAACAGCTCTAAGATTCAGAAGTTAGTCACACTGACTTGGTTGAAATAAAAAGTTAGATTTTCAAAATCCACATACTTTGCTGCAGAATTTTCATTTAAGATTTAAAGAATATAAAGATTAACTGAGAATCATTAATCCACATAGTTAGATTATAATGCTCTGAACTTTATGAGCTAGTGTTCAATAAACGCACATAGAATCGAAGCTATTAGTGCTATCAAGGTTATTTTTGTGTTAGTTTTAAGTCTCCTCAAGGTAGCATAGTGCGTTAAGTGTTGCACTGCTAACCCAAAGGTCTTGGGTTAGAATACACTACCTGCCCCTCAGGATAAAGATGGGAGGCCTCCTCTCACAGGATTCAGTCTCCGACACCTGATGAGGGAATCCTTGTGAATAGGAATTGACTCAGAACATCAGGTTCTGATTTAGTTATTTTAATAGAAGATAGTTCTTTAACCAAGGGCCTTCACAAGGGAACAGTCTTCTCTTTCATCTTTACGGGGTGATGTTCTCACTTTGTGTGGGTCGTTGTTGCTGGTTTTATATCATTGCAACCAGAACACACAGAAACAACTCCACTTATAAATCCAGGCCGTCTTATTACCTTTGTCTCTACTGGGTGCATTTTTATTTTCATTTACTATGGTTTTCGTCACTCATTTACTGGCTCCCGGTCACTCTCTGTCCTTCATAAAAATCCACTCTAACGTGTAATGTAAAATATGTATAAAACAGTTTGTCTGCTTTTAAAGCAGTGTACATCTTTCGGCTGATGTTGTTTTTGCCTGGCTCTCTTTCAGAAGCACTGGCTGCCCTGCTTGGCTGTACCCTGTCTCACAAGACGCCAGGATCAGACCTCTGAGGTGGGCACATAAGCGGTTTCGTTCCTTTTCTTGGTTTTCTTTTGTTCATGTGACAGGCTTGAGGAGGTAAACCTGACACTGTGTCTCTCCTTGTCCTGGGTAGTGGTCTCTGTGACCTAACACTAAGAAATATACGTCTTTCCTCCATCTGTTTGCAGCAAATGGTTGTAACAATTTCGTGCCATCTTCTGTGGATTAGATACCTTCTCTCGTTTCTTCTGAAATAAGCAGACCAAGAGTTTTCAGGATTTATTATGGTCTCTTCAACCTTTATCTTCTGCATCTGGGATACATTTCTACCACTACTCACTGATGCCCACGGCCATTTAATAACCAGACTGGAATACATCTCTACCACTACTCACTAATACCCACGGCCATCCAATAATTGGACTGGGATACATCTCCATCCACCACTACTCACTGATACCCACAGCCATTTAATAACTAGACTGGAATACATCTCCACCACTACTCACTGATACCCATGGCCATCCAATAATTGGACTGGGATACATCTCCATCCGCAACTACTCACTGATACCCACAGCCATTAATAACGAGACTGGAATACATCTCCACCACTACTCACTGATACCCACTGCCATCCAATAATTAGACTGGGATACATCTCCATCTACCACTACTCACTGATACCCATGGCCATTTAATAACTAGATTGGAATACATCTCCACCACTACTCACTGATACCCACAGCCATTTAATAACCAGACTGGAATACATCTCCACCACTACTCACTGATACCCACAGCCATTTAATAACTAGACTGGAATACATCTCCACCACTACTCACCGATACCTGCGGCCATCCAATAATTGGACTGGGATACATCTCCATCCACCACTACTCACTGATACCCACAGCCGTCTAATAGCTGGACTTGCTTTTGTGGCTCCAATTTACAGCAACCACCTGCACAACAGGATTAGACCACTGTGACTCATGGCTGACGTTTGGATTTTGGTGGCCACAACTTCCTTTCTAGTTCACCTGGTTGACAGAGTTCATAGGAAATAGTGCTGGAAATCTAAAGGTCACGCTTCTACAGCGCCTCAACCCACCAGACACTCTGTGGGTAAAATGCAAGTAATGTCCTTCCCTCCCACACAATCTGCAGCCATAGAAATGCAATAGAGGATGAACTTAGAGTCAGTTTTAACTCGACGACAATAAGGTTTTTTTTCGTGTTGAGAAGTGCACTCAAGTCTATTCAGCACCGTGGCAACATGTGAGCCTCCATTGCACAGTGAGGTATACTGGCTAGGAGTTGAACTTGAGCCTTCCACATGGAATTCTCCCACTAAACTTTCACTTTGTTGGGGTTGTTAGGTGTTACTTCATTCCTATTCATAGTGAACATATATAACACAGAACCCTGTCTTGCACCATCATCTCAAGTTTTTTTGGTTTTTTTAAATTATTATTAAATTTTATTAGTTTTAATGAACATTTACAGAGATTTTGGGTTTTCATTCATTATTGCACTGTTTTCTCCACCCTCCTCACCAGTTCGTTCTTCTCCCCCCCATGTCTGTTTTAATTGTCCAATTGCCACAGTGCTTGTCAAAGCCAGTTCTGATTAATCTTCTTTGTCAGTGTGTCCCTTGCCATTCCCT
>NW_006399753.1:15343226-15366822 GCF_000299155.1 Elephantulus edwardii
ATGGAAGTGTTGCAGCCTAGAAGATACAAATTTAACTAACAAGTTAAAAGTGCATGAGTCAAAAATTGAAAAGCAATAATATTCTGAGCAGAGGTTCTAATAGTGGCACAAATCAAGTTACAGAGGTAAGATGGTTCCATTCGTCTCAAGTTTTTTGATCATGTAGTCCACTGTTGGAACTACTGTTCAATATACCAAATCAAGGATATTCCTTTTGGTTATTGACTCCATTTCGTCATGTCTGATCTCTTAAAGTCTTCCTCCTTTTATTTATTTTTTCTTCTTCTTCTGATTCTCTGTTTTACCAATGTGACGTCCTTCCTCAGGGACTGGCCTCTTCTGAGCTCATATCCAGAGCATATGAAATGAACTGTCGTCACCCTCCCCTCAATGAGCATTCGGGCTTGAACTCCTTCCAAGACTGATTTATTTGTTCTTCTGGCAGTCTACGAATGTAGTCGATAGTCTTCATTAACACCGTGGGTCAAAAACCTCAATTCCTCAAGTTGAAAGCCACCAAGCTTTCTTTGATCCTCATTTGTTGTGCAGATTTTTGCCTGTGAGACAATTGAAAACACCTTGATTTTTGTCAGGCATTCCTTAACCCTCCCAGCGACAGCCTTAATTTTTAACCCTCTCTGTCCTCCATTTACTCCGCCCACCGATTCCTGGATCATTCCGGATTTTAGAGTGAATGGAGGATGGGTGATGAGGGCACTGTGAGAGGAGAGAGCACGCTATTGATTCAGACGGTCCTAGCGGATCCCTGGCTCACAGCCTTGTCCACTCTACTGAGCCCAGTGATCCCAGCAAAGCCGCCTTGAGTAACACAGGATTGTCTCTCAAAACGTCCATCTCCTCGATTGCTCCTGAGAACAGATCTTTCAGGCCTCATGCAGAGTTTAAATTATAAATTAGAGTACCATCAAGGTTAATCACATATTTTACAGTAAAAAAGATGCAGCAACTGCAGCAACTACTTGAGATTTGGTATCTGATATCTGGAAATAATGCGCTGCTCATAAGAACTCCTAATTGGATGACAGTTTGATATTTAGGGGTGCTGCTCGTCCTGCTGTTAATCTCTTCCGCAGTCCCTGTTCTAATGAGCTTAGCACTAAATGCATATGCCAGCTCCCCTAATCTCTCAAGAATTAACCAGTGGTCTTCCTCATTAAAACGTCCCATGAGGCAATGAGAAAAATTCCCCTGGATATTCAATTAGAATACAAATAAAACCACTGGAACAAATCAACGTTAGTTAGAAATGAAGCTGGAGAGGATATGAGTCTTTCATGGTCCATGTCCACTCTTTATTTGTCTTGTGACTGTCTTGTACCTTGCCACATCAGAGGGCCCCACCTCCACTTGTAAGAATGGAGTAGCCCAAATCTGACCAAGAAACTGACACACGCTCTGTGCCCTTTGAGAAGTTCCTGTTCGGATAGTTCATGTAACTCTTCAATTCTACCTGAGACTATTTTTCCTTCTTCACTAATTTCATTATCATAACTAGACTCTGGGAGAAGTGCTGTGATTATTCTCTTTTGCTGGTTAAGAGTCACTATAGCTCTGTCAGTTTGTGGTACTGTAATGACTTATTAATTGCTTTGATGTTAGCAATTTCGTTTCTACGATTATCATTTGCCTGCAGGACTATCCATGGAGGGCAGGTTTGGGTGGAATTTCTCCTTTAACACAGTAGAATAAAAGGCTTCAAAAGTCAGCCAAGGATCAAACACCCTGTGGATAACAATTGTTCTGTGTTATTGTACATGAGGGTCACCATGAGTCAAAATTGATTTGACAGTACTTAACAACTTTATATTTACATAAATATAATATACAGTTCACTCTAATCGAGTATTCATACTTACGGATAATTAAATGAGTGCACCCACCCATGCACGTAAATGACCCTGAACACAAAAAGACACGCTTAGGGAAACGCCTGACACATAACAGCACTTCAGCATTTCATGATTTGCCTGAAAGCATAAGGTGACTAGTAAATTGTGTTGGTTTCTTACTTTGTCAAGTGCTAGTATGTGAGACCTCTAGTTTATATGGCTATTTTAGGTTTCTGTAAGAAAGCCAAATCCAATACATTTATTACATTTCTTCTAAGAAACAAATAATATTAAAAATTGATGTACAAAACTACTTGAAAGCTCTAGGAGAGGGAAATTGATGTCATTTCATTTAATTTTCTACTTTTCCAAAGGAGGAAATGGAATCACAGAAAGAAAGAACTTTTCCCAAATCACAGGACACTTTGGGGAAAAATATAAGCAGATCTCAGACCTTGATCCCTACTTGGTTGTATTCTTGTAACATATAATTCACTTTCAAGTTCAGAAGTTTCTGGAATTTTCCATTTTCTAAACTTACAGAAGTTTTAAAATATTTAAAATTATAGTAGCTAACTCAAGTTTTTACTTTTTCCTCCAAGTGTAGATACAAAATAACATTTTAAAAATGAATGTGATGACTGGAAATAAGAGAGATGCAAATCAAAACCACAATGAGGTACCATCTCACTCCAGTAACAGTGGCAAACTTCAACAGGGCAGCAAGTAATAGATGCTGTCGAGGATGTGGTGAGAAAGGAACTCTCATATATTGTTGATGGGATTATAAAATGGTGCAACCATTCTGGAAGGCAGTTTGGCACTTTCTCAAAAAGATGAACATAAGTGGCAAGAAGCGGCACTGCAATCCCAGAGGTATGTGGTTCAAATCCATCAGAGGCTCTGCTGGAGCAGGAGGGACAATCTCCTCCTGTACCAGTCAGATCCGATTTGATGGTACACATGCACAAAATTAAAAAAATATTAAAAAAAAAAGCTGAGCATAGAAATTCTAAATGACCCAGCTATTCCACTACTTGGAATATACCCTGGGAAAACAAGAACTGAGGCACAAACTGAGATTTGTACACCAATGTTCATAGCAGCATTATTCACCATCACAAGAACATGGAAACCAAGGTTCATAGCGTTATTCACCATTACAAGAGCATGGAAATAGCCCAATATTCAACCACAAACGAATGGATTGAGTTGTGGTACATTCACACAATGGAATACTATACAGCATGCATGAGCAATGATTTTGTAAATTATTACCTAACTTGGGAGGGACTGGAGATCACTATGCTGAGTGAACTAACTCAGTCTCATAAGAGTAAATATTGTATAAAACCATTATTGTAGAATAAGTATCCAGGAGGGGGGAGAGGTTAGAAGCAGAGGGATGAGGATGTGCAGGAGGAGGAAGGGATTAATCATGGGGTTGTAAAATTTGATGAGTAGGGAGGTAAGGAGATTGGAAAATATTTGTTTTTGAAAACAATGTATTTGAGTTTTGCAAATAAACTAGTAGAAACTTAAAAAAAATAACATGAATGTGATAAAATGACAACATTATAGTAGAAATGCAGGGCAAAAATCAGATGTAACAGAAATGCTTTGAACTTCGATGTCTCTGTACTCAACTCACACATTGGCACACAAACTCTAAAGGAAAAAGGTGAACAACTGAGTGGTGTTTTAAGCATTCACAAGTTGTACAACCACCAATGCAACATCAAGATAAAAATCTTTGAAAACAATATCATTTATTATTATTTATCAAACAAAAACATTGTGTTGAGATGTCTCTAATTATAACAAAGGGCAGAGTGGAGCTACCACACAGGTGGTATTTTCCAAAGGTCCTCTGATGGGGGTGCTGCAGTACACGTTCCACGGCCAACAGAAGGGTCTGGTTTGAATCTTCCAGCTGAGGAAGAAAAATGGGCAATCTGCTCCTGTAAAGATTTGTTGTTGTTGTTGTCTGTTGTGGGTTTTCAGAGGCAGTTAATCACACTGGAGGAGATTGTCCATGCTTCTTCTGCAGAGCACTAGTGGCCTCACATTGTGTGCCTTCAGAATTGCAGAGCAGCTTCTTGCCACATATAAAGATTTACAGCTTCACAAGTCTGATGAAGAGTTGTTATGACTTGGAATCAACTCTGCAGCAGTAGTTCAGTATTCTCCTTAACCATTTTGGAAGCAAATTGTCACCTTTTTCTCATGTGAAATAGCTGGTAGGCTCAAAGAGACAAGTTGTACACTAAGAGAAAATATACTAGTAAAAGAGATACACAGAATATATAAAACAACTCTTAAAACTCATTAGTAGATGATAACAAATAGCGTAAAAAAGAATATTTACACTACAACAAGATAAAGGTAAAAAATCCAGTTAAAAAATGGGCACAGTATATGAACAGACACATCACCAAAGAAGACAGTCAGATGGCAAACAAATACAAGAAGTATTCAAAATCCCTAGCTCTAAGAGAGATGCAAATCAAAACAACTAGGAGATACCATCTCACCCCAGTCAGAATAGCAAAATTTAACAGACAAGCAAACAACAAATGCTGGTGAGGTTGTGGAGAAACTGGAACCCTTATTCACAGTTGGTGGGAGTGTAAAATGGTACAAACACTGTGGCAGGCTGTATGGCACTTTCTCAAAAAGTTGCAAATAGAAATACCATTTGACTCAGCAATTCCACTACTGGGAATATACCCCAGAGAAACCATAACTGCCACCCAAGCAGATATATGCACACCCATGTTTATCGCGGCTTTGTTCACTACAGCAATGAGTTGGAAACTACCTAAGTGCCAATGAGTAAAGGAATGGATAGAGAAGCTGTGGTATATCCACACAATGGAATACTACGCTGAATTGAAAAACAAGGAACTCATGAAATAATATTCAAAATGGGTGACCCTGGAGGACATTATACTGAGTGAAATATCCAGTCACAAAAGGACAAAATACTGCATTGTGCCACTGTTTTAAAACAGCACCAACATCAAGGTTGAAGGGAGACTGAGAAAGATGGGTTCAATAATGTATACTGCATTGAAACAAATGACGGAGATAACTGTTTAAAAAGGGATATGTGATTAGGTATTTTTGTCACGACGGGAGTCCAGAGTGAAGGCTGCATAGTGAAGTGGACCTGGGGGGAGGATTGTAAAACAATGAAAGAATTTTTCTTTTACTTTTCAAAGAGAAGAGTGAACTAGGAGGGAGGGGTGGGTAGGGAGAAAAGTGCAACAATGAATGAATGAATGAAAATCCAAAGTTTCTGTTGTAAATTTTCATTAAAATGAATAGTAATATTTTTTAAAAAGAGAATAAATAAAACTTTAATTTTTACTGGCTTACTTAACAAAATTCATATGCATTGTTTTTCACAAAAGATTTTTCCCATTTTCTTTTCCCAACCCATCCCTCCACTCATCAAATTTTGTAAACCTATGATTAATTTCCCCATCCTCACCCCTCTACTCCTACCTCTCTCCTCTTGGATCCTCATACGCATTCTACAATAATGGTCAAATACAGTATTTGTCCTTATGGGTCTGAGTTAGTTCATCCAGCATAATCCTCTCCAGACCCTCCCAAGTTAGGTAGTTTACAAAATCATTGCTCCTGCATGCCCCATAGTATTCTATTGTGTAAATGTACCTTAATTTCTTAATCCATTTGACTGTGGACTGTTTCCATGCTCTTGTAATGGTAAATAATGCTGCTATGAACCTTGGTGTATATATCTCCATTTGTGCCTCAGTTCTTATTCTCTTTGGGTATATTCCAAACAGTAGAATAGCTGGGTCACATGGAATTTCTATGTCCAGATTTTTGAGAAAGTGCCAAACTGTCTTCCCGAGTGGTAGTACAATTTTACAATCGCACCAACAATGTAGAAGCCTTCCTATCTCTACACATCCTCTCCAAAATTTATTATTTGCTATCCTGCTAAACTTTGCCACTGCTACTGGAGTGAGATAGTACTTCATCGTGGTTTTGATTTGCATCTCTCTTACTGCCAGTGATTTTGAGCATTTCTTCCTGTGTGTATTGGCCATCCAAATATTTTCCTCTGTTAAAATTCTTTCCAGGTTGTTTGCCCATTTTGTAATTGTGTTATCAATCTTTTTCTTGTAGAGGCCCTGTAGGATTCTGTAAACTTTTGATATGAGACTCTTGTCTGAAATGGTATTGCCAAGTGTTTTTTCCCAGTCAGTAGGTTTTCTTTTCATTCTGTTGGAAGAAGTTTTTGATGTGTGCAGGGATTTAATCTTTAGAAGGTCTCATTCATCAGTTTTATCCTCTCCAGAGTGTGCATGTCTGGCTTTATTTGGCAGTCACTTTACACCGTACTTCAAAACTGTTCTTTTTTTTTTTTAATTTTATTATGTGTGTGTGCGCTGTCAGATCAGATCTGACTGGTACAGGAGGAGATTGTTCCTCCTACTCCAGCAGAGCATCTGGTGTCAAAACTGTTCTTGAGATTATTTTTAAATTCAGGTGGGATGGACTGAACATGGTATTTTGGTTCTTGTGGCCTTGTTTTAATTTTCTTCAGGTTGGACTTGCACATGAGTAAGTGTTGATCTACTACTATACAGGCAGCCCTTGGCCTGATTTTGACTGCCGATACGGAGCTTCTCCAATCTAGATGTAGTCAATCTGATTCCTATGTAGTCCACAGGTGATGTCCATGTGTATAGTCATTGTTTGCATTTTTTTAAAAAGTGTTTGCATTTAATAAATCATCGATTGTGAATTCAATCATTCAATCTCCAACCTCATTCCTCTTGCCAAGTCTGTAGTTTCTGACTATTAGTCCTTCTTCTCAGTTGGGTGACACATGTATATTAGATTACTTGAAGTTACCTTTTGGATACTATTTCATGTCTTTAAGTTCACTATTTTTTTTCTTCTGAAATTTCTAATCTTCCATTAATCATATCAAGTGTACTCTTCAATCCAAGCAATATCATTTTCACGTCTAGAGTTCCAATTTGATCTTTGTTCTATCTCTCGCGTATCTACTAAACATCATTAATCCTTCTTTTAACTTCCTAGATATACCTCTTTCTCTCTTGTATCTGATTTGATTTCTACTTATTTTTACTTGCTTATGACATGTCTTATTGCTTCTTTGCATGCCTATGATTTTTATTATATCTCAAATATTGCATACTTTAACATGCAAAGAACTGGATAATGTCATATTTCTATAAATATTCTTGAACTTTATTCTGTGAAGCAGACCATTTATTTTGGAGAGTCTGTTAAATGAAGTCTGAACTCTTTAAACTATACTTTTTTTTTTAATCTGGAGCTATAGTTTCCTATTCTGTAGGGAATTATGCACTACGTCCAATGGCTTGCCTCTCTGGTAGTTCAAAACTTCTGGCAATCTCTTCTGCTTTTCCACAGCCTTGGGAACCTGCCAGAGGGCCAGCTATGAGTTGTTTCTAATTTGATGGAAATGAATTTTTTTTCACTTTATATTTAATCATCTGTGGAGAATAGAATAAAATAATGTCTTGTAAAATATTGGCACTTAAGTGCGCCAAAGCCAAGCCACTGCTGTACAGGTGATTCTGGCTCCTGGTGATGCTCCACTTAATTTCTAAAGTAGTGAATCTTTATAAGAGGATCCAGATTATCTTTCTGCTGAGGAGAAATTGGTGGTTCTGAACTACTGACCTCTTGGTTAGCAGGCCAACTGGTGATGTTCTATGTCACCAGGATGCCTTATAGTTATGTGTGTGTATGTGTGTATTTTCCTATTTGTGTGTACATATACATTAGATTCATAGTATACTGATGTTTAACATCTGTTTTATACTTAATCTATAGTCAATAATTTAATATAATTTTCCTAAAATAAGATTTTAAAATTTGTATAATATTCTTTCTCATAAATATATGCTTCATCATTAATTCAATTGATTTTACATTGTGGAATGTCTATATTTTTAACATCTCCAACTAGACTTCTGTTCTCATTCTTGATGCTATTGCAATGTAATAAAAGTCTCTCTTTTTCTTGAACTCCTTTAAGCAGCGTTTCTGCGTATAAGAATCAAGAAACATTCTAATTCATTTCTCCATGAAAACCATATAAAATATTAAAAGTAGGCATAGTGTGTATAAAAGATCCTTGCACAATACCTGGTACAGTAATACCTTCAATAAATAATTCTTGCCTTGAGAGATGAAAAACCATTGGAAAAAACATTTCCAGATTTCCTAAAATGTAGACAAAGCATTATCCAAATCAAGAGTAAGTAATTAACATCTTTGTTAGAAAAGAGTATCAGACAGAGAAGTGTTGGATGACAAGTAAGATTGTTTCAGAAAGTCCTGCTGTTTTAAAGGATAGCACTCAAATGTTTTATAATCATTGGAAAGCTCTCAGATTTGATCAGTAAGAACTCACAGGCAGTAAGTGATTGAAAAGGGATGTCAGAGCTGTGATCTAACTCTGCTGATTTATGGTATGCCTCTGATCAAAGCAATGAGACTCCTGAGACCCAGTGTTTCTTCAAGCTGAATATGCTGTGCTCTTAGCTCCAGCAGTAAACATAGAACTCATATGTGGTAGTGGAAACTCGTGTCCTCAGGTATTTATTTAAATATGAGCCCATGATGCCTGCAGTTTTTCACTGCAAAAAGTGCCAATGTAAGGGAGAGAGAGTGAAAGAGAGAGAGAGAGAGGAAGGAAGAAAGGAAAGGGAGGAAAAGGGAAGAGGAAGAGAAATCAAAAGGTATTTTTCTCTGAAGGCAAATCTTGTTTAAGTCATGTAGGCTTTATACTTCTTGCAGTCATCTGATCTCTGTCTAGAGTCAGAGAGTGAAGGGCTATTAAGAATCACTTATTAAGGGCTTCTGTAGTGAAGTGGCACACATAGGGCAACTCTATTGCTCTACGTGCGTGCGGAATCGACATCAAGAGATTTCGGAAGCGTAATTTTTGTTTACTGGGCAGCTGGTGATCGTTGGTCCCGGCGCCCTTAACTAAATAAAAAATTAGGTGTTTTATTTAAAAACAAAACAAAACAAAACAAGAATCACTTGCAATTTTTTACGGTATATTTCAAGCAATGGAATATGGAATTTCTATGTTCAGCTTTGAGGATGCACCAAACTGCCTTCCAGAGTGGTTGTAACATTGTACAATCCCACCAACAATGTAAAAGAGTTCCTATCTCACCACATCCTCTCCAACATTTATTACTTGCTGTCCTGTTAAACTTTACTACTTCTCCTGGAATGAGATGGTATCTCATTGTGCTTTTGATTTGCATCTCTCTTACTGCCATTGAGTTGGAGCATTTCTACACATGTCTGTTGGCCATTTGAGTATCTTCCTCTGTGAAAATTCTTTCCATGTCTTTTGCCCATTTTGTAATTAGGTTAGCGGACTTTTTCTTGTGGAAGCCCAGGAGTATTCTATAAACTTTCATTTAGAGACTCTTGTCTGAGATGGTATTGCCAAATGTTCATTCCCAGTCAGTAATAAACCCCAAGAAAATGAGAACTGAGACTCAAACGAAGACTTGTACGCCAATGTTCAAAGCAGCATTATTCACCACTGTAAGAACATGGAAACAGTCCAGATATCCAACCACAAACGAAGGGATTGAGAAGTTGTGGTACATTAATACAAGGGAATGCTATGCAGCATTCAAGAGCAATGATTTTGTAAACTAGTACCAAACTTGGGAGGGACTGGAGAACATTATGCTGAATGAACTAAATCAGTCACGCAAGGACAAATACCATATAAAACCATTATTGTAGAATGAGTATGAGAAGCCAAGGTGGGAGGAGGGTTGAAATAGAGGGGTGAGGACGGGGTGGGGGGTAGGGTGTTAATCATAGGGATACACAATTCAGTATGTGGGTGGGGTGAAAGAAATGGGAAGGATTTTGTGAAAAACAATGTGTTCAAACTTTGTAAATAAATCAGAATAAAATAAACAACAAGTATGACAATATCTTAAAAAAATCACTTGTAAACAACAGGACACTGTATGATTCATTTTTACTTTGCTCCAAAAATTTACAAATAATCATTTTTAGGGGAAGGGACAATCAGTATTAGAAAGGCAGTTTTTCCTAGGTCAAACTTATTAATAAGATGGTGTTTCTCTCTTCTTTCCCTTTTACCCCATAATCATCCCTCGCCTTCATCTTCTTGTGCATCCCCAAAGGGAGCAGTGTGTGCTAAATCTGCCATTCAATATTCGCTGACTTTGGCCAATGTAAAAAGACTTCAAGCATATCTTGTTTGCTACTATTAAATAGGTTCTAAGTGACAGCAAATCTGTAGACAGACAACCAAACACTTCCTGGCTCTCTGCTGTCTGAATGCCCATTTCTGTCTTCGAGCCATTATTGCAGCTACTGGGTCAGGCCATCTCGATGAGGGTCTTTCTCTTTTTCTTTAGCCTCTACTTTGCCAAGCACAAAGTTTTCTCCAGGAACTGTCATCCCAACCACTCCCACCCTGATAACATGTCCAGAGTATGACTGGCATGTTCCTGTCAATCTCACTTCTTTTTTTTTCCTTTTTAAAAATTTTTTAAATTTTTTATTATTTTTTTTTACAGAGGTTTTGGAATCTCACTTCTAAGGAGCATTCTGCATGTAATTCTTCCCAGATTAGTTCATCCTTCCGGCAGCTCAGTTAAAAGAGTTCAAAGTCTGTCTAACAGGTTGACTTTCAATAGAATGAATCAGAGGATGCCAACCAAAACAGAGTTGAGCTTAAGTCTTCTACCTTTCATAAAAACATGGAGCTAAAACTGAGTTATTGTTGTGTGCCATTGAGTTGTCATAGCAATCCTATGGACTCATAGCAATCCTATGTGCAATAGCTCTGAACCTTGCCCTATCCTGAGCCTCATTGACTCCAACACATCCAATCCCATTGCCCCAGTTACTGTGTCAATCCCTCTCTTCTGGGGTCTTCCTCTCCTCTCCTGTCCCTCCACCCTTCCAAGAATGATGTCTATCTGTAAGGACTAGTCCCTCCTGGCCATGTGTCCCAAGTATGTGAGACAGAGCTTCAGAATCCTTGCTTCCAAGGAGAAACTTGATTTCACCATCCCTAAGACAGACCTACTTGTTCTCCTGGTGATCCATGGTATGTTTAATACTCTTCCCCAGCACCACAACTCAAAGTCATCAATTCTTCTCTTGTCATCCTTAGTCATTGTCCAGCTCTCTGATGCATAGTAAGTAACAGCAAAGATCATGGCCTGAATCAGGCACACTTTCGTCTCCTGACTGAAGGATCATTGATCCTTAGTACTTTGGAGAGGTCCCTGGTTTATATATTATAAGGAATTTAATATATTCTCTTTTTCTGAAGCATAAATGGAGGATGTGGACATTAGTCACTATTTTAACCCTAATCTTTTGCATATAAACAACTATAAGACACTCAGCACTTCTCATGAATTCTGGTGTATGTAGATTATAGCATCATTGTCAAGCTAGCACAAGGAACCATTCACCTGGGAAGTGAGCAACCAGGTTTTAGAGAATATGTTGATGACATTCTCTTCAAAACTTGCATTCACATTTCCATGGGGAACATATCCTTCTACAGGGAGCAGAGAGCTATGCTTTGGTTAGATTTCTTCTGTTATATGCCCTCCAAGCACCCCACATTTTCCCTAGATTGCATTCATTGCACTTTTGCATGATTATTTGTATAATGACTTGGTTAATGGCGATGTCCCCTGATAAACAGCAGGTTCTGCAGAGTTACAGAGAGTGACTAGCTTGGTAATTTCCCCATTCCCAGAAGCAGCATAGACTGTGACAAATTGGAAATGACATAATGACGATTTGTTGATTTTATTTAAAATAAACTGGTATCCTTATTTTAAACTGGACCAAACTTGAAAGCTGTTATCTTTCAAACTCCCTCTACCACTATCACCTCTCTCATCTAAGCAAAACCTTTCATAAATGCCAAAGGCAGGATCACATAAAATACCATCTTCCCTCTCTCCTTAGATAATCAGAAACTGAAAAAAAAAAAAATGGAAAAGGATGATCATAACAACATTCCCCAGTCCTGTAGATGAGCGTTCACTATGTAACTAGTACTAGGAGATGTGCTTTAAATATGCATGTAATTTCATTTCATATTTGCCACTGCCTCCTAAGATTGGTTATCACCATTTTCCAGATGAGAAAACTGAGGCCCAAAGAGTTTCAATAACTTGCTAGAAATAAAATCTTTTCCATTCAAGGCTGGACTTCCAGGTTGGCTGGGTGGATATGTCGTCTCCTGAAAGAAATTAGACTTAAAATTCTTCTCCCACTGATTCCACTGTGGAGAAGCAAGTGTGAGTTCTATTTTCTCTCTGGCCGTAGCCGTTTTCAAATGTGATTTCTAGCAGTGCAGTAATTGTCCCCAAATTCCATTACAACTAAACAGTTTGGACAAACCAAGAAGTTTATTCCAGCAGGGTTTTATGTGACCCTGCCTGCCTCGCTACTCTCTCAGGAAGACAAGACAGATGGGGAGCGCCAGTTATGGGTCCCACACCTCCGCTCCTGGTAGAGGTATTTTATTTTAACACTAAATCTTTAAAAACTCCTTTGTAAAAGCAGAGCAAACACTCGGGTTTGTTTTGTTTTCAGAGTCGAATGCTGGCCTGCACTTTAAAAAATTATGATCGCTCCAAGTATCCCTATTTCTTCATTACACAGTATAGTAGAACTTCACATTTTTGTTTTTAATTTTCCAGTGACAGTGACAGTCTAGATAACACCAATGAAATATGCCTCTGAATTGTCAGATTGTTTCATGAGAGATGGACAGTGTCAAATGACTAAATAAACTAGGTAAGCACAAGCTTACCTTGTATTTATTTACTAAGATGTAGTGAATAATTCTCACATCTTGCCAACTCGTGAAAGTTCCTGCTTCTAGGTGTGATGACACCTTTCTTTCTTCCAACCCTGTATAGCACCTTCCTACAGAATCAGAGCGTCTTCAAATTTGCAATCCCTAGGCTAGGGAGATCTGCTGGTCTAGTGGCAAGAAGCTGTGCTACTCCTGAAGGCACGAGGTATGAGGCCACCAGCTGCTCCGTGGAAGAAGGATGGACAATCTCTTCCCGTGCAGTTAACTGCCTCTGAAAACCTGCTGGAGGGTCAGCTATGGGTCAGTTCCAACTCTATGATACACAACAACAATAAGATATAGAGGGAGGTTGGGTGGCTTAGCGGTAAGGAGCTGCACTGCCAACATAAAGGTACATGGTTCAAATTCACCAGTTGCTCTGCAGGAGAAAGATGGGCAATCTCTTTCCATGTGTTTTATAGCCTCTGGAAACCTGCTGTAGGGTCTCTGTGAGTTGGATCTGAATCCACGGCACACAACAACAGTAAGGGATAGAGAAGCTGAGAAGCAAGGGAAGGATAGACTTTGCTATGCTTGCTTACTGATTTGTAGTGAACGATTTCACATGGATATCTAAATTCACCAAACACAGATGAAATTGTTCATTATGGATTAGTAAGAAAGCAAAAGGGAGCCCATGTGTCCCTTGTTCGTTGGTCATTTTGACCCTGGAGGTAGACATCCTATGTTTTGATGCAATTATGTTGATTAAAGTCAAGACGCAGCAATTCTGCCTTCTAAAGATCTAATAAGAAGGGAGAATAGGATTGTAACTTGTAGGGTCTTCTAATTAAAAGTGAAGGCCTTAGTGAGAGAACTTAGCTTTTGCCACACAAGCTTTGCTCTGCTTTCTAACTTCTAAAGCTCATGGGGTCAAATCCCCAGTATTCTTTCTCTAATGTGGCTCACTAGCAACTTTGATGTGTTTTCTCAGCTGCAACAGAGCGTGTTAGCATAATGTTTGCATGCAAATCCCAAGCGTTCAGGATGAGTCTGGAGGTTCGGATTAGCATTTGGAAGATTGTGATTATTTTACAGTGTTGCAAGAAAGTAGACAAATCTTTAGTGAGACCTGTTTGATGCCTGGATGGTGGCATAGTGCTAAGGAGCTGCACTGATAAGCCAAAGGCACACAGTTCAAATCCACCAGCTGTTCCATAGAGAAAGATGGGAAGTCTCCTCCCATGTCATTTACTGCCTCTGAAAACCAGTTGGAGGGTCAGCTATGTGTCAGTTCCAACTCACTCATACACAACAACTGTTTCACCCAGAAGCAGCCCGTCTGCAAGGAGGCTTCCCCTGTAAAGAAGACAGAGAAATCTGGAAGGAAGAACAGTTTAATTTTATCTAAACTTGCATTGGCCTGATAGTCATCTATTAAAGCATTGAGGAAGACTGACTATGATATCTATTACTAAGGTTATTATGTAAGTACTTATTTGCTCACCCACTAATTGAAAAGCTGGAGTTTTGAGTTCTTTTGGAAGCATCTTAAAAAAAAAAGGCATGGTTATGTACTTTAAAAAAATCAACTATTGAAAACCTGTGGACATGATTCTAATCTGATACACATGGAATCTCCATGAGTTGGTGTTAACAGTCAACGTTATGGCAACTGATAACTTTTGTGCTATTCTTGGTTACGGAGGTCTGCTGGTCTAGTGGTAAGAAGCTGAGCTGAAATTTTGAAGGCATCCTGTTCGATTCCACCAGCTGCTCTACAGGAGAAAAGATGCATAGTCTCCGTCCATGTTATTAACTCTCTCTGAAAACCTGCTGGAGGGTCAGCTGTGGCTTGCTTCTGACCCCAGGGTATATAACAACAATAACAACATTCTTGGTTAAACTACTTTAGGTAAGTAGCTCTCCCTGTATTTAAGACAGTGGTTCGTATTAGTAAGTGACCTCTAATATTTACTAGGTGTAGACCCAGGGTATCTAATGCCTCTGTCACAACAGCCAATCACAGCTGGTGTCTCAAAAGAGTAGGTAGACTATACAGCTCCTAGAACATTCTATGGGTTGCATCTCAACATCAAGAAAACAAAAATTCTCACCACTTGACCAATAAGAAACATCATGATGAGAAAAGGATGAAGCTGTCAATGATTTTATTTCACTTGGATCTACAATCGACTCGTAGGGTAGCAGCAGTCAAGAAATCAAAAGCCATGTTATATGGGGGGAATCTGTTGTCGAGGACCTTTCCAAAGAGCTAAATAGCAAGAGTATCAGTTTAAAGACTAAGATTTAACTACCCAAACATTGGTATTTTTCTGTTATGTATCTGAAAGATGGACAATGAATAAAGCCAACTGATTAAAAATTTATGTCTCTGCGATGGTAAATAATGCTGCTATGAACATTGGTGTACAAATCTCCGTTTGTGTCTCAGTTTTAGTTTCCTTGGAGAATATTCCTAGTAGTGGAATAGCTGGGTTATATGGAATTTCTACGTTCAACTTTTTGAGGAAGTGCCAAACTGTCTTTCAGAGTGCTTGTAAGATTTTACAATCCCACCAATAGTGTATGAGAGTTTCAACCTTTTTACATCCTCTCCAACATTTTTTGCTTGCTGTCCTACTAAACTTTGTCCCTGCTACTGGAGGGAGATGGTATCTCATTGTGGGTTTGATTTGCATCTCCCTTACTGTCAGTGAATTTGAGGATTTCTTTCATGTGTCTGTTGGCCATCTGAATGTCTTCCTCTGTGAAAATTCTGTAAAAAGATTTATAGGCTTGGGAACCTAATGGAGTTAGTAGTGAGATTTTTGTTTGTTTGTTTTTCCTCTAGAAACAAACAAACAAACAAACAAATTCACCTTTAAGAAGTACAGCACACAAGACTTCATTTCCTGTACTTTGAACATGTTTTCAGAAGAGGTCAGTTGTCACTGCAGAAGGACAACATCCTTGGTAAAGTAGCTCTAACAATCGCATTGTCATCCAGTTGTAACTGACTCACAGCTGCTTCTGCAGTGAGTTTGCAGAGGTTGTAAGTCTCACTGGAGGCATTCCTCTCCTTTCTCCTGCAGAACCGCCGGTGGGTTCAAATCACCTGAGAGGTGCTGCCTTTGGGCTATCAGGACATCTCCATACGGACCACACCATGGAGCAGAGGTTAATAAAAAGGAAGGTCCTCAATGAGAGGGAGTGATACAGTGGCTGCATCCATGGGCTCAGACACAGTAACGATTGTGAGGATGGCATAGGGACCATTCAGGGTTTTCTTTTGTTTCACCTAGGTTCAGAGTGCATTGGAAAGAAGTCAGTAGCATCCAACAATAACACCACCATTTCCTCATAATGCGACATAAGTTGGAAATTGGATCTTAAATAAAATTAAATTACAAACCTTAAGGTTAGATCATATGGATTGCAGGAGGATCTTGAGTTCACTGGTTTTCCTGGTAAAGACGGGGGGAACTGAGACATTCCATTCATGCACAGAGATAAATGGAAGAGAGCGATGTTTTGATATAAAAATCTGACAGGTTCTTCAAAGTTTTTCACAAGCTAGCTAACTTCACCGTTTTTCCCTTTTTGATGTGTTTCCTTGGTGACCCCATCCCTGTGAAGCAGCTGTGAGTTAAAGTCTTGTGTCCTACCAATAGTAGTTATAACCCCAAAGCAGCTCATGTCAAAAGACAAACTTCACACAGTCTTGATTTTGTCATTTGTAATTTCTCAGAGCGATTTGGAGAGGAACAAGAGGAATACGCTGTATAAAAATATTTCGGAAGGCGTCGTGTCATTGTTGTCAAAGCAGCTGAGACTCATGGTGACCCTTTCAAGGTATCACCTTGATCTGGTTCCGTTCCAACAATTGTTGCATGCTTAACGCCCAGACAGTTCTCTGTGGGACTCAAGGGGGGTTATCAGTTAACTTTTGCTAGTAATTCACTAGATTTCCCTTCCCAATCTACCTTAATCTGTAAATTTCACTGAAACCTTTCCATTACGGGTGACCCTGTTGGAGTTTGAATACCAAAGGAGTAACTTTCAGCATCACAGCAAGACAGAAGTCATCACAGTGGGACAAACAGGCAGGAAGCTTTAATTAATGGTTTTTAAAAATATGATGTGTAACTCATTTAACTTTTAACTGTGATGACATGATATGGCTAAAAATAATCAGAAGAGGATTCTGGTTCTATGTCCTGATGTTTGCAGTCTTTTCAACTCTCTTCCGCTTGGTGACATTTGGTGGACACTTAATTAAATACTCGATGCAATTTGCTCTGGAGTACAGACCAAATCACAACCTTTGACTTTAAAAAATAAAAATTCAACATCTGCTCTTCAAATGACGATGCCCAACACTGAAAAGCAGCAATGGCAGTTTAGTGACTAAGGTGCACCTGATTCAGGCCATGGTCTCCACAATTACTTGCTATGCATCAGAAAGCTGGATAATGACTAAGGGTGACAGAAGAAGAATTAATGCCTTTGAGTTGTGGTGCTGGGGAAGAGTATTGAACTTACCATAGATTGCTAGGAGAACAAGTAGGTTATCCTAGAGAGAGTGAAACCAAGTTTCTCCTTGGACACTAGGATTTTGAAGTTCCATCTCACATATTTTGGGCATGAGGCCAGGAGGGAATGATCCTTGGAGAAGGACTTCATGATCGGAAGGGTGGAGGGACAGAGCAGGAGAGGAAGATCCTGGACGAGATGGATTGATACTGTAACTGGGGCAATTGGGGTTGGTGTGTCAGAGTAAGAGAGACTGGCTCAGGACAAGGCAGGCATCAGAGCTACTGTGCATAACGCTATGAGTTACAGGAGACTTGAAAGAGCATAATATCAACATATCAAGTTTCTAATAGAAAACAGATTCTCTTCAGCTGTATGTAGGAACCTAAAAGAAGAAATGAAGAATAAGAGTTAAAATCACAGACCTTGAAACCCAACAGACCCCAAATTTATCCCCTGCTTCTCTGCTTATTACTATGAGACCCAGGACTAATTATTTAACCTTGCCAAGCCTCAGTGCCTACATTTACAATGTGAATTTTAATACAATTTGCCTCCTGGGATTGTTGTTGGAATAAGTTGATACAATGCATGGCATGCAACCTGTTTAAATGACTATCTGTCCTGCTGGAGACCTTTGGGATGTGATAACTACCATTGTCCTCATTTTAAGAGTCAAGATCTATTGTGTCCACCTTTGCAATGACCAAACTGAGACGACAGTATAAGACTCAGCATTACAATATTTTAGCACTTAGTTTAAATAACTTCAGATGAGACTACTTTCAACAAGAACAAGGGGGTGCAGGGAAAAACTATGCATCTATTACCATCCACTTAAATAATTACTCAAATTAACAATAGCATTAGATTTGAAATGATGTTCATCTTATTCCCACAGAAATTTATTGGAAAGGGCCAATTAAGATGACCCTGCCTACTACCCTAGCAAGTATTCTGTTCAAGGGGATTTTCAATTTCTCATGGAATCATGAATAAAGAAAGAAAGTAAAGAAAAACACTCCGGGTTCTTAGGCAGAAATGCAAAGAGGAAAAAAACCCTTTCTTATGTGGGTATCTTTCTTTTAGAAATTTTAAAAATTTTTTAAATTGTGATTTTAGGGAAAGTTTACAGACAGACTGAGTTTTCATTTATTCATTGATAAACATTTTCTCCC
This sequence comes from Elephantulus edwardii, assembly GCF_000299155.1. Taxonomy (NCBI): domain Eukaryota; kingdom Metazoa; phylum Chordata; class Mammalia; order Macroscelidea; family Macroscelididae; genus Elephantulus; species Elephantulus edwardii. The sequence goes on from NW_006399753.1 coordinate 15,361,676, forward strand.
TCCTTCTTCCCTTTCCCACCTCAATTCACTATGTATTTTTCTTATTAATGTACCTTGTGTTTTCTGCGAGTATAGATATACATATTTTATATAATTGTCATTATTCTATGCTATTGCCACCCTGTCTTTTCAAGTCTTCATTGAACTTTTTCTGTTGCTTTGCCACCCCTCCACCCACCAACCTCTCTCATCCTCATGATTTCCTCTCCTTTCCCTTCCCCTTCCCCTTTTGAACATTTATTCATATCTTGCTTGGTTATCCTCCTATTTTCACAATAGTATCTTTTGCAGTATTTATCCTTAACAAGTTGAGATATTTCACTCAGCCTCCTAGTAATGCTTTCTAGACTCTCCATGTATTTTACAGAATGCTAACGGAGTAACCAGCTGTTTGAACTTATCTAGAGATTTTGAGGAAAATGTCCTGGCCTCTGATTCCCATAAAGATCAAATGCTATTGTGAGGGTCACAGCATCAATCCCGTCCCACTGCAAGTCCATGTGTCAGAGTGGAGTCTTCCAATAGACTTTCTAAGGTTATAATCTTACAGGAGCAGATTTTCCGATATCTTCCTTCTTTGGAGCTAATGATTTCAAACCTCAGCCTAGAAAATCCTCTGAGCTGCCACATGGGGTCACATGAGTTGAAATTGATCATGGTGTCTGACAATAATAACAAGAAGATGTCAGGAACAATTATCTAAGCCAAGTCTGAGATAAAGTGCAAGTGAATTGATGCCTTTGAGCTGTGGTGATGGAGAAGAGCATTGAATATACCATGGACTACTAAGAGAACAAACAAGTTCATCCTGGAGAGGGTGGAGTCAGGCTGCTCCTTGGAGACAAGGATTCTGAAGCTTTTTCTGACATACTTTGGACATGTTGCAAGGCAGGATCAGTCCTTGGAGAGGGATGTCATGCTTGGTAGCGTGGAGGGACTGCACAGGAGAGGAAGACCCTCGATGAGATGGATTGGTTCAGTGACTGAGGTAATGGGGATAGGTGTGTTGGAGACAAAAATATTGGCAAGGTTTAGAGCAGGGCTTAGGGCTGTTGTACATAGGATTGCCATGAGCCGCAGGTGATTCGACAGCACATAACAATAACAACAATTTAAAATAATTTTTAGAATAAGACCTGTTATGATAAAATATATTCACACATTTATTGAAACATTATTCACAGTAGCACAGAGATAGAAACAACCCAAATGCCCATCATTGAGTGAATGGGTAGAGAAACTATGGCATATTTATACAATGGAGTACTATACAACACTGATAAACAAGTATAAATTTATGAAACACTGCATAGTATGCATGAAACTAGAGGAAAGTATGCTGAGTAAAATAAGTCAGTCACAAAAGAACAAATATCACATAAGACTACTATTATAAAAGAGCTAAAGAAAGGTTTATTTACAGATAGAATAAACGTAGTGTAGTTACCAGGGAGGGTGAGAGGGGGAATTTTAATTTATAGATAATAAACACTAAGACAAGTTAAGGCAAAGATAATATGAAATGAATGTATGAATAGAAATTTTAAGTATAATCATTAATGTTAGGAACAAAATGTGAATGAATGATGAGAAAAACAACGTTTCATAGATTTTTGTGATCCGCACAGTCAAAAGCCTTTGCATAGTCAATGAAACACAGATAGACATTCCTCTGGTTCTCTCTGCTTTCAGCCAAGATCCATCTGACATTAGCTACACTATCCCTGGTGCCACGGTCTCTTCTAAATCCAGCCTGCACTTCAGACAGTTCTCTGTTGATGTGCTGTTCCAGTCGTTTTTGGATAATCTTCCGCAGAATCTTGCTTGCATGTGATTTGCACAAAACATAATAAAAAAATAAAACTTATTTAATAAAACTTATTTTAAAAAATAAGATTTGTAATTTTTAATACAGCGTGAAGATTCTGTGTGTTGCTGTGTTGGATGCCATCAAGTCAACGATGTGTGACTCACAGTGACAGTATGAACACAGATCTGAACCTTGTTATAATCTGCCATCCTTATCATCTCTGTTCTGTTCAAGCCCACAGTGATAGTCACTGTGGCAAGCCATTTCACTGAAGGTTTGGTTTTTTTAATTGATATTTTAATTAAGATTATATAGAACTTGAATTTCCATTCATTCACTGTTACACATTTTCCTCACTACCCCCCCACCCCAGTTTTCCTTCATCATTATTCAATCCTCCCCAGTCCACTTTACTATGCAGCTCCTACTCTGAACTCTTGTCATGTAAACAATAGCCAATCATATACCCACTTTAAACAGTTCTCTCCTCCTCTGTTTCAACACAGTGTACATTATTTATCCCCTCTTTTCCTAGTTTCCTCCAAACCTGATATCAGTCCTGTGTTATAACAGTGGCACTATGCAGTATTTGTCCTTTTGTGACTGAGATATTTCACTCAACATAATGTGCTCCAGGGTCACCCATTTTGTATAATATTTCATGAGTTCTTTTTTTTCAATGTAGCATAGTATTCCATTGTGTGAATATACCAGAGCTTTTCTATCCATTCTTTTGTTGATGGGTACTTGGGTTGTTTCCAGGTCTTTGCTATTGTGAAAAAAGCCACAATAAACATGGATATGCATATATATCTGCTTGGGTGTCAGTTATGGTTTCTTTGGGGTATATTCCCAGTAGTGGAATTACTGGGTCAAATGGTATTTCTATTTGCAACTTTTTGAGAAAGCACCATACAGCCTTCTATAGTGGTTGCACCATTTTACACTCCCATCAACAGTGAAAAAGGTTTCCAGTTTCTCCACAACCTCTCCATTTGTTGTTTGCTGCTCTGCTGAATTTTGCTACTGTTACTGGTGAGATGATACCACAGAGTTATTTTGATTTGCATCTCTCTTAGAGCTAGAGATTTTGAAAATTTCTTTGTGTGTTTGCCATCTGAATGTCTTCCTTTTTAAAAAAAAATACTTATTTGTTATTTATTACTATTTTAATACATTGTGAATGGAATTTCTTTGAAAATGGAAATGACATTAAAATATCTAAGATACTGTTAAAAATGCCCACAGAATAAATTATAAATTTAAATTTTTTTAAACTTTTTTCTTTTTTTAAGAAGTAAAACATTCAATTTGATTCTTCTAGAGGAGGTGAGAAGGAGTTGAAAGTAGATCTTCATTCTGCAGTTATCATCTGTGTGAACTTTTCATCGTTGACCTGTCTGTCCCCATCAATGTCTGCTTTTCTGATAACTTCATCCTTCTTCATCTGTTAGTTTTTCTCCTAAGTTTGTCATGAGGTGACGTAGCTCTGCTGCACTGTAACCATTGCCATCCTTGTCAAAGATTCGGAATGCCTTTCTTCTTCACTCTCTGTGTCTTTCATTTTTCTAGCCATCATAGTAAAAAGTTCTGGAAAGTCAATGGTGCCATTGCCGTCGGCATCCACGTCCTTCGTCATATCCTATATTCTGCTTCTGTTCGACTCTGACCCAGGGACCTCATGACGGTTCCAAGTTCCTTCGTTGCGTTGGTGCCAACATCATCTTTATCGAATAGGGAGAAACCTTCCTTGTATTCAGCGATATGTTCAGCAGATCATCCATCGTGCCATGGGCGGAGGGAAGCACGGAGGGAGAAAGGGCAGCTGCCCCAGCACAAGGCTGTGATGGAGGGCGTGCCTCTGCTGCTTCTAATTGTTGTTTTCCTTTCCCGTTGCAGAGTCATTGCAGTGCTCGTCCTTGTGTTTGGGATATTTTTCCATTTACTCAAGTACTCTTTCTTCAGAATGATTTCCTTGGCTTCAGAGGCAATTAAAAATCAACCAAACAAAGCTGCCTTGGAATTTAATTTTCTATATGCTGGAAGCCATAACCCATCATGTGGTTTTTAAAGTTTAAATTAATGAAAATTAAATATTCAATTTCTCAGTTGCACTCGATATATTTCAAATGCTCATTAATCCCATTAAGCTAGAGGCTACTGTCTTAGCACAGATCTAGAACATTTCCATCAAGAGAGTTTGCTGCTTATGTATTCACATAGCATTTTATTCAGTATTTATTTTCAATTTATTACTGTGATTTCCTTTTTCATAAGTCTACAATATGGTCTTCTTCTCAAGATGTCCATGAGCGCATGATCTATGACCTAGTGGTCTGGTGGTAAGAAGCTACACTGCAATCCCAAAGGCTCACAGTTCAAATCCACCAGCTGGTCTATGGGAAAAAGATGGGCAACCTCCTTCTATGTAATTTACTGTCTCAGAATGGACAATCAGCTGAAGGGTCAGCTTCTGACTCAATGTACACTCCAGTAACAATAACACTATTCTTAGCACATAATCAGAGGTAGATTTCTAGTATCCAGTATCAAAACCTTGTGCTCAATTCCTAGACAATGCACTTTATATGTTATCACCTGTTTTCTGTTAGTGGTGGCCTGTTAGTGGGATAGGTTCAGCAGAGCTGTAAGACCAAGACAGATGACCTAGAAAATCCTGGTGATCTACTTATTAATAATCAGCCATCATAATGACCTCATCATAATGGTCCAAACCAATTGCACAGGACATCACCACAACTCAAAGGCTCACTCCATGGCACTAACAACAATTATTCCTTGAAAGAATAAATTCATAAATAGTAAAGGACCAAAGCATAATTTTTTTAGAAAACAGCTGTAGAGAGAGGGAACAATGGTAAGGAGTTGTGTTGTTAACCTAAAGACACACAGTTCAAATCCACCAGTGACTCCACAGGAGAAAGGTGGGCAACCTCCTTCTTCTGTATGATTTACTGCCTCTGAAAACCCACTAGAGGGTCAGCTATGAGTTTGTTCTAACTCAACATTACACCACCACAACAACAACAAACCCATCTGTATGCTATGTTTTGCCAATTAATCATGTCTCTGGATAAGAAAATGCAACACTCATATCAACTAGATTATGCTTCCATACCCAGGGTCAAAGAGGAAGGGAAATCTACTTAACTTAGCATTAGGTGAGCTCTGGTGGCCTAGTGGCAAGAAGCTGTACTGCAGTCCCAGAGGTGCATGGTTCAAATCCACCAGATGCTCAGCTAGAGAAGGAGGGAAAATCTCCTCCTGTACCAATCAGATTCGATTTGGTACACACACAAAAAATTAAAAAAAAAAA
>NW_006399753.1:15367042-15376155 GCF_000299155.1 Elephantulus edwardii
TGTGTGTGTGTACCGTCAAGTAGGATCTGACGTACAGGAGGGGATTGCCCCTCCTTCTACAGCAGAACATGTGGTGGATTCGAACCACGTGCCTCTGGGATTTCAGTGGGAAAATCTACTTTTTATAGAAGAAACCCAACAACTCAACTCACTGCTATCAAATCACAATGAATGCATAGCTGACCCATCAGTGTGTTTTCAGAGGCTGTGAATTTCACAGAAGGAGGTTGCTCATCTTTCTTCTGGGGAGCAATGGTAGATTCAAACCACTAGCCCTTAGGTTGGCTGCACAACTCTTTGCCCTCTAGGCTACCAGAGCTCTATTTGTAGAAAGATGATGAGAACTGGGGGCTGAAAAGGAAAATGTGTGAAAAAAAGTTGAGGCACCATGAGAATCTGAGAATGGGAAGAAAATAGACAAATGGGTAATTAATTAGAATGGATTCTTTTCATTCATAATAAATTTCTATTTATGATTTTTTCACTGTAGGATTTGTTATCTCTAGCATATCCAGAACTTTCTAAATGATTTCCCTATGTAGATCAACCAGAACAGTGAAAAAAAAAAGCTAATTATTTTAAGCCAGAGATCATCCTATTAAATTTCCTAACACAAGACCTATTCGGAGAAGCATGGTTAAATATTGTCTAGGAATTCTTTGGAGATTTCTATGGAGCAGTCAAGTCGTCAAAATTCCAAGGACAGCATCATTCTTCAGTGGTGACCTTCCAGGAAATTGCCCCTCTCATTTGTCCTTCCTTGAAGGTGTTCCAAGCCCCCAGGTTTTGTGAAAGTTTGAGTTACATTCACCTGAATTTTCAGACTGTTAAATCTCACTTGAAGAATTCATTGTGAGATGAGATTTATGTCAGCTTGTCTAACAGGCCTAACACCCAATTCAAATGTTAGCCCAATGTAGACGCTCTCACATCCGCCAAGCTGAAAATGAAGAGCTAGGTGGATTCACACTAAGTATCACCAAGGCAAAATCTTCCCCCAAAAAACTTCCCAATCCTGGCTTGTCCCTGGCGATGTTTTCTATGACTAAATAATAAGCATCCTGCTGAGAGAGAACATTTAGAATTCTAGACGCTTGGTGAGCAAGATGCAAAAACAAAGGAGACTTTTCAAATGCCTCCTATCAGTCATTTTAATATTCTTAAATGGCTTCTTTTCTTACACTATTGTTCTCTTCAAAGCCGCAGTAACAATCTTTAAAAAACTAAATTCATGAAGCCATTTGTTCAGTGTTGGTGAGCACACAGCAGATATGATTTCTATCCTTAAAATGAAGTAAACAGCAGTTAAGGTAACACTGGAAGACATTTAGGGCAATAATAGGAATTATTACCAAAAAGAAGGAACAATAAACATTCAACAAAATTTCCAAGAACAGAGAGACTCTAACATTCATCATTGTTCAGGAGATTGTTTGAAAAGGGAGTAACTTTCGTTAGGAAGCAAAAGGCAGCATTTCACTTGATTTCCTTGTGTTGGTTATGCTCATCCGTTTCATAGGCTTGGATTTACAAGGACAGTACAATAAAAATGTGGTCAACTTTAAGAAAACTTGCCCAACTATAAAGTTTGTTGAACAAATTTGCACAAATTATTACACCTCAGTTGGCTCATATATAAAATAGCAAAAACAATACCCACTCGATAGTGTCATTATGGAGATAAATGAAAATAAATTACCTTCTGTAGTCAGGAATCTCCCCAAATTATTTAGGAGTGATCATGTCAATTTGAGACTTAAAGAGTGCCTACTTCAGGCCATGGTCTTTTCAATCACTTGCTATACATTTGCAAACTAGAAACTGAATAAGGATGACAGAAGAAGAATTGGTGCTTTTGAGTTGTGGTGTTGGAGAAGAGTATCTAATATCCTATGGATTGCCAAAAGAATAAACAGATATGGCTTGGAGCAGGTGCAGCCAGAGTATTCATTGGATGCAAAGATGATAAAGCTTCTCACATAGTTTGGGCATATAGCTAGGAGAGGCTATCACTTGAAGAGGGACATCATGCTTGGGAAGGTGGAGGGTCAGCAAAAGAGAGGAAGACCTTCAACAAGATGGATTAGCACAGTGACTGGCGCAATGGGTTCAAATATCAAATATGTTAGAGATTGTGAAGACGGCACAGGGTAGGATAGGGTTCCGGTCTGTTTTTCACAGGGTCTGTAATGGTTATACTTGGCTTGATGGCACTTAACAACAACCACCACTATCTGAAAAGCTCTTGAGACGTTTCAGGAAACAGAGTTCTTATCGAGTTGATTCCAGGATTAGTTACCCTGTAATCAAAAGGTGGAAACCTTGCCTGTTGTGCACCGACCTCACAATCATGTATTATAATCACTATTGCAGTCACTGTGTCAATCCAGGTTATTGAAGACCATCATCTTCTTCACTGATCCTTGACTTAGAGGAAGTGATCAGTGAATGGGAGCTCTTTTCATCCTTTTAACTAATAACAAGGTTATGCTGCCTCTTGGTTTTGTGGTCTTAATTATGTGATCTTGAGTCTCTTTTATGCTCTCTACTATGAGGATTTTCTTGAAATAACCAACGAGCAAGACTATATCCGCAATAATTTTAATTAATAGTTTGTTTTAGAAGTTCTCTCCATCTAGCCAAACAAAGATAACTATTACAGGCATTACTATTCTCTCCTTCAGTCTCTCGATGTGGCCTTGTTTGGTCAATGAAACGTGAGCACACAGTGTGTGGAGCACATTTGTGGAGGGACAGTCAGTTACTGATAACGGAGCTCCTGGCCTATCCTTCTCAGCAGAAGTGATTATGGAAGTGTGGGTTGATAGAAATATTCAGTGTTGAAGAATAGCACGTAAAAAACTACCCCGGAGAGATGTCTAGCTTATATGTAACTTGACACAAGTGAAAAATAAATATGATCTTATTAAGCTGTTGAGATTATCATCATAAATATTTTAAAAATACAAATTGCTGGTAGCTTCACACTAGTAATCAGCTTTCCTATGAGATTAATAAGATTAATATAACATTATTAATAAGTCTTCCTGTGCATGCTAAATTAAGAGGGAACTATCAAGGTGCTACATGGAGATGCTAATACATTAACTTCCCAATTTTGAAAACAGCTGCTTAAAACCTCAACTAGCAAGCATCAGTGGTCTGAATTCTACAATGAAGTAAAAACTCGCTCTCTGACTTCAACATTTGGATTGGAACACTCAATTTCTTTGTAATCTCCTCTTTTTTTCCCAAGCTCTAGATATAAGTGTGCCTCCAACTCCAGTCTGTGGACTTTTCAATCTTCACTCCCTTTCTTTCTGAATGATATCATCCAAACCTAGGAATTAAGATGCCATTTGTAAGCTGATCATTCATTAGTTTATGTCTTTCACCTTTCCTTGGAATCCAGGCTCTTATTTTTCTGGGCTCAGTCAATATTTCTAGTTGTACATCCAAGATGCATTTCAAACTCAATTAACACAACCTCATCCTTTACCCCCAAATCGTTTTCTTCTAATATCAGTGAAGGCTGCCAAGACCAAAAACTTACAACTTCACCTTAACCTCACTGCTATTGAGTCAGGACCAACTTTTGGTTCTCTTAGTCGACTCTCCATAGGAGACTGTAGGTTGCCTGGCAAGCAACTGTGGCCATCTTTCCCCTGCAGGAAATTTGAACACTGAGTTGGCAGTGTAACCACCTACTGACTATTCCGCCAGAGCCTAGAAGTCATTGTCAGTTTATTTTCTTTTCTCTTACATCCAAATCCAGGTAGGAAGTCATGGTCTAAATCACCCTGCTCTCCCCTCAGGCTCACCACCATGCTCAAGCCCACTGTTGCAGTCACAGTGTCAATTCAGCTCCTTGGGCATCTTCTTCTTTCACTCTTCATTCTCCCTCTACCTTTCCCAGCAAGACGGCATCTTCCAAGGATTGGCCATTCCTGAAAACATGCCCAAAGCATCTGAGATGAAGTTTCAGCATCCTTGCCATTAAGGAAGCCTTGAGATAGATATGAGTCCTCCAAGATAGATTGTTATTTTTGCAGTCCATGGGATATTCAATACTCTTCCCCAATGTTACATTTCAAAGGAATGGATTCTTCTTCAGTCTTCTTATTCATGATCCAACTCTCACATGTATGTTACTAATACAGACCCTTAGAATTCAATTTTTATTTTTATTGTACTCAGCTTACATTTCCAAATTTTTTACAAGCAAAGAAGAATTTAGGATATGGACAATTGATATATGAGCTACCTATTCCATAGGCTCTGCAGTAAACAAGAACATAGCACATATAGGCTCATAATTACATATTGAATTGGAAAAACAGACATAGCATAGAAACGTTTGGAATATCAAAGCTAGAATGAGCTCTAGTAATTATGTATGTATTTGTACACACACAGTCAACCATGATGTTTTCATTTTAAAGAAGAAAGAACTTTAAAGAGGAAAAATGGTTTATCTAGTGCTTTGGAGTTAATTAATGACAGTGTAGGTTGTGAGTGAGAGGTCTCTGGACACTATCATGTATTTTTTAACTATACAGTGAATCTATCCATTGTAAGTGTTTTAAACAGTATTCAAAAGAAGATTTCACTCTGGAAGGAAAAGAAAATAGGTCCATAACAATGAGCCGTTCTGAGAAACAATATTTAAAATACCATACAAGTTGTAAAACCACTATTTCATAGTTTGTCTAAGCTCTATTGAATGAATGGTATAATTTTAGACATGTGAGAAGTTAAATCTGGCATACTTTAATTCATGGTTTCTTTTCTGTCTAAAATACTTGTTCAGTCTAATTGAAAAAGACAGTTGAGAAAGGTCATTGATCGTGTCAGAAATCCTAAGCAGCATTTTACATTTAAATTACAACAAGATTTGCCTCTAATCTGATAGATGGTCATTGCACCTGCTAAACACTACATAAAGCAAAGCTATTAAAAATTAAAGTTCTGAATTTCACTGGCATTAGTATTAACATCCATAAATTTTGCATTGATGTTATTTTCCTAATTCCATTAAGCCTTTTTGGCATATTAATGTTTGTCCTACTCTTCAGGCATTTATATATTTTTTTTAAATTTCTGGTTGCATTACTTCATACATTTCAAATGTATTTAGCTGAAGTTGTGATTATTTGGAAAAGTTGAGTCACTTACATAATCCTTAACTGATAAAATGATGAAGGGAGGTAGAGAGGGTAAAATGTGCAATAATGAATAAATGAAACTCTAACTTTTCTGTACATTTTTGTTAAAATCACAATTTTTTTAAAAAAAGATCTTATTACATTTATTAACACTGATAAAAAAGAGCCCCATGCTCGCATTAGGGTGTGAGCTGATGGGATTTGGCCTCGCCTTTAAAAAGGGTTAGTGCCACTGTTGTAAAAGGCGATTGACATCAGGGTTCAGGGGAGACTGAGAAAGAGGGGATAAATTATGTATAATGCATTGAAACAGATGAGGGAGAGAACTGTTTAAAAGGGATGTATGATTAGGTGTTTTTGTCATGACGGGAGTCCAGAGTAAAGGTTGCACAGTGGAGTGGAGTGGACTTGGGGGAGGGATTGTATAACGATGAAGTAATTTTTCTTTTACTTTTCAAAGAGAAGAGCAAACTGGGGGGAGGGGTGGGCAGGGAGAAAAGTGCAACAATGAATGAATGGAAATCCAGTCTCTGTAAATTTTCATTAAAATTAATAAAATAATAATAATAATAATAATAATAATAATAATAATAATAATAATGCTTTGGCTGCCAGTCTGGGGCTATTTCCTGGCTGGGAAGATGATCGGAAAGGCTGGATTCTGCAAAGGTGTGTTTTCTGCTGGTTTTTGTGCATCTCCAGCATAAAACAGGCTTGGAAGCAGGAGTGGCATCCGCTTTCATAAAAACTTACCTTCAAAAACTTTATAAACTGAGAGAAAAGATGAAAGTTTTGCGTTCAAGGCTTTCATTCGTAGGGTCGCTATGAGTCATCTATGACTCTATGGCACTTAACATCATTTTAAATGACTTCTGAAAGATAGTTTTAAATTTCACTCTTCGTTTTTCCTCCATTCTAATATTTGGATGAGCTGGTTTTAAAAAAAAAAAAAAAAGAAAAGAAGAAAGAAGAGGGTTCATTCTGGTCCTCCAGTAGTGTTCATGGGACCATCAAATATCCCAAACGCTAGCCCGTGTGTAGGAAGCTTTGCCGTGACCCCTCCTCCAGCGACGGTGAAAATGCTGAGGCAGAGATAGTCTCCTTGCCTTCCTTTCTGAAGCCATTTTTTGGATCTGCTTAGGAAGGCAACTCTGCTTCCCTAGAAAAACCTCTCGATGTTGAATTACAATGAGTTTCACAAAACTCCTTACACTCAGTGTCTGTTATATCGTTAACCTTGACGTCAGACTCTTGCTAGAGCCTGTCTTGGTCTGCATCATACCTACAATACTTACGGATTGACTTGTTTTCCCCCATATATGTGTTGGAATCCTAATTCCTTTGAGTTCCCAAACTTTCTGATAGTGCAGTCCGTACAACGTTGCACTGTTACATCAAAGCCTATGGATCAAATCTACCAGCTTCCCGAAAAGGTGGTTCAAATCTACAAGCTTCCCCATAGAAGAAAGATGGACTGTCCTTTCCTGTAAAGTTCTACAGCCTCAGAAACCTGATGGAGGGTCATTAGGAGTCAGAATCATCTCAGCCGAGAAGAGTTTTATTTGGAGTATAACAAAAGTCTTGTGACCAAGACAAAGGTGGGTGACTTTTAATCCACGGCCCTCAGGGCTGTCTTTCATTGTTTTTGTTCAGACATTCCTCTAGGTCGTATAGCCCTGGTGTACAAGTTGCCGTCCCGCGGTCACTTGTGGTTGCTGTAAGGCTGAACTCTGTGACACGGATGTGTCAAATGCGTTAATGGCTGGATACCCAATGCAGACTGAGAGTGGGGTGGAGCTCCCCAATTAAACAAGTGAGGAAGGAGGAGTGGCATCCACTTCCATAATAGCTTGCCTCTGGAAACCCTATGAACCTGGAGAGAGGATGAAAGGCACCCAAGCGTCGAGGACTCTCCTTCATAGGGTCGCTATGAGTCGCCTGCCACTCGATGGCACTTAACAACAACAACAATAACAAAAGTAAATCAAATCCACACAGTTAATTGTAACTACAGCGACCCAAAATCAGGTTTCTGAGTCTTCAGATATTTATAGGAGAAGATTATCTATACTTCTCCCATGGAGTGGCTGGTGGATTTCAACCACTGACCTTTTGGCTAGTTTCATAGAAAGTTACATAGCAATTCTGACTCATATAGTGATTCTATAAAGTAGAATTTTCTCCATAAGTTTGCATGGCTATAGAGCAGACTGCTTCAACAATTTCACACTGAGCAGCTGGTGATTTCAAATGGCCAATGCTTATTAAGGGAGTGCTAATTGCCTAGTGGGTGATTTTAATCTGTGGCCCTCAGGCCTGTTTTTAATTGTTTTTGGTCAAACATTCTTCTAGGTGGTATAGCACTGGTCTGTCCATTTGCTGTACAGAGGTAACTCGTGTTTGCTGTTATGCTGAACATTGTGACACTGAGGTGCAAAATGCGATATTGGTCACCCATGGTAGACAGTGTTTGGTGGAGCTCCCTGATTCAAACAAGCTTGGAAGCAGGAGTGGCATCCACTTCCGAAATAGTTTGCCTCTGGAAACTCTACAAACTTGGAGAAATGAAGAAAGTTATACAAGTCAGGTCTTTCATTCATAGGGTCTCTGAGTCGCCTATGACTTGGCGGCATTTAACAGCAACAACTATAGTGGCCTAGTCTCAAGAAGCTGCGCTACAGTCCCGAAGGCCACCAGCTGCTCCATGGGAGAAGGATGGACTATCTCTTTTCTGTACAATTAACTGCCTCTGAAAAGCCGCCAGGGGGTGAGTCATGGGTCAGTTTTGGCTCTATGGTACACAACAACCACAATACTTACCTAAGCAATTCAATGCTTAACCCGTCATGTACCAGAGTTCTTTTTATATAGCTGGAATACATGACGAAGAATGCAATGTTAGGCTGGAGGAAGACTCATTAACAGGCTTTGATGCGCAGGTGACAGCACTGCTTGGTGAAACTGAAGGAACACCTTCTTAAAGCTTCCTAATGAGGATCAAAGAAAACAGCCTTCAGAAGAGACGTCAGCATAAAGAAGACAAAAATCCTCACAACTGAAAAAGTAATCAGCATCATTATAAAGCAGAGGAAAAGACTGTAGATGTTGAGTTCATTTTAATTGGATCCACTCAACACTCACGGAAGTGGCAGGCCAGAACAATTTATTGTCCTTGTTATTCAAATCAGATCTGACTGGTACAGGAGGGGCTTGTCCCTCCTTCTCCAGCAGAGCATCTTATAGCCATGTCATTTTTAATCACCTCATAGGAAGCAAAAAACTAGACAATACATGGATTATACCAAAGAATTGATGTCTTTGAATTACGATGTTGGAGAAGAATGTGCAATGTGGCCTGCCAGAAGTATGGCACACCTATCTTTGAAGAAGTGCAGTCAGAATGTTCCTTCAAAAGGAAGGTGGTTAGACTTCTCAGGAAGGACGAGTCCCTGGGGAAGGATATCATGCCTGGTAAAGTTGAAGGTCAGAGAAAAAGATCTTCAAGAAAATGGATCAGCACAATGGGTGCAGCAGTGGTTCCAGACATAGCAGTGACCGTGAATGGGTAGAGTTCATTCAGTTTTACGTAGTGTCACTAGGAGTCAGAAGCAACTTGACAGCATCTATCTATCAACAAGAAAATGAGTGGATGTAATCAATTATTACTTGCTATTTGTCAGAATTAGCAGCAGGAATAGCATCCACTTCCATAATAGCTTGCCTCTGGAAACGCTATGAGCCTGGAGAAAGGACAAAAGCTATACAAGTGTTCAGGTCTTTTGTTCATAGGGTCGCTATGAGTAGCCTACGACTTGATGGCACTTAACATTTGTCAGAAAGTCAAATTTAACTGGATGTCCTCTATTGTTCATTTGCTAAATTTAGCAGCCTTACTCCTTATTCTTTAATTTCTATAAATAATTTATATTTAATCCTGACTTCCATAAA
>NW_006399753.1:15376856-15383914 GCF_000299155.1 Elephantulus edwardii
TGTCCTGTGCCAATCGCACTGTCTCTGACACTCCCATCCCGATAACCCCAGTCACCGAATCAATCCACCTCATAGAGGGCCTTCCCCTCCTGCGCCATCCCTCCACCCTCCCCAGCATGATAGCTATACAAAATTCATTAACTCTTTTGCTAATGGTAATGCCTAAGATGTCTATTCTCAGACTTAAGATGTCAGATTCTTTGCAAAATGTAATGTAACACTGAAATTAAATGTTTACACATGTAACTTTCAGTTCCTTTGTTGAATTTCTCATATATATATATATATAATTATTGTTACATGCCATTGAGTTAACCACAACTCATAGCAACTCTATGAATAACAAATCCAAACTTTACCTTGTTCTGAGCCATCCTCATGATCCGCTATGTACTTGAAACTATTGTTACAGTCACCATGTCAATCAATCTTATTGAGAGTTTCCCTCTTTATTTGACTCCACTTTTTCTCAACAAGATGTCATTTGACAAAGACTGGACAACAGACCTAAAAACAGGCCTCAAAGTATATGAGACTAAATTTCATCTTCCTTCTAAGAAGCACTCTGTTTGTTTGTGTTTCCTTTAAGACATACTTGTTTGTTCTTTTGAATAATGTATATGTGATTAATATTCCATGGAATATTCAGTATTCTTCTCTAACACTAAATTCAAGGATATCAACTATTATTCTCTGCATAGGAAGCAATTAAAAACACCATGGCTTGGATCAGGGGCAGGCAGATTTTTCCCAATGCAATATGTCTTTTGATTTCTTGACTGCTGTTTCCATGGTTGTTGATTATAGATCCAGTAAGATGAAACTGTTGACAACTTCAATATTCTTTGCATAGATCATAGTATTGCCAATTATTCTAATGGTAAGAGATTTTGTTTCTTTGATGTTGATATGGAATCCACGTTGAAGGCTGTAGTTCTTACCCTTCCACAGCAAGACTTTCAAGTCTTCTCCACTTTCAGCAAGCAAACTTGTGTCATTTCTGTAATGCAAGTTGTAGATGAGTCTTTCTGAGTCTCTAAAGTATTACATACTGTTTTGATTTAAACTTGTCTGATGTTAGTAAGATTTAACACCATAATTTAATATTTCATATTTTTTTATTTCCTCACATGTTGAGTAATTTTGAATTTTATCCTTAATCTGTTTTGAATGCTATATTATGGTACCCTTGGAATTTATTCTATTACTCAATAGATTGCTATATATGTTTATTATTTGTTTAGTCAAATTCTTTTGCAGAATATAGGAACTGATCTCCATGTAACTGATATATGTTTATTTTCTTATTTAAGATACTTGGTTTCTGTCTTAATGAGTAATTAGTGATTAGGGAAAGTTAACATATTTAAGCCAGTTGGGGTCAACTCTCTCTCTTTTTCCTTTCAGAGATCACCTCCTTATTTTTGAACAATTATTAAACTCCCACATTTGTCTTTCCTTTTTTTACATTTGTTTTTCTTGATCACAGCATATATCACACTATTATTGTTGTTGTTCGATTACATCGAGTCAACTAGGACTCATAGTGACCCTATGAACAACAAATCTCAAACTTGCTGTATCCTGCACAACCCTCATCATCTCGGATATGCTCAAGCCTATTAGTACAGTCCCTGGTCCCATCCGTCTTGTTGGGACCGTCTTCTTTCTCTAATCCTCCAGATTTCTCAGCATAGTGTACTCTTCCAAGCGATGACCTCTCCTGACTACATTAAAGTATATAAGATGAAGTTTAGCCATCCTTGCTTCTAAGGAGAACCTTGGTTGCATGTCCTCCAACACAGACTTGTTTATTCTTTTGACATTCCGTGGAATATTCAAGACTCTTTGCCAGCACCACAATTGAAAGTCATCGGTTCTTCTTCTGTCACCTTATTCACTGTCTAACTTTCAATTGCATGGAAAGCAATTAAAAAATATTAAGGTTTGAACCAGAAGTACCTTAGTCTTTACACTGACATCATTGCTCTTGAACATTTTGGAGATGTTATTGACAGCAGACTTTCCCAGTGTAGCATGTCTCTTGATTTCTTGGTTGCTGTCATCATGGGTATTGATTATGGATCCAAGTAAAATGAAATTGTTGACAATGTCAATCTTTTCCTCCATCTATCAAGATGTTGTCTATTGATCCAATGGTATCTTTTTCCCCTTGGAGGTAAGATGTAATCCACATTGAAGGTAGTAGTCTCTAATATTCTAAAAATATTTCAAGTCCTCTTCACTTTCAGCATCAAGATTGTATCATATGTGTAATAGATTGGTGAATCTTCCTCCAATCCTGATGCCACATTCCTCTTCATATCGTCCAGCTTCTCAAATGATTTCCTCATCACACTACACATTGTTAATTAATGATTGATAGGTGCAGGTGTTTGAAAACCCAGTTTCTTCAGAGCAGAATAATTACTTAAACCTTTCACAATTACACTTACAATATACAATTACATATACAACTTATAGTTTAACAGGACTTGGCTTGGTTCCCTCTATTATTCTGATTACTCCCCTCTTTGTTATTGCCTCTGGTTGTGTTGTTGTTATCTGCTGTTGAGTCAAGCACAACTCATGCTGACCCTATGAACACCTGAACCCTGTAATTTCCTGCACCATCATCACCATCTCCAACACACTTGAATTCAATGCTGCAGACACTATGGCAATCTGTCTCCTTGAGGGTCTTCCTCTCTTTTACTGACCCTCTAACCTTTCCAAAGATAATGTCCCCTTTCCAGGTATATCCTTACATCTCTGTACAAGAATCCTGCTGCCGAGGAACCCTCTGACTTGACATTGTCCTAAGGATTTATCTCCTATTCCTTCATGTTGGACTAATACCCCAAAATTCCAGTTCCCAAGCTTGACTTTAGAGCCTAAAGAATCACTGTGTTTGCAAGTACTGATGTAGCCAGTTCTGTGATTTTATACCCTTCTTCCTCTCCATCCTACCCTCTGCTCCTGGAGAGTTCTTGAGAGCTAAGAAACCAATTAAGAACTAAGTTTATTTTCATATGTCCAGAATATGGATGTTTCATAGCAGCTAAGCTAATTTTGGAGTTCTGACCTATCATCCTGCTGGAAGTATAACATTTTTTGCTTGTTTTTCCAGCTTCTTGTGTTGAGTACTTAAGTAATAGATTTTTCAGTTGCTCCACTTTTATGACAAACACATTTATAATAGATGTATTTCTGAGGCACCAGGCTTGGGAAAGAAGACTTCATAGGAAAAGAGGGAAATGTTCACATGTCGACAAGATGAGTTGACACAGTGGCTACAGCAACAAGTTCAAGCCTAGCAACAGCTGTGGGGATGACACATGACCAGATAGTATTTTACTGAACATAGAGTAGTTTTGAGTAGGAATTGGCAGGCAAGCGCCAAACAACAGCAATAGCAGAGAGAGAGAGAGAGAGAGAGATCTCCTGTTTTGTGGTGATAGTATCTGTTCTGCTCAATGTTAGTTCTTGGTAATTGGCTGAAGAATCCTTTGTACAGGATAGATTAGATAGATAGATAGATAGATAGATAGATAGATAGATAGATAGATACAGTAGATATAAAGATTATATGGAGATACTCCCATAAATGAGAAATTATTGTGAACGTTCCAAATGGTATAAAAAAGTTGTAACATTTTCTACTTATTGTCTGTGGATTTTGTACATGAATTACCTCACACAAATCTGTGGATCTTGTTTCATTGTACCGGCTTCTTCTATCAATATCTGAATGTAAAGTGTTAAAATTTCCAATTAGAAGATTATTTACTCCATTAATGTGTCACTGATTGCTGTAATACAGTAATATATAATCACACGCATGTATCTTGCTGTTTGTTGTATTGTCTGCATCTATTCTGATTATCCACGGTAAAGAGCATTCATCTTTGTCATGGATCACGATGTTTTTTCTGTAAAGCCTATTTTACGCTCTCCTAAAATTGCTACTCCATTACTTTTGGTCTACATTTACCTCATCTTTCTACCGTCATTTTGCTTTTTAATCCTTGAACCTAAATGGCTCAGGAGTTGATGGTTTGGCTACTAATAATAAAGTTGATGGTTCAAAACTACCAGCAATACCACAGAGATGAAGCAGTCATCTTCCCTAAAGTTTTACAGTCCTGAATAGTAAAGTGGATGGGAGAGGGACTGTCTAACAATGAAAGAATTTATTTTCCCCCCCAAAGAAAAATGTGAACTGGGCAGAGGTGGGAAGGGAGGAAAATGTGCAAAAATGAATGAATGGAAATCCAAGTTCTCTATAAACTTTCATTAAAATCTCAATTTAAAAAATCCCCATGAATGAAGCCGTTCTGCTCTGTCCTACTGGGTAGTTTTGAGTCAGGTAACCTAGTGGCAATGAGTTTGGCATTTAGTTTACCTCATCTGAGGAATCTTGGTGGTGTAGTAGTTAAACACTCAGCTGCTAGGTAAAAGGAGCTAGAATCCACTTGGTCATGACTGCTTGGTTTTTTTTTAATCTCCATTTAATATTTAATACTATCGCTGTGATAGAAACCATAGCAAGTTTTGCTACAGATGATGCTTCTCCACCATTTCAAATTCACCCCAGGTGCCGAGGAAGAAGCATGAGCAATCTCCTGGGCATTTCACAGCCTCTACAATCCACTGGAGGGTCAGCTTTGGGTCAGTTCCATCTCAACGGCAATGAGTATGGAGATCCATGATGAAGTGGAAACATCTTGTTATTACTGCTCTTTTCATTACTTTATCAATGAGTTAATATGTTTCTAGTCGTCGTTGTTGTTGTTATGTGCCGCTGAGTCACCTGGGATTCATAGTGACCCTATGTACAACAGCCTTAAACCCTGCCCTATCCTGTGCCAATCCCACCATCTCCAACACACCTATCCCCATTACCCCAGCCACTGAATCAATCCATCTCATCGAGGGTCTTCGTCTCCTACACTGTCTGTCCCTCCACCCTCCCAAGCGTAATGTCCCTCTCCAAGGACTGGTCCCTCCTTGCAACATGTCCAGAGTATGTCAGATGGAGCTTCAGAATCCTTGCCTCTAAGGAGCAGCCTGGCTTCACTCTCTCAAGGACAAACCTGTTCGTTTTCCTAGCAGTCTATGATAAATTCAATACTCTTCTCCAGCACCACAGCTCAAAGGCAGAAATTCTCCTCCTATCCTCCCTAGTCATTGTCTAGCTCTCTGATGCATAGCAAGTGATTGCAAAGACCATGACATGTCAGGCGCACCTTAGTCTCCAGACTGACATTGTTGCTCTTCAGTACTTTAGAGAGGTCTCTAACTGCAGACTTTGCCATCACAATACGTCTTTTAATCTCCTGGCTGCTGGTGCCAAGATGTTCCATATTATTTTATATTATATATGGATGTGCTTGTACATGTTACAAGTTATGTTTGCAAATTTATTTTATGTTTTAGCTTTTCCTGACAACATGTCCAAAGTGTGTGAGACAAAACTTCACTATCTTTGCCTTCAAGGAGCACTCTGGCTGCACCTTCTCCAAAATGTATCAATTTGTTGTTTTGGAAGTCCATGGAATATTCAGTACTTTTCTCTAACACCATAATTCAAAGACATCAACTCTTCTGTCATTATTATTCATTGTTCAACTCTCAGATGCATAGCAAGTCATTGACAGGATTATGGATGCACCTTAGTCTTCATATTAACATAATTGTTCCTTGATAATTTGAAGAGGTCTCTGACTACAGGATTTACTAGTGCAATACCTCTCCTGATCTCCTGACTGCTGGTACCCAATGTAGTGATGGGTGATCCACGATGAAGTCATTGACAGTTTCAATCTTTTCTCCATCTATCGTGATGTTGCCTATTGTCCCAGTGGTGATTTTGTTTTCTTGATTGGCTGTATGCTTTAATTGTCTACAGCAAGTGCTTCAAGTCCCCTCAATTTTAGCAAGCAAGGTTGTATCATCTCCATAATGCAGGTTGTTGAGATATCTTCCTTTTATCTTGATGTCCCATTCTTCTTCACAGAGTTCAGCTTTCCGAATAATTTGTTCAGTATACAGATTGAATACTGACTGAATGCTGGGAGCTCTAGTGGCTGAGTAGCAAGAAGCTGCACTGAAATCCCAAAGGCATGTGATTCGAGGCCACCATCTGCTCCTTACGAGAAGGATAGGCAGTCTCCTCCCGTGTGATTAACTGCCTCTGAAAACCTGCCAGAGGGTCGGCTATGGGTCAGTTCCAATGCTTGATACACAACAACAGTGTTTCCTTGCTCTGCTTGCACAACAGATAAATGTATAAATACATAAAGGGAGGTCTGCAACTGTAGTATATTACATGTGATATGTGTTACACTGTTTCCTGGAAGGTAATCAGTTTCAATCCACCAGCTGCTCGGAGTGAGAAAGATGAGCAGTCTCCTGTCATAAAATCTACAGCCTAAGTACTCATATGCAAGTTCAAACTGAAGCTGAGGAAAATCAACTCTACAGAAACCAAAATTTGACCTTGAGTCTGTCCTGCCTGAATTTCAAAACCATCTCAGGAACAGGTTTGAGACCTTGAACACGAAGGGGCGGAGACCAGATGAGCTATGGGAGAATATCAAGATTGTCATCCAGGAAAAATGCAAAAGGTCATTGTGACAACAGAGGAAGAAGAAAAGATAAAGAGAGATGTCAGAAGAAACTCTGAATATTGCACTAGAGAAGCCAAAGCAAAGGGAAGAAATCAAGGTATTAAGGAATTGAACAGAAGATTCCAAAGGGCAGCGCTAGAAGACAGACAAACTATTACAATGAAATGTGCAAAGAGCTGGAGTCAGAAAATCAAAGGGGCCGAACTCACTCAGCATTTCTTAAGCTCAAGGAACTGGAGAACAAATTCAAACCTTGAGTTGCTATATTTAAGGATACTTTGGACAGACTATTACATAATCCAGGAAGCATTAAAAAAGGATGGAAAGAGTATACCGAGTCTTTATACCAAAAGGAATTGGCACACAGAAAACAATTTTATGAAAAAACATGAGCAAGAGCCTGTGGTGATGAAGGAAGAGGTTCAA
>NW_006399753.1:15385511-15386903 GCF_000299155.1 Elephantulus edwardii
GCCTCTGACACACCCATCCCGATTACCCCAGTCACCGCACAACATATCATATATAGAACACTAAAAAAATTTCATATATAGAACATTTAAAAATTGTATTTTAAATCTAATTTCTATCTAATTTTCCTTTTGAATCCAGAATACAATGCATACAATGTTTTTGGTTAAGCCAGTTTGTAATAAAGATAACAGCAAAAATAGGTTATTGGGTTGAGATTTTTGAGGACTATTTCTGCCAGAGAAATTTGACAACTCAAGCACTGATATAAGGAGGAAGTTATTCTTTCATTAAATATATACTGCACTTGTACATGTCTAAAGGGGCTTCCTGTCATAACACTGAAAATCAACATTTGATCTTTCAACTTGAATTTAAACTGATGCATTACAGTCATCCCACCTTGTTTTCATTAATACATACCTGGATTTCTTTTTTCTTGAAAGATCCCCATTCTTCACTTCTGTAATGAAAAATGAGACACCTCTCACTTTGTTAGTGAAATGCTAACTCTCACAACTATACAAATTAGATGACGTTGTGGGAGATCAGAGGGCCAACATATTTGTTGACATGATTCTCAGGGACTGCCTTATACAGAGACCACTTCAGAAATTCATGTCCTTCAATTTTAACTCCTAGAAAAAAGATACTATTAACATCATTTAGAAAGTCATTTTACATTTCAACTTTTTAGGGGCTTTTGCACACTCATTCACTTTCATTCTTTCTTTAATTATAATCCAATGTTCTTTCACTCTCATTCATATTTTGCTTCATGAGCTTGTCCATATAAAGAGAAAACCAATTCATTTTAGTCTTCTCTTAAATGGTCTTCAGTTTCTTAGCAGAAGTTAATAGGTCTTTGCCTTCTTTAGGGGAAAACTAAGGCAGGCAAAAGAAGGGAAATAAAAGACTCCATGATTTAGAGTTGAGGATAAGACTATTTTCTCAAGAATAAACTGTCTATTCCTGTTTTGCTATTGTTTTCAGGTTAAATACCTACAGAATTTACAAAAATTTCAAGCTTTCAGAGTTCCACACAGATACTGATGAGCTCTTAGAAAATGTACAATTGATCAAAATCCTGCTATTAAAGATTATTTCTAAGTACTGGAATTTTTAATAACATGTGACTCTTGCCCTTAATGGCTACAATCCACAAAATGGTACACAACAGCAAGAATCAATCCTTAAATCAAGGATGTGGTAGTACTATGATAGAATATTATCTTTCCATGTGGGAGATCAGAGTTTTATTCCCAGCAACTGTGTCTCTCTGGAGACTAAGATGAGTCTGGTACAGGCCATGGTCTTTGCAATCACTTGTTATGCATCAGAGAGCTGGACAATGACTAGGGAGGATAGAAGGAGAATTGATGCCTTTGAGCTGT
>NW_006399753.1:15388110-15405768 GCF_000299155.1 Elephantulus edwardii
GTTTTTTTATTTCCTGGCTACTGGTGCCAAGAGTGTTGACCGTGGAGCCGAGCAAACTGAAGCTGTGAACAATCTCAATCTCTTCGCCTAATCAATAAAAAAGAAGAAGTTTTGATTAGCATTGTAATATAGAGCCACTACTTTAACCTTAAAATATAAAGTACATTAGAAAATTTATCTGCAATGGTAGAATGAAGGAATGAAAGAAGACAATTCCAACATAAATAAGAGATGAAGAGTGGGGTAATTCTGTGAAGGAGAAAAAACTCTTACAGGTAGTTATAGTCTAGTGCTTCATTGAAACCCCGCATTTCACAGTTTGGAGAATCTCACGGGAAGGAGCTCTTTTGGCTTAGTGGTAAGAAATTATGCCGCCAACCTGAAAGTATGTGGTTCGAATTCACCAGCTGCTCCTTGATAGAAAGATGGGCATTCTCTTCCTGTGCAACTTATTGCCTTTGAAAACTCACTAAAGGGTCTACTAAGATCTATGAAAATGGTACCGTACTCACCAGCAACAACATGTGTAATATAAGGGACATTGATCCTACCCAATGCCCTATTCAGAAAAAGAGTGTGGTTTGATGGAAGAAAAGTGGATTTTTCAATTACATGAACTCATGTTCGAAAAGCGATTCTTATAGTTGGGAACTTACAAATTCTGTTTAACCAACCGTAATCTCTGTTGCCTTATTGACAAATGGAGAAGGGCTGCAAAGGCAATAATGTCCAAGGTGTAGGTTTGTTTTTCACATAAAATTAAAAACTACTAATACACTTGAAATTGTCAGCAAGAATCATATAAATCTAAGAATTTCAACAACTAGGAACAATTCCCTCCCTTTCCCTTCTCTTCCTAATTCTCCCTTTTCTTTCATAATAGGACAACTTTAAAGGAAATAGAGTCACTAGACTGTAATTATAAAGTTAATATCCTTTGGACTATGGTGAAACCTTTCTACAATTTACACTCTGTTAGATCATTTTCCACTAGGTTACTTTGGTGTAGCCACGTAATTAACCCTTGGATCTGTATGCCACATTACTATATATTATTTGATCTAAAAAAATTCCTTAGCTTGAAATAAAAACTTTGCCACATGGAGCTTGAATTCATCCACAAGCTAGACTCTGTCTATTCCTATGTTCCAGAGACATGAAGCCATCCATTTATTGAGCTGATTAATAGTCATAGGACACCACTGTGAACAAGGCCCTGTGCACCTAGATATGCTAGGTAGTAATTAAATTTAAATATCGCACAACAGTGTGACCCCCAAAAAAAGGTGAAAATTAATTTTGTAGATTTAAATTTCTGTTGTGCATACCTTATTTTTAAAAAATTAATATGTATACTTTCCCCTTAGTATCTACAGGGGATTTGTTCTCAGACCTCCAAGGCTATTGCTTTCATAAAATAGTCATATTTGCATATAGCCTATATACATCTTGTCATACTTTACACCAATCTGTTGCTGTTGTTGTTTTTAGGGACCCTCTCAAGTTGAGGTTCTAAACACTGTTCTATCCTGTGTTATCTCTAACACCATCCTCACCATATCTAATACACCTGAGCCCCTTTGCAGCAGTGATGGTGTCAGTTCAAATCGTTGAAGGTTGCCCTCTCTTTGACCAACCCTCTACCTTTCAAAGCAAGGAACGCTCTTCCTAACAACATACACAAAATATGTAAGATGAAACTTCACCATTTCTAGTTATAATATCTAACAAATGTAAATTTAATGTAAATAACAATTTACCCTCTCTTTGAACTTTTTAGGGATTGTTTTGACTGATTTTTCATTTCCCCCCAAGTACTTGTGTTCCACCGTTGGTTGAATCATGCATTTAGGACCCATGGATGGAAGGCTGTCTGTACAACTTGCAGAGTTATTTTTTAAAACCATATCAGGTTTATTTTATCGCTATTTTACCAATGAAGGGATAAAAATTTCAGAAAGGTAAAAAAATTCTCCAAAATAAAACAAA
Organism: Elephantulus edwardii; assembly: GCF_000299155.1. Classification (NCBI taxonomy): domain Eukaryota; kingdom Metazoa; phylum Chordata; class Mammalia; order Macroscelidea; family Macroscelididae; genus Elephantulus; species Elephantulus edwardii. The sequence continues at coordinate 15,390,100 of NW_006399753.1, forward strand.
AAAGAAATAAAGTTAACTTTGATTTATAAAATTTACACTTTTTTTCCTTCCTGTTTATCTTTGGTGATTAGAATACAGAAAAAAAATATATCTTTTCCCTTTTCCTCTTAAAGAATTTTACTTAAAAGAAATTCATTTTCAGAAATATTTACGTTTAGTTGAACATTGAAGACTTCTTTTTTCTACTCTTCGTATCTCAACAATGGGATGTTCAGCCTTAGCCAGAAAACACTGGATGATAGAGTTGAGTAGTGCTGTTCCTACATTTTTATAAAAATTTTATAGTCTGGAGTTTTTCTCCTTTGGACATCTGGAAGCATTATTTATATATGACATTTTGAGGTTGGTAACTCTCTTTACATATTTTCTTCCCTTACAATTTAAAGGAGAAGAAAATGTCTTTGCATCATTTTGTATCAGGAACTCCTAGACATGCAATCAATTTTGAACCATTTGGGGATGTCTACAAACAAATTGAGAAAGCCTGGGCTCTGTGACCTTAGTGAAAATTGCCCTACTTCTCCAACTAGAATCTAGGAAAGTCTACATGACAATATTTTACTCACTGTTTGATCAGGTTTCTCAGGGTCTCAATTGTCAAGGAATTTATTTTCCTTTATCTTGCTTTCCTTGTTTCTGGAATCTTGTGAGACATTTCCATGCTCCTGCCAGCCAAGGGCATCAATGTTAACTTAAGAGTTAAAAGTGTGTCTTAGGTTATCTTAAGGTGTCTTTACTTTCCTAGGATTATCCTAGGATTTGAAGTCATTTCTTCAAAGTCTAGCTGAGCATGACCTCATTTAACTAACACTATGGATTGCTAACTGAAAGAAATCCATATTTCCAAGAAAAGTGATCCAACAGAATGTGAAAATTATCAAACAACACTATTAATATTGCACAGAAGCAAAATATTGATGAAGATCATCAAAAAAGGGCCTGGAGCAGTACTTTGACAGAGAAGTTCAAGCTGAGTTTAGAAGAGGCCATGACACTGGGGATATCATTGCTGATGTCAGAGGAATCATGACTGAAAGCACAGAACAATAGAAGAATGTCTATATATGCTTATTTTCTATGCAAAGGTATTTGACTATGTAGAAAAAATTATGGCTAACCTTGAGAAGAATGGAAATTCCAGAACACTTAATTGTGTTTGCGAGAAACCTATATCTAGATGAAGAGGTTGTACCCAAATAGAGCAAAGAAACACTGCATGGTTTAAAATCAAGAAAGGTGTCTATCAAGGCTGTATTCTCTCTCCATACCTATTCAATCTGTATGCTGATCAAATATTCAAGAATCAATGAAGAAAGACTGTGGCTACAAAATTAGAAGAAGATTCATAAACCATTTGCATTATGAAGATGACACAACCTTGCTTGCTGAAAGTGAGGAGGACTTGAAGTGCTTATTGCAGAAATCAAAGAATATAGATAGACTTCAATATATATTACATCAGTATCAAGAAAACAAATGTCCTAATCACTGGGCCAATAGGCAACACCATGATAGAAGATTGAAACTGTCAATGACTTCATCTTACTTGGATCTACAATCAGCACATTTGGTATCAGCCATCAGGAAATCAGGAGACATATTACACTGAGAGAGTCTGCAGTCTGCAGTCTATTCAAATTACTAAGGAGCAATGATGTGAGTTTGAGGACTAAGGTGCACCTGACAGGATAGGGTTCTGACCTGTTGTTCATAGTGTTGCTATGAGTCATATTCAGCTTGATGGCACTTAACAACAACACCATTAATTATAGGGTCTCCTAGGTTAAAGTTTCTCTCTCATTCTCCTGTTATATTGGCTGCCTTTTGATGTTTAATAGTCTCAGGTTGTGTGCTCATTTTCGCATGTGAGGTTTACTGTTTTATAAACTGATATTTTCTCATCTATTTACTTTTCCTTCCATGAGAATAACAGTTTTCTGTGACTACCTACCATTCTTTCCCAGGACAATTAACTCTCCAGAATACAGCTTTTTAAACCCTTTTCCCTCACCTACAGGTGTACATCAGTATAAAGCCGTACATAAGATCAAGCACCAACCTGTTTCTTTTGGCAAAGCCACTGAGTCCTTTTTTGGTTGCCATTAAGTGATCACTTTCTCTGCATATTGACCACTCAAGTCCATTGGAATTATGCTGTCAATCTTATTTTTGTCAACAGAGTTCTTACATGTTTTGTTTTTTTTTCAGATTTCCTTCTTCACATCTATATGTTGTCCATATTACATCTTTCAGCGATTTCTCACAGTACATGGAATATCTTTCTAGTGCACATCATATTTATGGACATTTACCCATTTTATATCTGTCTATCTGTCTACATTTATATAACTTATGTAACTTTTGGACAATTTGCATTTAGAAAAAAGATGAAAGGAGACCATACCCATGTATAATTTTAAATTGATCAAGTGGATATTTTCACTCTCTATTTCTAAGAATCTGCAAACATCGCCAATAGAGCCTCCCAATTATCCCATTATTTTCGTGTACCATGAACAAATGTGACACTGAAAGAATGTTTGTTTTTGCACCTGTCCCTAGTTGATCTCTTATCTCATTCCAGGACAAGAGAAACAAAAATGAAGCCAGAGTTTACCATTTCCATAAAAATTCCATTCCTTCGAGACAATAAGTCCATATGCTAATTGAAAGAGTATATACTTTCTACTTGGAAAAGTAAGGGATCATCAAAAGAAAGGAAGATCCTTCGCAGATGACTCAATGGGTTCAAATATGACAAAAATTGTGAGGATGGCCGTGGACAGGGCAAGGCTTCAATCTGTTGTTATTCATAGCTGTGTGGTGAGGTCATCTCAAGGGCACCTAGTTACAATTAAAAGCATGTATTCTCCAGGCTAAGCAGATGAGACTATGAAAAAGAGTCCTATAAATCAGAGATTACATCCACTCCCAATCTCTACTAACGTTCTTGAGAAATAGGTAATTTCAAGACAAAGGCATGAACATAGCAGGGAGACCACTCAGGACTTCAAGTACTGGTCCAATCAAAACTGTCTTCCCACATCAATGGATTATTGAATGATATCGGTGCTTAACTCACCAACATTGAAGGGATTCTTTTTGTTGTTGTTGTTTTGTTTTTAATTTCTTTTATTTCAGTGAATGTTTATAGAGAAAACTGATTTTTCATCAAACAATTCCATTGTTGTTGTTGTTAGGTGCCATCAAGTTGAATATGACTCATAGCAATCCTATGAACAAAAGATCTAAACCCTGTTCTATCCTGTGCCATCCTCACATTTCCTGACACGTAGGAGCCCATCGCAGCAGACATTTGATCAATCCATCTGATTGAGGGGCTTCCTCTTCTTTGCCCACCCTCCACCTCTCCCAGAATCATGTTCTTCTTCAAGAAATAGCACCTCCTAGAATTTCCTACCCATTTACATTATGATAGTAATTATAAGGCTTATATTATAAAAACCTTCCCTTGCCTTTTCCTTGTGATTCTCAAGTCTATTGATCCTCCTGCACTAGCACTTCTTCCCTTCTGTATGATCTCGTCTGGTTGATTTTGCTGAGGAGTGTCTACCCTAGTGTTTCTGCTCACCTTTATAGGCTTAGCTATTTTTTAAATGAAAGTTGGGCCACAGTCGTGAGTTTAGTTGCATGAATTACTATCTCACATATTTTGGAGCATGTTGCTAGGAGAGTCCCGTCCTTAGAGAAGGATATTGTGCTTTAAAAGGTAGGGGAGAGTCGGCAAAACCAGAGGAAGACCTTCAATGAGATGGGTTGACACAGTGATTGTAACAGGCTTAACTATATTTGAGGTGATGAGGACAACACAGGTTAAGGAAAGGTTCCAATCCATTGTCCACGGTGTTGCTATAAGTCATAGAAGACACAGCAGCACGCAGCAACAACAAAGAGCACAGACTAAAGGCTTTAACCAGTCTCTATCAGAGTAACAGGGTTGACCATTTTTATGATTTTACGTTTCCACATTTTTCTCCCACTTTGTCCAAGATCTTCTTCTGTGATCCCTTTAGGAGGAGTCAGCAGAATACAGAAGGCATTTTATCAATCCTGAAACATCTTCATTTTGCACTCAGAGAGTTACCTCTTTATCACTCTTTTCCAGGAAGAAGTCCCTCATAAATCCATACATTATCCTAGGCAGCCAGCACATTCTGCTAAAAGCATTCCTTAGATAAGGACACTCCTGCAGCAGAAACTCCTGCACAGAAATGTAGCTGGACAAACAGGAGATTTAGCATTGGTGTGTTAAAAGCACTATGTGTTTTAAAGTCTAGCAATGGTAAGTCACACTGAGTCATCAACCTTTTATTATTTCATGGTATCTTAATTCTTCTACCCCTCCTACCCTCTTGAAAACGAACAAATAAGATGACACTCATTTAACTCTGTTCTCCTCAGAAAACAGTGAACATGAAATAATGGTATCTAATAATGTGATGAGGTTAGTTTTGATTTAGCAAATAATGGAAGGATTTGTTTTTAATGTTTCCACAAATCCTTTGAAAACTGAAAATTTACATAGAACAAAAGTAAATGTGAAGGGTCATTGTTTATTTACATAGAATATATTTTTATGAAAACATAGGTATTATTTCTACATCCTATTTTCTTCATAAAATATGTCATCAAATTAATTTCAAATCATAGAGACTTATAGGATAGAAAGAACTTCCCCCTAAGACTTCTATGATTCTAAATCTTGAGGAGGCCAAGTGCCACGTCTTTCTCCCACTGAGTGGTTTGTGCATTCAAAACCAACCCTATGCTACCAAGTATCCTTGGTATATTTTAAACAAAGCTTCAAGTTTGCCCACTCATAGCACCCCAGCCCCATATTATGCCATTTAACATTTGAAATCCTGGGTATTCAAATTTCTCTCTTAAAGACTAAGTTCTCATTGTTTAATAAGTAATGTATCTGCTTCGAGAAAATAAAATCTAATAAATCTCTGAGACACATGTTGTTGTTGTGTACCATAGAGTCGGAACTGACCCATAGCTGACTCTCCTAGCGTGGGAGGAGATTGCCCATCTGAGTACTCCACTCTTTGATACTACCTGCTTAAAACACTATGGTGAAAAGGATTCTGAAGTTAGTTCTGGTTGTAACAACAACCAAAAAAGCACCGTGGTTAATAAGTTACTTTAGTCTCAGGGTTTAGAATGGGCTAAGAATGATGTCAGCTGTTACTAAACACTTATAATGTTGTTATGTGCCATCGAGTCACCTGCGACTCATAGTGACCCTATGCAAAATAACTCTGAATCCTGCCTTATCGCAAGCCACCACCCAAGCATGATGTCCTTCTTCAAGGACTCGTCACTCCCAGAAAAATGCCCAAAGTATGTGAGCTTCAAAATCCTTGTCTCCAACGAGTAGCTTGATTTCACCTTCTTTAGGACAGACATGTTTGTTCTCTTGGCAGTCCATGGTATGTTCAATACTCTTCTCTAGCACCGTAACTTAAAGGCAGAGATCCGTCTTCTATCATCTTTAGTCATTGTTCAGCTCTCTGTTGGAGAGTCATTGCAAAGACCATGATCTGGATCAGGCACACCTTAGTCACTACACTGGCATCATTGCTCTTCAGACCACTGGAGAGGTCTCTGACAGCAGATTTTCCTAATGCAATTTGTCTTTTGATTTCCTGACCACTGGTGCCAAGAGTGCTGATTGTGGAGCCAAGCAAACATTTATAGCTTAGTGTAAATGAAGAGTAAGATGGTGATAATCCTTCTGCCTCAGTTTACCTCAAACAATTCCAGTTTTCACCAGTTATCATAGTTCAGCAATTTTCATTATCTTTCACTCCTTTTAAAAGTGTCCCTTCAGGACAATTCATTATGCAGACACTCTGGAGGTCGAATGTAAGAAATGGCATGAGGAACTATTACATTAGTCTTGTTTAAGAGTCGAAATTATAGATCACAGAAAATAAGACTTCATACAGAGCTTTAGGAACAGTTAGATCTACAAGAGATGAGGGGGAGACAAATGGCCTTCATGATTCTTGAGATTGATTCAAACGTGAGATCCCTGTTAGAGATCTTACTTCACAGACTGGATAACTAACACTCAGGTTAAATCAAATACTCTACTGCAAAGCTAGTTTGTGGTGTCCCAGCTGATTCCCAGACCAACATCTTTTTACAAATGTACTTCTTAGGACACCATTTTTTTCCTGACTTTTCTTAGTGCAGCCTTCTCATTCACAGGAGTTTCATAAAGGTACATTCTGGTGAGCTCTGGTGGCCTAGTGGCAAGAAGCTGTACTGCAATCCAGAGGTGGTGGTGGTTGTTGTTATGTGCTGTCGAGTCGTTTGCGACTCATAGCAACCCTATGTACAACAGCCCTAAACCCCACTCTATCCTGTGCCAATCGCATTGCCTCTGACACACCAATCCCGATTACCCCTGTCACTGAATCAATCCACCTCATAGAGGGTCTTCCCCTCCTGCGCTGTCCCTCTACTCTACCCAGCATGATGTCCCTCTCTAAAGACCTGTCTCTCCTTACAACATGTCCAAAGTATATCAGACGAAGCCCCAGAATCTTTGCCTCCAAGGAGTAGCCTGGTTTAACCCTCTCTAGGATGAATCTGTTTGTTTTCTTGGCAGTCCATGGTACATTCAATACTCTTCTCCAGCACCACAGCTCAAAGGTGTCAATTCCCCTTCTGTCCTCCCTAGTCATTGTCCAACTCTCTGATGCATAACAAGTGATTGCAAAGACCATGGCCTGTATCAGGCGCACCTTCGTCTCCAAAGAGACACCATTGCTCTTAAGTACTTTAGAGAGGTCCCTAACAGCAGACTTTCCCATTGCAGTACGTTTCTTTATTTCCTGGCTGCTGGTGTGAGCAAACTGAAGCTGTGAACAATCTCAATCTCCTCGCCATCCATCCTGATGCTACCAATTGGTCCAGTGGTGAGAATCTTTGCCTTCTTGACATTGAGCCTCAGTCCATATTGAAGGCTGCAGTCCTTGACCCTCTGCAGTAAGTGCATGAAGACCTCCTCAGTTTCAGCAAGCAGGGCTGTGTCATCTGCATAACACAGATTGTTGATAGATCATCCACCAATTCTAACGCTACATGTCTCTTCATAGAGCCCAGCCTCTCAGATAATCTGCTCTGCATACAGGTTGAAAAGGTATGGAGATAGGACACATCCCTGGTGCAGACCCTTCCCAATTTTGAACCTTGTAGTGTTACCCTGCTCACTTCTGACAACTGCCTCTTGGTCCAAGTATAGGTTTCGCATTAGCACGATTAAATGTTCTGGGATTCCCATTCTTCTCAGAGTCAGCCACAGTTTGTTATGATCCATGCAGTCAAATGCCTTTGCATAATCAATGAAACACAAATAGGCATTCTTCTGAAATAGCAGGCAATCCAGAGGTGCACGGTTCAAATCCACTGGATGCTTTGCTGGAGAAGGAGGGCCAATCTCCTCCTGTACCAGTCAGATCTGATTTGACGGTACACACACAAAAAATAATAATTTTTAAAAAAGTACATTCTATTGTTATTTTGGAGGACAAGGATAGAATTCTGGTTTTCCATATGCCTTTTATGTTATAGAGGAATGAGTTTCTGTGTTCTTTGTGATGGTTGTTGTTAGGTGTCACCAAGTCAAGTATGACTCATAGTGACCCTGTGAACAAAAGGTCTGAGCCCTGTTCTATCCTGTTCCATCCTCACACTTCCTGACACACAAGAGCCCATTGCAGCTGTCACTGTCAATCCACTTGGTTGAGGGTCTTCCTCTTCTTCACTGACCCTTCACCCTTCCCAGAATCGAAGGAATAGCACCTCCTCATTCTTGCCTCCAAAGAGCACTCTGGCTGCACCCACTCCAAGACTTATCTGTTTGTTCTCTTGATTGTCCATGGGACGTTCAGCGCTCTTCTCTAACACCACAGCTCAAAGGCGTCAATTCTTTTCTGTCATCCTTATTCATTGTCCAGCTCTCAGATGCATAGCAAGTAATCAGAAGGACTATGGCCTGAATCAGATTTACCTTAGTCCTCAAATTGACATTGTTACTCTTCAATAATTTGGGTAGGTTCTTAACTGCAGATTTTCTCCATGCAATGCACCTCCTTATTTCCTGACTGCTGGTACCAAGGATGTTAATTGTGGATCCAAGTGAGTTGAAGCTGTTGATGGTTTCTATCTCTTCTTCATCCATCATTAGGTTGCCTATTGGTTTAGTGGTAAGAATGTTTGTTTTCTATGTTTTTTTCTTATCCATCCATTCATTGTTGCACATTTTCCTCCTTGCCCAACTCTTACCCCAGTTCATTTTTTCTCTTTGAAAAAAGAAAAAAATTCTTGACATTGAGATATAAGGAATCTGAATTCTGCCATATAATTTAACCTCACACTCTCCACATTCTCTCCAACCTTTGCTCAACACGCAAGGACAGTTTCTTCAAGGAACAGGGGCCAAGAAGAAAACAACACACCACTTTATTTAATAGGGAACTTCAGTTTTATTAGGTGCAAATTGAGCCTGGAGGATATAGAGCAAGCTTGAAGCTTTGGTGGGACCTCTTCATTCTTCCCTTAATTTAAGCCTTCCAGTACAAAACAGAAAGATACAATGGTGCTAGAAAAGACTGCATGATGTGAAAGGGAGGAGTATAAAGTGCACATAAAAGGGAGAAACAGGAAGTTCAAGGAGATGCCTCATGCACTTAGCAGTTAGTAACAATTTAATAGTTACTCTCTCATTCAGATCTTTCCACCACCTGCCAGTCAGCCTGTTATATTGTTACGACTTCTCTGCTTCTATGGAGCTAAAAGGGAGTTTTGATTGTGGAGTTCACAGTAAGTCACCCAAGGCTGAGTGTCTCAAGTTTGAATCCATCAGTGGTTCCCAGGATGAAAAATGGAAAGTTTCCTCTCATTAAAGTGACTTTGAAGTTTTTAGTTGGGTTTTGGTTTGGTTTGGTTTTTTTTTAATGAAAGTTTACAGAGACTTTAGAGTTTCCATTCATTCATTCTTGCACTTTTCTTCCTGCCCACTACCTCCCCCCCCCCAATTAGCTCTTCTCTTTGAAAAGTAAAAGAAAAAAAATCTTTCATTGTTATACAATCCCTCCCCCCAAGTCCACTACACTGTGCAGCCATCATTCTGGATTCCTGTCATGACAATAATACCTAATTCTATATCCCTTTAAAACAGTTCTCTCCCTCATCTGTTTCAATGCAGGATACATTACTTATCCCCTCTTTCTCAGTTTTCCCTCAATCCTGATGTCAGTCCTGTTTTACAACAGTGGCATTATGCAGTATTTGTCCTTTTGTGACTGAGATATTTCACTCAGCATAATGTCCTCCAGGGTTACCCATTTTGTAAAATATTTCATGAGCAGCATAGTATTCCATTGTGTAAATATACCAGATCTTCTCTGTTTGTTGGTGGACACTTGAGTTGTTTCCAACTCCTTGCTATTGTGAACAAAGCTGCAATAAACATGGGTGTGCATATATCTGCTTGGATGTCAGTTATGGTCTCTTTAGGGTATATTCCCCATAGTGGAATTGCTGGGTCAAATGGTATTTCTATTTTCAACTATTTGAGAAAGCACCATACAGCCTTCCATAGTGCTTGCACCGTTTAGTTGGGTTTTTTAATGCTTAAAGTTAGTCCATTTGAAATTTAAGCACCAGCAGGATCACCCAGGGGGTACAAATTATTGCAGAATTTCCAAACTAAGACAGGTTAGGAAGAAATAGTGGGGGGGGGGGTATCTACCTCCAATAAAAGGACCTACTGAAAATTCTATGGATTGCTACAGAAGTTTGTCCAGTGGGGCTCTTGAAGATGCCTTCCATTGGTTGGAAGACTGTATACAATGACCACTACAACTCATTCAAGTTATCAAAGATGGGAAGATGGCACAGAAGCAGTGGTGTTTCATTCTGTTGCAGATGAGGTTACATGAGTCAGTGCTGGTGAGAAGCAACTAATAGTGTAGATTTTGGATTCTGCTTGATGAGCATGTCCTCCTCACTTTGAAAAGTTATGTGGGAAGAGGTAGAATCTTCCCACCCTGTAAAAGAGTGTAGAATTGTTTCCTTGCCTCTAGTCTCTAAATGGAACGCAGTTGCTGTCTATGTTGTGGTGGTGTGTCGTTGAGTCAGAAGTGACTCATAACTGACACTCCAGTGGGTTTTCACAGGTTATAAATCACACAAGAGGAGACTGTCCATCTTTCTCCCTCAGAAAAGTTGGTGGATTCGAACTGCATGCTTTGGGCTGGCGAGGCCATGAGACCAAATCCATATCCATCCTGTCAGTTCTGACTCACGGTGACCTTACAGAGGTTCTTCCCGGGGTTTCCAAGGCTGTGTATTTTTCCAGAAGCAGAATTCCTCATCTTTCCCACACAGAGTGGCTAGTAGATTTGAACTGTTGATCTTTTGATTGGTAGCCTAAAGCTCAAACCCACTTATATAGTTAGCCATGTCATAAATGCCTAGTGGTTAAAAAAACAAAACAAAACCACAAAACACCCCAAAGTCACTAAAATACAATGATTCTAAATAATTGTACATAAAATATGGTGCTATTAACTCTATCATATCTATCTATCTATCTATCATCTTTGCAGCTGTGCTGCAATCCCAAAGGCATGAGTTTCGAGGCCACCAGAGTCTCCATGGGAGAAGGATGGGCCATATTCTCCCATGCAATTAACTACCTCTGAAAACCCAGTATTGGGTCAGCGATGGGTCAGTTCTGACTTGACAGTACACAACAACAACTATATATATGTATATAGTAGAAAGAGAGAGCACGAGTCCACTTTGGTGGTGGTGTTTATTATGTGTTGGACTATTAACAGAAAGGTCAGTAGTTTGAATTCACCAGCTGCTCCAAGAGGAAAAGCTGCGATAATTTCGGTTAAGATTTACAGTGTTGGAAAGCACACAGGTCGGCTCTGTTGTCTAATGAGACTCTGTGAGCAAGAATCAACTCCACAACAGTGACTTCAATGTACCAAGCCAGTTCTATCTTCCTTCTGCTGAGATGGAAGGGAAATTTCAATGTGCATTTGTTTTTCTGTCTGTTTATTCATTTATTTCTAGTGTATATAAATTGAATATTAAGTTACAGCTTTTCTGCTAGACACAAGAGATTCAGAGATTAATGTGAAATTTGTCGAGCTCAGAATTCAATGGGGACAGCTATAAAAAAAGGAAGTGAAAAATCATGATACATTTCATAAATGTCATGCAGAAACGTGTTCAGGCTCCAAAGACGCACAGAGGAGATATGTCTAACTTTGCAGGTCAGGGAAAAGATTATCAAGAAAGGTGAGACCTTGATGGGTCTCAATGGATGAAGAGAAAGAAGTTATATAGAGAAGTATAAAAAAGCACAAGGTGGTCTATTTGAAGGAGAGGAGAGTTTAAAACAAATTCTGAACAAAAGAATGAAGAAGCTCTGGTGTCCTAGTGGCAAGAAGCTTCACTGCAATCCCAAAACTGTACGGTTCAAATCCACCAGATGATCTGCTGGAGAAGGAGAGGTAATCTCCTCCTGTGTCAGCCAGATCCGATTTGACGGTACAAAACAGGGGTGAGGTGGGGGAGAACACAGCATGGCTTAAAATTTTAAGAAAATCTGCATTAAAAAGTAAACTTATAAGAAAAGTGTGTGTCAGGGTTGTATCCTTTCTCCATGCCTATTCAATTTGTATGCTGGGAAAATCATTTGAAACACTGAACTCAATGAAGAAGAATGTGACATCAGAATTGAAGGAAAACTCATCAACAACCTACATTATGTAGATAACACTTACTTGCTCAAAGTGAGAAGGACTTGAAGCACTTACTGTAGAAGATCAAAGAATTCAGCCTTCAATAAGGATTACATCTCATCCTCGAGGAAACAAAAATCCTCACCACTTAAGCAATATGATAGATGAAGAAAAGATTGAAACTGTCAATGATTTTATCTTACTTTGATCCACAGTCAGCACCCTCGGTACCATTAGTCAGGAAAGCAGAAGACATATTGCCCTGGGAAGGTCTACTATCAGAGACCTCTCCAAAGTACTGAGGAACAATCAAATCAGTTTGAAGACTAAGGTGTGCCTGATTTAGATCATGGGTTTCCCCATCATTTGTTGTGCATTGGAGAGGTGTACTATGAATAAGGATGAAAGAGGAAGAACTGATGCTTTTGAGCTATGGTGTTGAAGAACAGTACTGAATGTTCCATGGACAGCCAAAAGAATGCACAGATATGTCTTGGAAAAAGGTGAGCCAGCGTGCTCCTCGTAGGTAAAGATGACAGAGCGTCATCTCATGTACATTGGAAAGGCAGCTATTCTTTAGAAAAATACACTACACTTTGAAAGGTGGAGGGTCAGCAAAAAAAAGACCCTCAACTAGATGCATTGACACAGTGACTGCAGCAATAGGCTCAAATGTGTCTGGGATGATAAGAATGACACAGGATCCAACAGGTTTCAGACCTGTTGTTCACAAAGTTACTATGAGTCATACTTGACTCAACAACTCCTAACAGCAACACCACCACCACAATACATTTAATTACAAGTAAATAATTTAGAATTGTTTATATTACTTTAGATGCCTTGAACAGAGCTCCTCAACTCTACACAACAGAACAAAACTCTGTCTGATCCTGTCCATTCTCACAATCTCTGCTGTGCTTAAGCCATGATTACACTCACTGTACCAGACTCTCACACTAAGAACCACCTCTCCTTCAGAGACTCTCTACTTTTCCAAGATTGATGTCCAGAAGGGACTGGCCTTTCCTGATACCATGCTTAAAGTATGCTAGCATCTTTCAGTACTTGTTCTAAGAAGCATTCTGGCTGCATTTCTTCTGAGACAGATTTGTTTGTCCTTTCGATAGGCCATGGGATATTAAATATTTATTGCCAACACTACAATTTGGAGGTGTGGCTCAGTTGCATCTTGGCCTTAAGATTGTTCATTTATGATGGTGGGTCACCTAGGAATACTTGAGGGGAGTGAGTGCCTCATGGGATTTTAATTCAGTCAGCCAGAAACACAGAATATAAAATCCGGGGTGACTGTACTAGAACGGGAAAAGCTCCATGTGAATGAACCAACAATAAATGAATGTTAAAGGAACACAGGAGCCACATGGAAGAACACCACTGGGCAACAATGGAACAATTTGAGCAACAAATTCAACAGAGTAACATTTCTTTATAACCAAAGTATAAAATCATTACTTCTGTGTCTATTTACATATAAAGGACTGATTTTTAAATAAATTGGACATGAATTCCTCTCATTTAATTAAGATATAGGAAAGTACTGTCACCGTTTAGTATGGTCTTGATGGATGAGGAGTTAAGCAGTCAGGACCTTGACAAGGACATTTCTGGCAGAGAGAGCTTCCTGGAACTAGGCAAAGAGCAGAGAAATGCATATTTATGGCGATCATGTGCTCAACTACCAGCAGGAAGGCTGGTTTGAATCCATCCAGAGCCGTCTCTGAAGATAGGCATAACAAGTTATTTCACCCTAGAAGGTTACAACCTTGGAAATCCTATGGGGCAGCACCATATAGTAACTTAGAGGATATAGGGAGGAAGCTGAAATGAAAGACCTCAAGAAGGTGCAAAGGGGGCTGAAATGGCCCTAGGTAACAACCAGGCCCTACATGAGGACAACGGCAGTGAAGAAGAATGTCATCAACTTGAAACCATCTATTACACTTCTTCCATAAGAGACACAGGGCTGTAAATGTCACTTGGGTTGCTTTATTTCATTCTCATTACAAGTCCACAGAAATTCTATTTTTATTATTCCCATTAAGGAACTAGGGCTGAAGTTAGCTGACAGTCATGGGGGTAATCCTAGGTTACATGTCTTCCTGGTGTACTCATGTTGTTGCTGTTATATGCTGTCGAGTTGGGACAGGCCAGAATAGGGGGTTTCTAGAGGTAATAAATCATTTGGGATGAGATTGCCCATCCTTCTCCACGAAGAGTAAGTGGTGGATTAGAATAGCATGCCTCTAGGATTACAGTGTAGCTTCTTAATAATAGACCACCAGAGCTCCTTACTGTACTTATAGCGGTAGTTTTTCTCTAACAGAACTATCACCAATTTCTTTTCTTCATGCCCTTGACTTTGGTCAACTGTGTCTATAATTAATAGAACATCGTGGAGGTAAAATGATGCCAATGTCAGGCATCACCCTTTGAAAACTTGCAGTATCCTTGCATACTTATTTTTGCAGGTGTTACCTTCCAGAACATAGCAGGGTTATTACCACCTCTGTGGGTTCATGTGGTTGTAGGGTGACAAATTTAATATCTGCCAGTTAGGTGACAGCCTGGATGCACTAACTTACATCTTAGCAATCAAACTCAGAGGCCAAGAAGGTCGCAGCTTTAGAACGAAAGTAAGCTTTGCCAGAACATTTATGTCATGGATGCACACCACAACCCCAAGGGAACACGCAGTCTGGTTCGCTGATATCACAGAATACAAGATGATACAATCTATCTGGCAAACCAATGAAAATTATAGCCTAGCCAAATTGGCAGTAACATCAACCATCACACCCTTTTCCAGAAAAAAAAGTGTCAGCAGATAAATCTGTCAGATCACAATATGCCCCCATTGCCTCTCCTTAAGTAAACAGACAAACGTAATTTAATAAAATGTTAATAATTTTAACTGCCACAAAGAAGGAAGAATGGGGAGAGAAAGAGTAAGGGTAAACCATTATGAGGCTTCTATAAACTCTAGGGGAGACACTTTTCAAAACAAATGGCTTCTTTCCCCTAATATAAATTACTCCCCATTTTAACGGTGGCTTGGACTGTCTTCAAGCTCTTTTCTCATCAATTTTAACATTAGTATCCTAGGTGTTGCTTAACTGCAGGTAATAATTTTTTAAAAAGCAGTCTTCTCCTGGAGCCCATTAAAAGCTCCCACACCACTAACGATCCCTGAATCTCACGTTAGACTTATGAATGCACAAAGAGCAACAGATGCCCGAACGTCAGGTCCGGTGACTGGCTGCAGAGACTGCTTGCTGCTGAAGATGTATTTGTCTTAAGTGGTTCATGCTGACGACGGCAAGCTAATGCAATTACCTCTGGTGGGAAAGAGTCCACCAGAACCCAAAGCTATTTAGTGCAACCAAGCTTCTGCCTGGAGCTTGGCCGTGCAGCTTGCCTATGTGGTTTTCATTGAAGAATTTATTACAGATGCTGTCTCTGAGTCCTTCTGCAGGTCAGAAACCCTTCTGGGGGTGGGGGAATACTAATACTAACCCTGGGTTTTATTTACTATTGTGTTTTCTGTCCAGGAATTTTTTTAGCATTCATCATTCTTACTGCTCTTCTCCTCATTCAACATCATGTTGCTTTTCAGTCGATGTATGAAGAAAAACCTTAAAATCAGCCTCCTTCACCATTCTCAACTTGACCATCTCCCAGCTCTAGCTCTACTCTTGTTATCAATCTTCATTCAGGCCACCATCATTTTTCACCTGGATTTTGGGGCGGTTATTAGGTTGTTGTCATCCTTCTTCACCCATTCTCCACTCTACAAAAAGAAAGAAGAAAGAGAGAGAGAGAGAGAGAGAGAGAGAGAGAGAGAGAG
>NW_006399753.1:15405868-15453179 GCF_000299155.1 Elephantulus edwardii
AGAGAGAAAGAAAGAAAGAAAGAAAGAAAGAAAGAAAGAAAGAAAGAAAGAAAGAAAGAAAGAAAGAAAGAAAGAAAGAAAGAAAGAAAGAAAATAATGCCCAAACAAGAGAATCTTGCCACACTACTGTTTGCAGTGCTGTTAAGGGGGCATTTTATTCACCTTAGTGATTTAATGCTTCCTCCAGCCGGGGAGAGCCAAACTTTAGTAGGTAACATACAAGCGATTGTCAGCACTTGACCACCCCTTCCATCCAAGACCACTACTTTTCTCCCAAGGATCCAAATGTCTTTCCCTTGGTTATTTGACAGCTTCTCAGTAAACTCCTTCTTGAGCAACTTATTAAATCATAAACCAAGTTTGTCTCCCCTAATTCTTGTCAAAGCCCAAGATGTAAAGCTCTTTAGTGGGAATCTCAGGCTGACACAAGTTCATTAACCTCAAATGGAAACACCTCCCCAGACCTACTGTATCAAAAACTCTAGAGGTAGGATCTGGAAACATGGATTTTAATAAATTTCTTTTTAATACCCCTGAGTGGTACAAAGAGTTGGCATACAATGAAAGACTTTTTCTTTTACTTTTCTAAGAGAAGGGCGAACTGGGTGGGGAGGAATGGGCAGGGATGAATGAATGGAAATCCAAAGTCTCTGTAAACTTTCATTAAAATTAATAATAATTTTTTAAAAAGAGTTGACATATAAGCTACAAAAGGTTAAAGGCTGAGGAATTCACTTGTATTAACCCTTCTGCATGATATACTGGGCAAGAGGTAGTAACAAAGTTTGATTATATTCTCAAAATAAGATTTTAAAATTAATGCAAAAAGGGGGGAAAATGTGCAAAATATTTGGAGTTAAAAAACTCAAAAAGAAAAAAAAAAGACACCAAAAAGGAAGTCCACACAAGCTCAAAGGACTAAAGAAGAAAAATAAAAGGAAAGCCTCCAGTTGTAATACTGAAGGATTCGATAGGCAAAATATTAAACTATGCGGTGAGCATCAAAAGACAATAGAAGGAATACGTAGTTACTGTACCACACAACAAATTGGTTGACACTGAGCCATTTCAGGAAGGAACATATTATCAAGAGTCAATGGCATTAAAGGAAAAAAGTCAAAAGCACTGGCAAAAAAAATGAAGAAGACAGATGTGGGAATTGACAGAACACCAATTGAATATTTCAGCAAACAGCCGTAGGGAGAAAGATGGCGAGTGTCCTCTTGTGCTAGTTATAGTCTCAGAAATCCAATGGAGGGTCAACTGTCTGCCATTCTGACAGTGAGTTTTTTAAAAAAGGGAAGGTATCTTCTAAAACCTGTTTCTCTAGCTGTCTTCCAGACCTTACAAATGATGCTGCAATAAACCCTCAACGCACTATAGAGTTGTCTAAGAAAGAAAGAAGGATTAGGACTCTGTGCCATTTTGGAAGTGTTTTAAAATGTCTTTTGATCTGAAAAGGGACTGCACGTTGTCTCGACATGAGTGTTGTATAAATTCAAACAGAACCTGTTTCTGTGGAGATGATTCTGACACATGGTGACCTAACAGGACAGAGAAGACCTTCACGGTATCATATCATTTCCAAAGCTGCAATGCAGACTGTCATGTGCTGACAGAAGACTGTCACATCTTCCACAGAGAAACTGGTGGGTTCAAACTGCAAACCTTTGGGTTCACAGATGACCACGTGACCATTGCACCATAGGTCTTCTCAGTAATATACAAAAAAGAAACAAACATCAAACCAAAACGGGGGTGGGGGGGATGGATAAACAAAACCCCAAACAATCAAACCCACTGTCTTCGGATCCATTTCAACTTATGGCAATTCGTACTAGGTTTTCAAGAGTGTGAATCTTTACAGGCAGAGAGAGAGAGAGACTGCTGGAGCTTTCTTCCAAGGAGTTGCTGGTGGACCTTTTGGTTGTCAGTCTAAAATAAAACACACAAGACCAGGCTAATGTAAACTTGCATCCAAACTCCCTCAACCAAAACAGCCTTAGTAGATGCTGCTCTGATCCAAACCTTTCACATGTCAGTAAATTGCACTGCAATTCACCAGGATGCCCAGGCTCCAAAGATCAAGTTTATCCTTGAGTCCTGTTTTGTTTCTATTTATATCCAATCCGTCCCCTCCTAGCAGGGAAAATGTTAAATGAATATATGCACACATCTGTTGTGTGAAGCCCAAGGTGAGTTCTTATTTGAAAGGGCAATGATTAAAACTATAGATACATAAATAAATAAGCAGACAGATAAATAGACTGAGGCATAGACGTACACACAATTACCTTAAAGAGAAGTTGTGCTCTGTCAGGTTTTCAATGGCTGATTTTTTTAGACGTGGGTCACCTCCTTTGAGGTTTTAGGCTTTGGATAAACTTTTGGTTAGAAACTGAGCGTGTTAACTGTGACTTTCTGAGATTCCAGATAGAGATACCCCCATAGAAGTGGAGATGTATGATGTAGCTATAAATACAGGATCCAGATACAGTTATGATGGAGAGGTAGGGATGCAGATATAGTCCTTCCTGTGCTGCTGCTTCTGGCATTGCTAAAGATCTGACACTCAGAGCTCCCTTGCATGTAGGCCGGGCTCCAGGCTCTCTGCTGAGCTCTCTTGCCCCGAGTGGCACCATTATGAAAACGCTGGCTCTTTCAAGCTCTCGTCTGTTTCCTCCCATCCATCCTTCCAGCCTTTCCAGTCAGCAGCTCACACACTGTAGTTGATTTGTATTTTTGCCCTGAGAATTCTCTGCTCCAGAAAGAGCTGACAGAGAAAGATTCTTTACAGCAATAATCTCCCCTGGTTTTTAGTCAAGCAAGCAATAAGTGACTGCCAAGATTGATTAAATAGACGAGTCAAGCAGAGACCCCATCAGTCACGGGTGCTATCTATCTGGATTGCACCACCATGAAGAGACAGGGACACTCTAGACGGCCACCTCACAGCTTCCCTGGCAGGCGTGTAGGAAGATCTTGTAGTGTGACTGTGACCACGTTTGTTAGGAAGAGTCTATGGCTACTTGCTGCTGCTGCTGTTGTTATTAGGTGTCATCTGATTGGCTCTACTTATAACAACAGAATATATTTCCATTTAATTTAACCTGATTTTTTGGCTCTGACTTATGCCCAACAGAACATAACCCTGCCTGCCCTCTACTGTCCTTACAATCTCTACTGTACATAAGCTCATTGTCAGCTCATATCCTAAGTCATTGCCAACCTATCCTCACCAGAGTTATCCATGGTGAGCAGGTATCATTGGAGGTTCCAGACTAGGACAGAAGACACACTACTGAAACAGTGTGCCCTGAAAACCCTATGTTGTTAAGTAAAACGTCTGAAGCCCAAAGAGGAGCTTTTTTAAAAGAAAAAGAATTATTTTATTAACTTTGAGTTGACAGTGCAGGTCTTTACCCAATAGACTACAAGAGGTCCCTTATTTTATTAATTTTAATGAACATTTACAGAGATTCTGGATTTTGATTCATTCATTGTTGCACTTTTTTCTTTACCCCCCCTCCCAGTTCTCTCCTTAAAGAGGAGCTTTGTGTGTTTGTTTTCAAATGATCATATGGTTGAATGGCAGGTACAGTGTTTCAAATTATAGGACAGGTACTTTGTCTAAGAAATAAAAAGATTCCAGAACAGGATCGTCAAATAGAAATAAGCATGAGTCACATGCATAATTTTAAATTCTTTAATAGTCACATAGAAAAATAGTACAAATAGATGACATTAATTTTAAAAATATATTTACTTGTTCTAATATATCAAGGCTTTGTCTCACATACTTTGGACATGTTGTTAGGAGAGGCTATTCCTTGGAAAGGAACATTTAGGTTTGGAAAAGTGGAAGGTCAGACAGGAAGAGAAAGACCCTCAACTACATAGATTGAAACAGTGTCTGTGACAATGGGCTCAAGCGTGTGGGGGTTGATAAGGTTGGTACAGGATCTGACAAGGTTCATATCTCTTACTCATAGGGTCGCTATGAGTCATATTCGTATCGACAACACTTAACAACAACAACAACAGTTTACCAAGAAGAAGCTCCTGTGGGTTAGTGGGTGAGAAACTGCAGTGTCAACCCCAAAGCAGGCAGTTCAAATCTACCAGCTTCTGCTCCACAGGAGAAAAATGGGTCATTTCCTCCTGTGTGGTTCCTGGCCCCTGAAAGCCTACCACAGGCTCAGCTATGGGTTTGTTTCAATGACACAATAATGATATATCAAAACATAGTATTTTCTACATGCAATAACTGCAAAAAAAATTAGTGAAATATTTTATCTTTTTTTCACATTAAATCTTCAAAAATCAAATGCCTTTATCTCAGTTGTATGCTGAATTTTCAACAGTTTTAAGGTAAATATGATACTACCCAAAAAAAATCAGGTTAAATTAAATGGAAATATATTTAACATTTACATTAAATTAGAAAATCCTTTTTTCAGCCACATTACCTACATTTTAAAGACACACTGCTCACACGGCAGTTTATAGACTAAGGCGTAAGCTATGATATTCCCGATTGCTCCAAATGTACCTGAAAATTGGATTATAAAGGGCACCAAAGAAGAAGTGATGCCTTTGAATTGTGCTGTTAGAGAAGAACAGTGACACAGACTTTCAAAGGAATAAACAAGTCTGTGTTGGAGGAAGTGTAACCAGAGTGCCCAGTAAAGGCATGAATGGGGAAAAGTTGGCCTCACATACTTCAGGCATTTTATCAGCAAGGGGCCAGGATTTGGGAAAAGGCATCAAGCTGGAAAAGGTAGAAGATCAGCAAAGAGAGGAAGACCTTCAACAAGATAGATTGGCACAATGACGACTGAACAACGGCTTTGATGATGGCGAGCATGAGGATGACGTAGGATAGAGAGGTTATCTCTAATAGCAGACTAACAACCCACACTTCAAATCTTCAGTAGCCACGTATGGCTTAAAGTCATCATGTTAAACAGCATATTTTGGCAAACTCAAGTCTGATGTTTGTTATTTTTATAATATCTGCAGAAGTTTGTACCTAGTCTTTATTAAACATCACCGATTGGCTATACCTAATAATTGTTATTGTTGTTGTTGTTATTATGTACTGTCAAATCACCTGTGACTCATAGTGACCCTGTGTACAACAGACCTAAACCCTGCTCTATCCCTTGCCAATCTCATTGTCTCCAACACACCTATCCCCATTATCTCAGTGACTGCATCAATCTATCTCATCAAGGGTCTTCCTTTCCTGCGCTGTCCCTCCACCCTCCCAAGCATGATGTCCCTCTCCAAGGAGTGATTCTGCCTTGCACCATGTCCAAAGTATGTCAGGTGAAGCTTCAGAATCCTTGCCTCCAAGGAGCAACCCAGTTTCACCCACTCCAGGATGAACTTGTTTGTTCTCCTAGCAGTCCATGGTATATTCAATACTCTTCTCCAGCACCAAAGCTCAAAGACATCAACTCTCCTTCTATCATCCCTCGTCATTGTCCAGTTCTCTGATGCATAGCAAGTAATGGCAAAGACCATGGTTGTCTCACACAGTTTGGCGAGTGGCCAGGAGGGATCGAATCATAGAGAAAGACATCATGCTTGGAAGGATGGAGGGACAGTGCAGGAGAGGAAGACCCAGCATGAGACAGATTGACAAAGTAACTGGGGTAATGGGGTTGGGTGAGTTGGAGTTATTGAGACTGGCTCAGGATAGGGCAGGCTTCAGAGCTGTTGTACATAGGGTGACACGAAGGCACATAACAATAAAAAGAAGCAAGCACGGAAGAATACCATGAGTCCATGTCAACTCTCTAGCAAGTAAGAACAACCACCACCTCTTTATCGTGTAGAATTTCATTTCTGTGATATGTGCCACCATTTACTTATACCTTACACTATATTATGACATTTCTTTTAGAGTTTGCTTGTACCATAATTTAGCAGTTTACATAGTTCTGTCTACTGTTGCCAATTAGACTAAAGATATCTCATAGTACATTTATCTCACTTATAGTATTTAGCACAATGCCTTACACTTTAAAAATGTACAGAAAACATTGCTTATATTCAATGATTTATTCATTGCAAATAACTTTTAAAAAAACAAACATGAAATGAACAGTGACTTTACACATGGGTCTCACCTGCTAGACTGTACAGGAATCAGATTGACTACATTTGTGGAAGAGATCATTGGAGGAGCTCACTATCAGCAGTCAAAACCAGGAACCAGCAGTCAGGAAACCAGGAGACACACTGCACTGGGAATGTTTGCAGAGAGACAACTCTCCAAATAATTGAGGAGCAATGATGTCAGTTTGATGACTAAGGTGTGTCTGATTCAGACCATGGTCTTTCTGATCACTTGCTATGCACCTGAGAGCTGGACAGTGAATAAGGACGACAGATGAGGAATTGATGTCTTTGAGCTGTGGTGTTAGAAAAAAAATCCTAAACAAAAGAACAAACAAATATGTCTTGGAGAAAGTGCAACCAAATACTTCTTGGAGGCAAAGATGATAAAGCTTCGTCTCTCATACTCTGAGCACGTTTCTGGAAAAGGCTATTCCCTGAAAAGGGACATCATACTTGGAAAGGCAGAGGGTCGACAAAGGAGAGGAAGACCCTCAACCCAGTGGATTGACACGATGACTTCAGCAATGGGCTCTAGTGTGTCAGAAAGTGTAAGGATGGCACAGGATAGGACAGCGTTCAGATCCGTTGTTCATAGGATTACTATGGGTCGTACTCTATTCAATGGCATGTAACAACAACGAGCAGTATTTAATGTTACAGCTTTGTTGTTAAGTACCATCAAGTCAGAACCAACTCGCAGCTGATATTCCAGTGGGTTTTCAGAAGTTCTAAATCACAGAAGAGGAGATAGCCCCTCTTTCTTCCATGGAGCAGCTGGAGGACTTGAACCACGTGCCTTTGGGTTGGCAGCTCAACTCTTTACCATTAAGCCATCAGAGTATGTCCCTTAATAGGCTCATTCATGAGTTAGTTCACTCAGCATAATACACTCTAGCTTGTCCCTTATTCACAAGGATAAATACTGCTCAAGACCATTATTGTAAAAATAGAAGGATAAATCCTAAGATGTGATTAAAACTCCAAATGGGAAAGGGAGAGGGCAGGGGAACCAAAGATGAGGATGAAAAGAAATTATGTGGTCACAGAGTTTGGTAGGTGGAGGGAGAGAGTGAAGGCAATAAGAAAGACCCAGTGGGGACCTAAAAAGATGAAGTAACAGAGGACATAAATCAATGGTTATGGAAGCAAGGATTCTGAGGCTTCGTCTGACATACTTTGGACATGTTGCCAGGAGGGACGAGTCCTTGGAGGAGGACATCATCCTTGGGAGGGTAGAGGGACAGCGTAGGAGAGGAAGACCCTCTATGAGGTGGATTGATTCAGTGACTAGGGTAATTAGGGTGGGTGTTTCGGAGACGGTGTGACTGGCACAGGACAGAGCAGAGTTTAGGGCTGTTGGACATAGGGTCACTATGAGTCACAGGCAACTCGACGGCACATAACAACAACATTAATTCTATAAAGCTCAATGTATGGGAATGATTGTATGAAATTAAATGTGAATGAAGGAATGTGTGAAACACAATGTGTATGAACAAAACAGAGGGCATACGAATGTCGTATGCAAGCAAATGGAAAGTAAAAATAGGCTTATTCCTTATTTTCATGATTATCGTCATCCATAGATAATATTTATCAGGTAAAATGTTTTGTCAAGAATATCTGAGAGCACAGACAAGAGAGAAGGAGGTCAAGAGTCTTTAAGATCATAATGAAGTAAGATCATGGCCATATTATTCACCTTGTTATTATTATTTACAGTTAGCCTTTAATAAAATGCCAGCACCTCATTAAAATAAATGAGATGCCAACTCCTTGGAATTTTACACAAGCTTCACTAATGAAGGGTGGACTTCACACTTATTGAAACTATTCAGATCTCTTGAGTTTGCAAAGCTGAGCTAGAGATCAGTTGAATAACATTTATAGGATTTCTGTTCCGGAGGGAAAACATCAAAGTTAGGCATTTCAAAGCCATGAGGTGGGAGAGCCCGAGGGTTTTCCCCATTCCTGAAAGGACAAAAGTTCATTTCCAACTCTTCTTTCAAATGTAGAAAATGTCTCATGCTGGGTCTTTTGGGCCATGGACTATATGTCAAACTGCTAATAAAAAGGCAATTACTCAAATGCACCAGTGGCTCCATCAGAGAATAATAGGCAGTTTCCTCCCACATAAATTTCATCTTCCCGATGGAGGGTCATTATGACTCAGAATCAACTAGCGAGCAAAGGGCTTGGTTTGGCAAGTTCGTTGGAAGAACTCAAGGGTCTCTAGTCAAAGTTCTAACTCTCCCCAGCTGCACTGCAATCTCGAAGTTGCACAGTTCAAATCTACCAGCTGCTCCATGGGAGAAAGGCCAGTATTCTCCTCCAGTTTACTGCCTCTGAACATTCACTAGCGGGTTAGCTATGGGATGGTATCAACTCAACGTACACAACAACAGCCTATGGGATAACAGTACAGATTAAATAAGAAGACAGACTGAAAAGATATTTTAAATAAACACATACCATTTCAGAGCTACTTTTTATTTGGAATGTAAGATGAAAAACCCTCAAAACTGGTGTAACTGGAAAACCTTTCTGGAATTACTACTTTAAAATATCTTTCTTCCTGAATTAGTTTATAAATTAAAAACCTTTTTAAAAATGCTTATAATAGGAAAATTCAACTGGAATTATAAACATATGAAAACAGCTAAAAACATGTTTTAGAGAGAAAAAAGGAAGAAGAGTAGATTTGTCTTATCTAGTATATAAAATATATTAATCCTGGTGGTCTAATGGTGAGAGGCCGTGCTGCAATCCCAAAGGCATGTGGTTTGAATCCAGCAGCTTCTCTGAGGGAGAAAGATGGGCAAGCTCCTCCCACGTGACTTACTGCCTTAAAATCCCCCTGGAGGGTCAGCTATGGGTTGACAACCACTCAAAGACACCCAACAACAACAAGAAGCTAAAACGAAGGTTCTGGACCTAAGGGGTAACTGATAATGTTTGGGAAGACACTGCCCATCTTTCTCCTGCAGAACAGCTGTGTCTTTGAACTGCCTGCCTTTGGATTTGCAATTCAATCCTCTCTCACTAGGCCAGCAGAGCTCTCTGATGTTGGGGAGAAATGTTTGGTTCTCATTACTGAGCAGAGGGCCTTGAAGTGCTACTGGCATCTAGTGGGTAGAAGCTGGGGATGCTGCTGGATCTCCTACAATGAGCACAATAGCTTCCCCTGAAAAGAATTCTACTTCAAAACCCAAAAAGGGTTGAACCTCTGAGCTGAAAATGTCAAAAATTGTAGTGCAGGTTTGGAGAACGATGGCAAATAATGAGGCCAATTAGAAAGACTCAAGTACACATAAGAGTGCTTTCTATAGTAAATATGCCCCGACAATTGTAATGGCTTAGTTAATAGATGATAGTGGGTCAGTTAGGCAACTCTGGTGCCTTCGTGGTAAGAAGCTGTGCTGCAGTATCCAAGGCTTCACACTATGTGCTTTGAATTCAGCAGCTTCCCCAAAGGAGAAAGATGGGCTATTTCCACCCATGCGACTAACTCCCTCCCCAAACCTGCATGGTCTTCGCAATCACTTGTTATGCATCAGAGAGTTGGACAATGACCAAGGAGGATAGAAGGAGAATTGATGCCTTTGAGCTGTGGTGCTGGAGAAGAGTATTGAGAATACCATGGACTGCTAGGAAAACAAACAGATTTGTCCTGGAAAGGGTTAAACTGGGTGGCTCCTTGGAGGCAAGGATTCTGAGGCTCCATCTAACATACTTTGGACATGTTGTGAGGAGAGACCGGTCCTTGGAGAAGGACATCATGCTTGGGAGGGTGGAGGGACAGCGCAGGAGAGGAAGACCCTCTATGAGGTGGATTGATTCAGTGACTGGGATAATTGGGATGGGAGTGTCAGAGACAGTGCGATTGGCACAGGACAGAGCTGAGTTTAGGGCTGTTGTACATAGAGTCGCTATGAGTCGCAAGCGACTCGACGGCACATAACAACAACAACAACCAAACCTGCTGGAGGGCCAGTTATAAGCCAGTTCCAGTTCTGACTCAAGGTACACAACAACAACAACAACAACAACAGTGGATCAATTACCAATGAATTTGCAAAAGAAAAGAATTAAATTCTTATTTTGTAGCTGCTTCCCCCTAAATAGACCCAAAACATTTTGTTAAAGAAGCAAAAGCAAATGTGAAGCTGATACTTAACTTGAGAGTAAGAGTCTGTATCTGGGAATTATGTTTACTTTATTAATTCTTTTAAAAAAATTTTTCTACTAGTTTATTTACAAAATTCAAATACAAATTTGAACAAATTCTTTCTATTTACCTCAGCCCCCCACCCATCGAATTGTACAACCCAATGTTTAATCCCGCTTTCTCCCTGCACCTTCACATCCCTCTGCTTCCAGCCTCTCCCACCCCTCCTGAATCTGTATACTCATTCTACAAAAACGGTTTTATACAGTATTTATCTTTATGGGACCGAGTTAGTTCACTCAGTATAATGCTCTCCAGTCCCTCCCAAGCCAGGTATTAATTTACCAAGTTATTGCTTTTACGTGCTGCATAGTATTCTGTTGTGTAATTATCCAACTACTTTACTAATTCTTTATAATTGAATTCAAGTTCTACTTTCTAGACTTCTGTCCCCATGTGGGGAGGCATGTACGGGTGCTTTTAGGTAGGAAAGTCAATGCTTTTGCACACCAGACAAAGCCCGCTTCAGCTCTGGGAGATGCACATATGGCCGCAGATAAGCAAAAAGTCTGATTAAATTTGATTTTGTGAAAGAGCTTTAGTCTCACTTCTCAACCCATGGTTTCCAGTTGTAGATAGAACGTTCCCGAAGAGATCTGGGTGCTAACGCATTAAGACCGGGCTCTGGCTGCCAGCTTCTGTGAGAACACAAAGGCCAGAAGTCTACACATTTATTCCCCTGCTCCCGCTTGCTGGAAACAAATTTTAGTTTCTTTACTCTGTGGAAGATCATGTGAATTGGCTTTCCTTGGTTGAAAAAAAGCAAAATTAACCACTTTAGTATCATTTCCTAAGAAAAAAAGAGGATGGATTGTGTGGAAGAGTGAACGGATACAGTTAGAACAGCCCCCTTGCAGCTGCAGTCAGAATTAGATTTCCTTTCACGTGGCTGGAAGGCGTTTAGATCAAGCAATTGCTTTAAACTCTTCATATATCGTCCTTGGAAATGGGGCCAAGGAAAAAGGCTCAAATTATCTATCATCCAGCCTCTAACCAATCACTTACAAAACAGTGTTGCCAGCTATTTAAATGTAAGAGGCTGTGTTCAATCTAATTACAATTTGTTTGCGTTTGGAGTTGTTCTTCTGAATTTACTGCTTCTCAATCATTCATGATCTAGGCCTGTATACTTGGCCAGGATGGGAATATAGCACCAAGACCCTAACAGACCACTCTGGTACCTGAATGAGGCAGTAATAGAAGCTGAGAACTAAGGAATCTATAAGCAGAGGGTTTCTACTGAGAAAAAGGGTACAACACAGATGTCATGAGTGACATACTTACTGAGAATGTTGTTGTTATGTGCCATCGAGTCACTTGTGACTCACAACAACCCTATTATGTACAAAAGCCCCAAACGCTGCTCTATCCTGTGCCAACCTAGCCATCTCAAACACACTCATTCCGACCACTCCAATCACAGAATAGATCCATCTCACTGAGGGTCTTCCTCTCCTGTGCCATCCCTCCACTCTCCCAAACATGATGTTCCCTTCCAAGGACCAGTCCCTCCTTGCAACATGCCCAAAATATGTCAGACGCAGCTTCAGAATCCTTGACTCAGAGGAGCACTCCGGCTTCACCCTCTCCAGGACAAACCTGTTTGTTCTCCTAGCAGTCCATGGTATATTCAACACTCTTCTCTAGCACCACAGCTCAAAGGCATCAATTCTCTTTCTATCATCCCTAGTCACTGAGTGCTCAATTAGACATAAGGACCTATTTGTATTTTGAAGAACAAAGAAACTCTAAATCATATGGCTGAATCATAAGTGTAGAGAGGTTGAGCAATCTTTCCTAGGAACACTTTCTATAAAAAGATTTCATTTATGCCAATCGCAGAGTTTCCCCGCACTTCATTGTCAACAACAACTAGCCAACCACTTCTGTTTCACAAAACTTTCTGTATGTCTGTTGTTAAATTTTGGTCATTTAATTATGTATATTATTATGCTTGAGATTATCATCTACACTTTAGGAAAACTCTAGGGCATATATTTTGCTTGTTTCATGTCTTCGAGGGTAGGAAGCATCATCCACAGAATAAAGGTGTTTGGTATTTTAAATTATAGTTGCTTTATGAGATATATGTAAGTGATTGGTAAGCAGAGTAATACCTCATCTACCCAGAATTCACTGCTTCCTTAGCCTTATCTATCAGAAACGCATGAAAGCACCAATAAGTAAGAAAAAGAAAAGCTTTTGTGGGTCCAAAAGGGGATAATGCTAAGCTCATTTGTGCTGTCTCAAAAGAGTATATAATAACTGCAGGACAAATCCTTAGACGGTTACGTCTAGGAAATATTTTAATAACGTCACACAAGAATTGAGTAGAAAGAAATAACCTTTGACCAAGTAAAACCCTTATTTTTTTTTTTTCAGATAGCATGAAGCCTGGGTTGGTCCCCCCGCCCCTTTTCATCATAACTCAACTAGCCTAAACTCCCCTCTTACACACACAGAAGAGAGAAGCTATTTCCACATGACAAGGAGTTTTAGCAAAGTAATTTGCAGGGTGTTCTCTGGAGTAATGAAAACCACCTCAATTTTCATGAGTGTGTGTGATAAGCTGGAGGAACAAGAAGAGCTAAGAAGAACTGCAGTAAGTGAAGACTGTCATAGCATCTGTGCTATATAGCTGCTTCTTGTTGTTGTTGTGTACTGTTGGGTCAGAACTGACTCACAGCTGGCCCTGAGGCAGTAATCACACGGGAGGAGATTGTCCGTCCTTCTCCCACTAAGCAAATGGGTAGATTCGAACCACCTGCTTTTGGAGTTGCAGCACAGCTTCTCACCACTAGATGCCCAGGTCCTGTTTTCTATATAGCTCAGTAGTAAGGAATTGTGCTGCCAACCCAAAGACACAAGGTTCAAATTCATCAGCTGCTCCAGGGACAATGTCCTCTGGTGTGATTTACAACCTCTGAACCAGCTTAGAGGGTCAGCTATGAGTTAGTTCTGACTCGAGGTTCACATGACAACAACAACTTACATAATGACAGACCGAGCATTTGAGAGTTCTCTGGAATTACTCTCTCAGCATTGCACAAAGTAGTGGCTTTTCTGGGACAGAATTATCTGACTTAAGTGGCAAAAAAATTACAGCACTCAGAAAAGATGCAACAAAATGTGTAGGACCAGTTATGAATAAGTATGAGTACAAGCAGGAGTCAGACAAACAAAATAAGACAAACAAACCACTGTCGTCGGTTCCTACACATATTGCTACTGTTAGGTGTTATTGAATGAGTCTTATTCAGAACTTCATGCACAATAGAATGAAACTTTGCTCAGTTCTGTGTAATCTTGACTATCTCTGCTGTCTTTAAAGCCATCGCTACACCCACCGTGTTACTACATCTCATTGGGCATCTTCCTTTTTGTGCTAAGTATACTTCTTTCCCCAGAAAACGGCCCCTCCTGTTAACATGCCCCAAATACATGAGACCAAGTCTCTCTGTCCTTGCTTCTAAGAACCATCCAAACCCTGCTTCCTCCAAGTGAGTTTGGCTTGTTCTTTTGTCAATATGTTCAATACCCATTATTCCTCAGTGACAGCATCATTCAAAGCCACCAGTTCTCCTTTAATCTTCCTTGTTCATTGCCCAACTTTCACATGCACGTGAACGTGAGGCACTGAGTCAGGTACACCTTAGCCCTCAAAGCAACTTCCGTTAGGGCCTTACAGGTCTTTGCAGCGTATTTTCCTAATGCAATATGTCTTTCATTTCTTGGCCACTGAAATTTATCAAACCGGCAATCAAAATGCATTAATAATAACTGCTGACTGTAATGCAAAATTTGGAAACAAAGCAGAAGGATTGATAGAAAATACAGCCTTGGTAATAAAAATGTGGCCACAGATTGCATGATAGAATTTTCCATGACCAGTGACTTATTCATGACAAACACCTTTTAAAACAGCATAAATAGCAGCTATATATATGGACCTCATCGGATGCAAGAAGGAATTGAATAAAATCAGCAACATCTGTGGAAAGTGACAGTGGAGCAGCTCAGTAGTTTCAGTCCCACCAAGCCCAGGACGGAGAGTGGAACAATCAATTGTTTACATCCAAGGCCAAATTGAAGATTGAAAATTAAGTTCATGAGAGGCAGAAAATAAACTCAATGGAGTATATTGATTCATAGTAATCCTGTAAGACGTAACAGCACATCCCCATTGGGTTTACAGAGGCAAATTGCCACATCGTTCTCCCAGGCAGTTAATGGCGTGTCAGTTAGCAATAAGTGCTTAACTGCTGTATCATCAGGGCTACCTTACTCTTCTCTGGTGGCTTAGTAGTAAGGGGTTGTGCTGCCATCCCAAAGGTAGGCAGTTTGAATCCACCAGTTATTTTGGGGAGAAAGATGAGCAATGTTCTCTAGAACAATTTTTCTTCCTGGCTAAGCTTATTTTATATATATATATATACACACACACACACACACACACATATATATATACATATATATATGTATATATATATGTATATATATATGTATGTGTGTGTGTATATATATATATGTGTGTGTGTATATATACTAATAATATATATAATTAATTTTCATGCACATTTACAGAGACTTTGGATTTCCATCCATTCATTGTTGCATTTTTCTCTGAAAACCTACCACAAGATCAGCTATGAGTTGCTTTCAACTCAGTGGCCCCCACACAACGATATATATTTAACATACTGTAAAGCTTGCTGACTCTAGTACACGTGAACAGGAGCCCTGTCTTCATATGGTTCGACCTGAGCAAGCTTAAACAACTCACTCATCATTTCAGAGTTCAGAGGCGGTGGTGGTTGTTGTTATGTGCTGTCAAGTCGCTTGTGACTCATAGTGAGCCTATATGTACAACAGCCTTAAATCCTGCTCTATCCCGTGTCGATCTTGCTATCTCTGACTCAGCCTCATTACCCCAGTCAAGAATCAATCCATCCCATCGAGGGTCTTTCTCTCTTGATTGTCCCTCCACCCTCCCAAGCATGAAGTTCCTCTCCGAGGCCTGGTCCCACCTTGCAACATGTTCAAAGTATGTCAGACAGAGCTTCAGAATCCTTGTCTCCAAGGAGCAGCCTGGTTTCACTCTCTCTAGGCTGAATCTGTTTGTTCTTCTAGCAGTCCATGGTATGTTCAATACTCTTCTCTAGCACCACAGATCAAAGGCATCAATTCTCCTTCTATCCTCCCTACACATTTGATTATTAAACGTCATTGTTATTGTTGTTATTAGGTGTCATCCAGTTGAGTGTGACTCATAGCAACCGTATGAAGAGCTGAGCTGAACCTTGCCATATACTGTGTCATCCTCGTCATCTCTGACACACTAAAGTTCCTTTCTGAAGTCGCTGTATCAGTCCATCTTGTCAGGGGTCTTCCTCTCCCGTGCTGACCCTTCATCTTTCTAAGCACGATATCCTTTTCCAAAGAACAACCTCACCTAACTACATGTCCAAAGTTTGAAGATGAATCTTTGCCATCTTTGCCTCCAAAGAACACCCCGGCTACACTTTTTTAAAAGATGTATTTGTTTCTTCTTTTGGCTGCATTTTAAACTGCATGGTTTAAAATCAGGAAGGATGGGTGTCAGAGGATCCTTTCTTTACACCGATTCAATCTGTACGCTGAGCAATTAATTAGCAAAGCTGGACTCTATGAAGAATGTGCCATCAGGATTGGAGGGAGACTCATCAACAACCCGCATTGTGCAGATGCCACAACTTTGGTTGCTGAAACATTATTAGGTTGCTGTAAAGATTTCAGAAATCATGACAAACATCTAGTCTAAATCCTGATAATATAGTTGGCATTTTAACAAATGATGCTTGACTTGCGTCAATTCAGATCTTGGGAATAGAGTCAGAAAAGAGAGAAAAATTAACTTCTTAATTCTGATTCCCTAGAAGGCTCAGTCAAAATAAAATTTTACTCTTTTTCCTCTCATCTCCCCATTCAGACTTGCACATGGAAATCATACATTCATACATACAGCTATGTACAGAACGTTTGCATGCATATGTACACTTGCTGTCAGGCTGAGTCACAGACCCACAGGGAGGAACACTTGTGTTCCAGAACAATCTTTCGCATGAACTACAGCACCATAACAGTACTTAAAATCTCCGAAGAGCTCTCCTTGTTGACAATATCACCACCCAAAGCCATATTTACGTTGTTAATTATTCAAATTACAGTGAATAAGAAACAATGCCCACAATTCCCATAAAGTTTCTAAAAATTAAACCAGGGAAATGGGCAATAAATGTCACTTGAAATGGTACCAATGCCACTTAATTGCAAGGCAACTGTAAAATATTGGAGCATGGGGCGCTTTAACAATGCCTAATTAGTGACTATTGGAGCATTTTCTTGGAAAAAATTGCAATTATGGGGTTCAAACACTTAGCAGTCATCATCAAGGGCCTTTAACCAATATTAGCTAATTAATCTTCCCCCACAATATCCCAGCAGGAGGCAGTTTAAGCCCTTGTTGAGAAAGAGAAAGAGGAATGGACAAAGGAGGGAATGGCAAGTCTTCTTCTTAACATCTTCAAAGTATAATTTCACACTAATGCATGCCTTTTTATAAGAGTCTCTAAAAACTGGAGGTTTAGTGTAAAGCTACTGCTTCAAATGCACAATAATGCCAGTGTTCATCCATTCACAGGGAAGGGTGACACCTGGCTTGTGGTAACATCTACCTTTGGTATCATCCTTTCTGGAGCTAGAAAATGTAACTGCATTTCCACACACAAACCTGTCTCTTGCTTGCATTTACGTTTTTGAGTCGTTACTTCTTCGACTTAGGAGTTTACCGTTCCTCAACAGTGTTTCCTTCAAAATGATGTTCAAACTCTCCTTCATCTTGACAACTTCTACAAGATGCATCGCAGCGTGTTAGTGTTTCTCTGAGGCTGTGTCATCTAAGTCTGCATTATCCCAGCAGCACCGAGCCCTTACAGCACAGAGAGGTATGTCCACGGTCCACAGTGGGATTTGCCAAAGCACAGGCTTGACTTCCATGCAATTGGAGGGTTGTGGATCATCTGAGAAGCAACCACTGGGTGGACTCCCTCTAGGAGAACACAAAATAGCAACCAGAAATACATTCTTATGTTACTTGTTTTCAGCACACACTCCCTCAGGAATCAACTCTCCAAATCAGCCATAAGGTTAATTTCTGAAGCACATTCTTCAACCACTGTCCTACGTGCCAGTCACAATCCAGATGGCGTTTGACTCAACACGCCATTAGGTGACAGAACAGAAATCTGTGAAAATGAGGCTTGTCTGGCTTCTTCTTTATATACCTTTGGACCAATTTCCAGTCGCCTAATTAAACCTTTCTGTGATTGACAGAAGCTTATGACAAGCAGATCTGCCGATGGAACAAAATATTTCCAGTTTCTTCTTCAAGAAGCAGAATTTTGGTTAGAGCAGAGATCACACAGAGAGCAGTTGAGAACGAGAACAGTAGTGGATGAAGACTTAGGCTGGAGGGAGGAGGAGACCAGGAGATATGTGGACAGAAATAGTTCTCTCTAAGAATTAAAATTACGAAGATAAGTACATAGATTCACCCACCCCTGGACAAGCCTTTACTTCTGCAGTCAAACCATCAACCAGCTCCTGGATCCACACATAGCGTGAGACAAGGGAGTGGGCATTAACAAAGGAGGTGGTGGATTCAGGTATGACATCTAGTCTTGTTTCTAACTGGCAAGACTTAGAAGTCTCTTTTCTAAATTTCAGATACTAACAACTCAGATTGTGCAAAACACAATGTATATGAATGATTGTAAGTAAACCAATAAAAAAGGGGGGGGGAAGAATTATTGAGCAAAGCCAAGTTATAATATTCTGAAAATATTCTGTATTACTGAAAAATATTATAGATAATTGTTGTTGTGTTGTATAGTGTCAAGTCAGAACTGACTATAACTGGCCATCCAGGGCTTTTTTAGAGGCAATTAATAATCACAAGGGAGGAGATTGTCCATCTTTCCCCTCAGGGCAACTGGTGGATTCAAACTGTGTGCTTTTAGGATTGCAGCGCAGCTTTTTTACACTAAGCCACCAGTGCTTCCTATATAGATAATTAGAATACATGTAATATTTATCACACTGTATCTCGTATAATAATCTCCTATGCAAACTGTCCACTAGAAGATACATGCTAGGCAGCAAAAATAACTTTCATCTTTGTCTCCTAAGAGTCTTGCATAGGACCCGTCATGTACTAGGAACCTGATAAGTGTTTGCTGAGTGGGCTTTCCCTGAATTGCATTTACAGTGAGGTGACATTATGTAACTGGCAAGATCTTTGGGGCACTTTGTAGACTCTCCTTTGACATAGTTGCTATCATCTTGCTCAGACCTGACATGAAGTACTCAGCAAAGAGTGAGTGACGTGATGAATATGCTGAAAGGAACTGAAAAGGTGCTTCTCAACAGTAACTGCACTTCAGAATCAGCTAATACGCTTTTAAAAATCAATTGCTGGGACTCTGGGCCAGCAATTGATTTTAAAGCTCCCTGGGATATCCTCCTGTGCAGTCAGGGCTGGGAACCAACAGCCTTGAATAATAGGATATAGAGAAGAAAGAGCTCCCCAAGTCTTCCCTGCGTCAGAGTGGGGGATGGCTTCTTTCCCCGGAACAAAGCATTCTGGAAGCCAGGGCACTCTAAGAGGGAAGAGGATGTTGATGCTGCTTTTTAGAAAATACTGTCAAGAGGCGGTTTGTGGGGCTGTTGGCTGATGGAACTCTTGGCAGACACTTGACCCTATTATCTTAGCATGGCTGGACTGGGAGAATGAGATTTACCATCAGGCTGGTACTTCAGGACTTTCCACGCCTCGAAACTACTGCCGCCTTGTGGCCACTCTACAGCTACAGTTACAACTTTGGGGTTTGGTTTGGGTTGTTTTGTTGTTGTTGTTGTTTCTTAATTTATTTTATTCTGATTTATTTACAAATTTTGAATACATTGTTTTTCACAAAAGAGCCTTTCCATTTCCTTCACCCCACCCACTCAATAAATTGTGCAACCCTATGATTAACCCCCTACACACACACACACACACACACGCGCGCGCGCACATCCGATCCTAATCCCTCTATTCCCACCCCTCCCACACTTGGCCCTTAGATCCTCATACTCATTCTACAATAATGGTTTTATACAGTGTTTGTCCTTGTGGGACTGTGTTAGTTCACTCAACATAATGCTCTCCAATCTCTCCCAAGTTAGGTAATAATTTACAAAATGATTGCTCCTGCGTGCTGCATAGTATTCCACTGTGTGAATGTACCACAACTTCTCAATCCATTTGATTGTGGTTGGACATCTGGGCTGTTTCCATGATCATACGATGGTGAATAAGGCTGATCTCACTTCTCTACAAACCCCTCTTGTATTTTGGGTTGTTGGGTTTGTTTGTGGTTTTTTTTTTCCTCCCAGTGACCTATTCCATAGGAAGCCGGGTTGTTAACCCAAAGGTGAACACCCTCTAGTGGTTCAAATCTCCCAGCTGCTCTTTGGGAGGAAGATAAGCAATAAACGCTAGACAGCAAGAATTGTCCTTGCAATTACAGCCTCTGAAAATCCACTTGAATGTCAGTTGTGAGGCAGTTCCATCTTAAGTACAATGAACTTTGGTTTTATTTCATGTACACACTACACTACCAGACTGTTAACTGAAAGGCCAACATTCGAACCCACCAGCTTATCTGAGGAATAAATACAGTCTATTCTCATAGAAACTTACAGCCTCAGTTATCTGGCCAAGGGTCTCTATGAATTAGAGTTGACTGAAAGGAAGTTAGTTTAGATTTTATTTTCATTATATATAATCAACCAGAACACTCCTTGGAAGGGACTATGGCATTTTTTCCTCACATTATTTTGGGCATGTTTTTAGAAGGGACAAAACCCTGACCAAAGATATCATACTTAGCAAAGCAGAAAGTGAGCAAAAAAAGAGATTCCATGGTTCTGTTCTATTCTGCCCTATAGCGTCACTGCAACTCAGGAATGATATTAAAGTAATGGGTTGTTGGATGCCAACATTAATGCTTCTTAAGAATATTTTTCAGCTGAGTTCAGATAAACTGATGAAATTGCTACTCAGTGATGTACAAATTATTCTAATACTACACAACTATGGTTGTCATAAGATCTTGCTACTGTGCAAGAAACAAACCAACCACATCAACAAAAAAAATAGATGAAAAGGATAGATATTAGGCAGACAAATAGATTTGGAAACATTGCTGAATGTGCCAGCACAGTTGTGACAATGGTTTGAATAGGTTGACACTTAAGTACATTTTTAGGAGGTAATTTGTTGGAAAGATAGTTTTGGAAAGCAACGCTATGCTTAACGACCAGAGAGCACGTTGACCTGTTTTTCCCCATCTGATTGATAATAAGGCACCAGGATTAAGGAAAGTTAACAGTTGAAGGGACAGGCTTGGGTTTCATGAATCACAGGTCACACAGCCAGGAAGTGCTGCTGTGCACACCTATGCTTATTGTGGCTTTGTTCACAATAGAAAAGAGTTGGAAACAACCCAAGTGCCATCAACAAACAAATGGATAGAGAAGCTGTGGTATATCCACACAATGGAATACTATGCTGCATTGAAAACCAAGGAACTCATGAAATATTATACAAAATGGGTGACCCTGGAGGACATTATGCTCATTGTAATATCTCAGTCACAAAAGGGCAAATACTGCATAATACCACTGTTATAAAACACGACTGACATCAAGTTTTGGGGGAAAACTAGGAAAAGAGGGGATAAATAATGTACACTGCATTGAAACAGATGAGGGAGAGAACTGTTTAAAGGGATATATGATTGGGTATTATTTGCATCACAAGAGTCCAGAATAACAGCTGCATAGTAAAGTGGATGGGGGGGAGGGGAGATTGTATTGTTGTTGTTGTTGTTGTTATGTGCCATCAAGTCGCTTGCGACTCATAGCGACCCTATGTACAACAGCCCTAAACTCCGCTCTGTCCTGTGTCAATAGCACTGTCTCTGACACTCCCATCACAATTATCCCAGTCACTGAATCAATCCACCTCATAGAGGGCCTTCCTCTCCTACGCTGTCCCTCCACCCTCCCAAGCATGATGTCCCTCTCCAAGGACCGGTCTCTCCTCACAACATAGCAATGAAAAAAAAATTTTTTTTCTTTTCAAAGAGAAGAGCAAACTGAGGGGACCAAGGAGGAAAATGTGCAACAGTGAATGAATGGAAATCCAAGTTCTCTATAAACTTTCATTAAAATCTCAATTAAAAAAAAGAAAGTGCTGTTGAAGGAAACAACTTCAGAAGCTAAAAGACAAAGACACTGAAATTACATTTCCAGGTCAGAAATTAGATTGCTGTTGTTGTCAAGTCAACTGCAACTCATAGTGACCTTGTGAACAGCAGATCAGAGCTTTGTCCTTTCCTGTGCCGTCCTCATCATCTCTGACACACTTGAGTTCGTGGCTACAGTGTTTGTGTCAATCCAGTTTGTTGTGAGTTTTCTTCTCTTCCACTGGCCTGCAACTTTCTGAGCATGATGTCCTTCTCCAAGGACTGGCCCCTTCTAACAATACGATAAAAGTATGTGTGATGGTGTCTTACCATCCTTGCCTCCAAGAAGCACCCTGGTGTCACCTTCTCCAAGACTAACCTGTGTGCTCTTTTGGTAGGGCATGGAATATTCAGTACCTTACTCCAGCACCACAACTCAAAGACATTGATTCTTTTTGTCATCCTTAGCTATTGTCCACCTTTCAAATGAAAGCCATTGAAAATACTGTAGCTTCATCAATAACACCTTATTCTTTAAACTGATATCATTACTCTGGGGCGATTCCTGACAGCAGATTTTCCCAATGGAACACATCTTTTAATTTCTTGACTGTTGGAAACAAGGGTGTTGATTGTGGATGTAAGTAAGATGAAATCATTGACAGCTTTAGTCTTTTCTCTATTCAACATGATGTTGCCTAATGGCGAGGATTTTGTTTTCTTAATGTTGAGCTGTAATCCCAATAGAAGACTGTAGCCCTTGATCTTCCACAGTAAGTGTTTCAAGTACTTCTCACTTTAAGGTAGCAAGGTTGTGTCATCTGTATGATGCAAGTTGATGAGTCTTCCTTTGATCCTGATGTCACATTCTTCTGTATAGAATACAGCTTCTTGAATGATGTACTTAGCATAAGGTTTGAAATAGGTATGAAGAAAGAATACAGCCCTGACACATATCTTTCTTGATTTGAACCTTATAGTACAAATGCATGTGAATCATGCATAATAATACATAATAATGAAAATCATGGTAATTTTTTCTCCTTATACGGACAGCACATATAGTGGGCACTGAGCTGTATAGACATAGATCCAAAGGAAAATTAACGTCCTTCCTTCCTTCCTTCCTTTTCTTCCTTCCTTCCTTTCTTTCTTTTCTTTCTTTTTCTTTTCTTTTTTCTCTCAGCATTTCCATAATCTTGGACAATATAGTATTAACTACAGTCTCCATCCACCACTTGTCTAGCAATTTGCCATACTTTGCTGGCAGAAGATTTCTGGGTATAGGTTTCTAGGTATAAGTTTAGATAGGTATAGGTATAGGTATTATAGGTATAGGTATAGGTATAGGTATAGGTATAGGTATAGGTATAGGTATAGGTATAGGTATAGGTATAGGTCTGTCTGGGTATAAGTTTCTCATAAGGACAATTAATTTTTCTTGGATTCTCATTCTTCTCACTGTTAACCATAATTTATTGTGATCCAGATAGTCAAATGCCTTTGCATAGTCAATAAAACACAAACAGACAGACATCCTTCTGAGAGTCTATGTTTTCAGCTAGGATCCATCTGCAATGGAATACCAGCAATGTTAGCCCTGGTGCCCTTGCCCTTTCCAAATCCAGATGAATTTCTGACAGTTGCCTATCTATGTACTATTCCAGTGATTTTTTTTTACCGTTATCTCTCACAAGATTTTAATTACAAATGATATTTTTCAATATTTCTACATTTTGTGAATCACTTTTTTGTGAATAGGAATAAGTATGGATTTCTTCCTGTTGTTAACCAGGTTCACTGTATTCCAGGTTTCTTGGCACAGCCTAGTGGGCACATACAGGTTTGCATCTATTTCCTGAAGCACCTCAATTGGTATTTAGTAAATTCCTGGAGTCTCCCCACTCCACCCCCAATACCTTCAGTGCAGCTTTGACTTCTTCCTTCAGCACTTGATTATATGCTACTTTCTGGACTGCATCATTGTCAACCAATTCTTTTTGGTACAGCAGGGACTGTGTGTATTCCTTCCATCTTCTTTTAATGTTTACTACATCACTCAAGATTTTGTCCGTAGATTTCTTCAGTATTGCAACTTGTGGCTTGAGTTTGTTCTTCAGTTTTTTCAGCTTGAGGAACACCGAGCACTTTGCTTTTGTTTTTCTAACTCCAGTTCCTTGCACATTTCACTTTAATACTTCGCTTTCCCTTCTTGAGTTGCCTTTTGAAATCTTCCAGCACAGAGTGGCAAACTGCTAGGCAAGGGGCGAATGGAGACTGTAGTTAATACTAGATTGTCCAAGATTATGCAAACAATTAAAGAAAGAAACAAACAAAATAGCATTCGTTTTCCTTTGGATCTATATCTCTAAAGCTCAGAGACCCAAGTTCCCATGACATGTGCTGTCTCTATGAGGAGAAAAAATTATCATGATAGGGTAGTTTAGCTAGGAATGTGTGCAGGGGTGCTCTGTCCTGCTTTCCCGAGGTTGGGGAGCTTCTTGTAAAATACACAGTTATGATCTGATTGTATTTATAATGGACTCAGGACTTTTATAGCTTCTCTGAGTTTCAATGCACCCTTTTGTAAAAGAAAAAAATCTAACCAAATGATTTTAAGATTCTTTCAATCCTATAGAATTATTCAATACCATGGATTTCTAAAAAGTATTCATGGTGAAGCTTCTTTAAGGGAGAACTGCTATATTATCTAAAATAATTTTATCAGTATATATCATTTTAGTGCCAAGAAAGGACATTAACACACATTATCTAGCCATAAAATTAATAGTTAAGAAATTAACTCACTGATTTTTCTGGTTCATGTGAAACGTACAATGATTTTTCTTCATTAAAATACATTTGTAATAAAAATAATAACCACTGTTAGAAGGCTTCTCCACCCCCCAGGTTCATCACCTACATCAATATGTGAATAACTTTTTTTATAGATACGTCATCTTTATGGACACGTGTGTCATTTTCTGTCCTTGCTACTCCCATAAGGTAAACATGTTTATGCTTCAAGCTATTTTGTAAATCCCAAGAAAGCATTTGAAGAAAATTAAAAATCCCTGCCAAAAACTATAACCATCACTGATCTCAGCCACAAACTTTAATTGGAAAACTGATATTAAGTATGTATCTTTATTACATTTTGAAAGCATGAATAATATATGTAATTGTCCAAGGACTGTGCTCTAAGTGTTGCTTTATTACTCAGATATAAATGAAAGTGCACTGTATTGTCAATTAGTGCCCAGCTTCTTTAGAAGAAGGTGGGGGGGGGAGGGGTGTGGAATCTGTTAGACCTCAGCTGGTGATTTACATTCTCAAACATCTCTGTTCACAAGCCCAAAAAGCAGGCTGGTAACAGTAGCCAAAGCAGTTGCCAAGACAACTTATCCCTGGGTTTAGTATTACTGCATCAGGAAAAGACGCCTACGAGGAATTCAATTAACTGATGCTTCATCCTGCTTGGCTGGGGGAAAAAAAAGAAAAAGATGAGTCTTCTCTCAACTCAAAATCCCTAAGGATTGGGATTCAGTGGAATCAGGGTAGACATAGACACACCAGCCAGACACAGGTCCAACAAGCAAGCACACAAGTGCTCAGAAATGAGGCTGGTTTTCAGGAGGAGTTTAAAACCTGCTTCAGTAGCTTATACCTGTTTATTGAATTACTGAGAATGTGTATGTGGCCGAGATATTTCAAATATACAGAATACCCTT
The DNA here is from genome assembly GCF_000299155.1 of Elephantulus edwardii. Taxonomy (NCBI): domain Eukaryota; kingdom Metazoa; phylum Chordata; class Mammalia; order Macroscelidea; family Macroscelididae; genus Elephantulus; species Elephantulus edwardii. Next base: position 15,431,287 of record NW_006399753.1, read on the forward strand.
TGACTTCTTTGTTCCTTACTCTTAAAAAAAGAAAGAACCATTAATTGAAATAGAATTAAAATAGTATCAAAGTAAAAAAAAGGAATCAGATTTAAAATTGATAAGATATGGGAATTTGGAATTTCTAGAAAAGCTTCATGTTCTAAGCTTCCAGGTAACCAAGATAATAATAGAAATAGAATAGATTGCACAGTGTCCATTATTCCTCACAGAAGGAAATGTTTCTTTTTTGTTGTTGTTTTCTTTCTTTTTTGTTTTAAGAAGGAAATGTTTTTAACTGTCCTGAATATTAAAAAAAGCTATTTGTGAGGATTGAGGGGTAGAATTTATTGAAGACTAGTTTTTTTTAGCATGGTAAGATTCCTAACATACAGGCCACGCTTTGGAATTCAGATTCTTCACATACCTTTTCTCCCCAATTGATTCCCATCATTCTCATTAACACTCAGTGGCCACAGAGTAGTAGAAGGTGCTATGCAAATCTTGGATAATGTTGTTTGTTGTTATGTGTCATTGAGCTGGAATCAACTTATAGCTGACCCTACAGTGGGTTTTCAGAAACTGGAAATAGCACAGGAGGAAATTGTCTACCTTTCTCCCATTGAGCAGCTAGTGAACTCAAACCCTGTACCTTTGGGTTGGTAGTACAACTCTTTACCCACTAGGCCACCTGAGCTCTCTTATGTAGTATTAGTAGTATTATATACTTAAGATTATACATCCTGCTTTCTCACATGCTACTCTCCTAAATTAGTGTCTACTTCAGAGCACACGCTCTGGAATGAACATCAAGGTTTCATACCTTAGAGTAGATTTTTATCACATCTCCTATCATTGAGGCATTTTTTTCCTGTAGTTCTGTTCTCTCTAATAGGAATGGACTCAGAGCTGACCCTTCATGGGTTTTCAGAGGCAGTAAATCACATGAAAAGAGATTCTCTGTCTTTTTCCCAAAGAACAACTGGTGGATTGAAACCACATGCCTTTGGGTTGACAGAGCAACTCCTTTCCTCTTGGCCACCAGAGCTCTCTACTTTTTTTTTCTAGAATAGGAAATTTTAGGTAATTTTTCTCATGCCTTGGATACTCCAAAAAACACACTACAGAAGCTCTGCATTTGTACGCTAACAATTCTAAAGAAGCAGTGCTTTATATTTTTAACGCATCACATACTTTATTCATCACAATGAATAAGAATAAGCTGGTAAACGCTACTATCCCATTTGTATGCATTAAAATTCTGGATTCTATTCAAACACTAGTTTTTTAGCCCTTACTCTAATGATCTCCACTCCATCTTTTTCTCCTAGGATAAAATCTGGCAAATAAGCTAGAATTTACATATCCCCAGGATATTGTTTTAGCTAGCCATTTGCTAAATAGGAAAGTATGACTTAGTATAATATAAAAATACCCTTAATTGTTGGCCTCGGGATATCATTTTGAACTGGGCATGTTGAGATTGCCTATTAGGTACTGTTAGCCCTTCAACTCTGTTCTTCTTTGCCAAAAAATTTTTGGCTATTCTACATCTTATTGATTCCATATGAATTTTTAAACCAGTTTATAAATCTCTACCAAAAAATCTTGCTGATATTTTAACAGGGAGTGTGTTATATCTATAGATCAGTTTAAGGAGACTTGATATACTAACAATATTGAATTTTCCATCTCTCTCTTTTTTTTCTTCTTTAATTTAAATTTAAAGCAGTATTTTATATTTTTAATGTATATGCCTTACATGCTTTTTATCATATTCAATCATAAGTAGTTCATAATTTTATGTTATTGTGAATGATATTTATTTCAAGTCCCATAATCTACTTTCAAGCATATTTAACTCTTACTAATTTTTGTATATTAACCTTGCCACTTTGTTAGCCTCATTCACTAGTTCTAGTAACTTTACTTTGTTGTGTTGATGATGACGCTATTGAATAGACCATGGACTGGCAAAAGAACAAACAAATCTATCTTGAAGGAAGTGCAACCAACATGCTCCTTAGGGGCAAGAACCATGAAACATCATCTCACATGCTTTTGCTGTTGTATTTTTTTTTTAATTTTATGTTGTTTGCCCACGAAGTTCATATACATTGTTTTTCACACTACTATGTTTCATACAATCATTCCCATGCATTATGTTTTATAAAATCAATCACCCTTGGACCTTGTGCATTATTATCCAATCTTTTCAGATCTCTGATAGACCCTTTCCATTTCCTTCACCATCTCTCTCAACCCACCAAACTATGCAACCCTGTGGTTTCACCTCTACCCATCCTCACCCCTCTGCTCCTACCCTTTCCTCTATTGGGTCCCCAAAGATATTATACTAGTTATCCTTCTATTTTTACAATCATTTGAACCATCTCACATACTTTGAGCACATTGTCAGGAGGGCTCAGTCCTTGGAAAAAGGCATCTTGCTGGGAAAGGTAGAGAGTCAGGGAAAGAAAGGAAGCCACTCAACAAGATGATTGACACAATGACGGCAACAATGGACTTGAACATGATGCAGATCATAAGAATGAGGAGAATAGAGCGCGTTTCCACTCTGTTGTTCATAGGACTGCAATGAGTCATCATGAACTTGATGGTACCTAACAACAATTAACAACAGTACTTTTTTGTAGTTTTTGTCGTTGATTGCCCTTGAGTTGAACACAACAAATAGCTACCCTATAAACAAAAGGTCCAAAGCCTTTCTATGACTATCATCATTTATCAAAGTTCATAGACTTTCCAGAGACATGTTTAGGAAGTGGATGCCAAACTTGTCTTAAACTGGGAGCTCTACCAAACACTTTCTACCATGGGTAACTGTTAATGGTATTTCACACTCCAGTGGCACAAGGTTCAGCATCAAAGCAACCCCAGGTTACCTCAGTGCAGCATATTGTATATTTCATCAAATTTTCCATGTAGACAAAGAGGCCATCTAATAATAAAAGCATAGTCTTTCTTTTCATTATGCATAGTTTATGACCATATCACCCTGAACAGGCCCAATCTAGTAAAAATGGATATCTTTTATTTCTTTTTATTCCTTGACTGCCATAGCTGGAACTTCTGGTATAATGTTGAATATATGTTGTGAGAGTACTCACCTCTCTCTATGTCCTGATCTTGTTGTTGTTTGCTGTTATGTGCTGTCAAGTCACTTGTGACTCATAGCGACCATATGTACAGAATCTCTGAACCCTGCTCTATCATGTGCCAACCTTAGTGTCTGACACACCTACCCTCATTACCCCAGTCATTGAATCACTCTATCTCATCGAGGGTCTTCCTCTCCTGTGCTGTCCCTCCACCGTCCCAAGCACAATGCCCCTCTTCAAGGACTGGCCCCTCCTTGCAACATGCCTGAAATATGTCAGACGTAGATCCAGAATCCTTGTCTCCAAGGAGCAACCTGGTTTCACACTCTCTAGGAAGAACCTGTTTTTTTTTTCTCCTAGCAGTCCATGGTATATTTAATACTCTTCTCCAGCACCACAGCTCAAAGGCATCAATTCTCCTTCTATCATCTCTAATAATTGTCTAGCTTTCTGATGCATAGAGACTGACATTGTTGTCATCTAGTACTCTGGAGATGTCCCTGACAGAGGGAAAGAATTCTGTTTTTCTTTGTTAAGTAAAATGTTAACTAACTATAGGATTTTACCTACAGTTTTGAGAGAAATCTAATGACAGGTTGAGAAACTGATCTTCCATTCATTGTCAACTTAAGAGTCAATGCTACATTGTTTGGGGGTTTTTTGCCCTTGTGTCATTTTTCACATGTCCATGCTAGTCAGTACTTAACAGAAAACTGGAAGGACAGACTTCTGCAGATCGCCAAGTCATCTCTCTATTTTATTTTCTTTTTTTCTTACAATATTCTTCAAACAAAAATCATCTTTGGTTTTTATACTCCCATGACTGTCTCTCCAACACAGAGAGAAGGCTTGGCTCATTCTGGGTCCCCAGCAGGCTGTTTCAGTCATAGGGTTCACCTCACTTGTTTTCCATCTTCTGGGGATTATTGTTCTTTTTATGTCAGATGTTCAGTGCCTTAAATGTCGTGTTTTCTATATTTTACCCACTTTTTCATTATTATGGAAGGAAACTACATACACTTTCTGATCCTATATCTTAGTTGTACACAGACATCTCACCTAGGGAATTTTTATGTGTGCAAACTCTTGGACCCTCATATACAAATTAGTGGCTTTGTCTTAAGAAGTTACATATTGTTAAAACCTCTCATGACAATTTTATGACAATCAGGCTTAGACAACTTCAATCTGCCTTTGAAGGGTGATTTACAGAGCTTTTGGAGGAGCTTGGACCCAGACTCTTGAGCACTCTGACCTTGACTCTTTCTACTCTTCCTCATGTGCACAACAGTAGCTATGTTTGTGTTATTAGAGATAATGCTAGAGCCTTCATTTCATTTTATATGTACTTTAATAATGTTGAGTCATGTTAACACTCAAAAGATCAACTGTAACAGATATCAAGCCTACTCCACTTGCTGTTTCTTGCCTCAATGCAGATATCACATGCTTGTCTAAAATGAAGGGACAATACTAACTCTGTTGCTAATGATAGGCACCAGCTTCTAGGAGACTTATAATCTAACAGAGGCTTCTATAACCATCTGGGGTAGTTGTTTGTTTATTTTTCCCTGAGAACGTGTGTGTATGTGTGTGTGTGTGTGTGTGTGTGTGTGTGTGTGTGTGTGTGAACTTGGATTGTGATCTTTGAAATGAAAGTCCTTCGTGTGGTCTTAGCTGGAAAGTGCTTCCATTTCAAGCCTCACAGTTTTGAGGGACACTTCAAAAAGCAGCAAGTAACTAGAAATAACTGTGCTAACCCACACTAGATTACAGTCTAGCATCTATAAGATATGATCCTTCTGCTAAAGCGAAAATCATCAAAGCTTTGAGGTGGTAAATGTTCACCATGATGCATATCTTGTTCTTGCCCTTTAAGTGAGGACAAAATCTTTTCCGAGGTAGCACTATCTTAGGAACTATCCCCCTATTTAAGTCCAACACTCTTATCCCTGCTTTAAAATATAGCTAAACATAGCATCTTGGAAAATTCTAGGCAGCGTTAGTTACTTCCAGGGAGGCTTGACAGTGTGGTCCATAGAGACATGGGCTATTAACACAATGCTGTACCTCTCTGGTAGTCAGAATCCACCAACTGCATCTCAAGAGAAAGATGGGGTCTCCTCTCACGAGATTTACAGTCCCAGAAACCCAATGAAGGGTAGGCTACAAGTTGGTTCTGACTCGACGGCAACGAGCTTTGAGAATGGAGGTGGCAACTTCCAGTCATGAATGGTTACTTTCCAGGGCACAGAGATCTCTTTTAGCTTCTTTAGAACTTGTGTGGACCTCAGTTGCTTCTGTTATCAGTATATTTCACATCAATTTTTCCAGGTAACCTATTTCATGGAAATGACAGATTTCATATATCCATTCCTCCTTCTCAATTATTCTAGAAGTATGCAGAAACCTATAAAATAATATATATGCACATAATAAGATTATACAACTATAAATATGTTTATGAGCATATAACTTAAATATCTATGATACGAATACAGATTCATTTCCTCTTGCCTGGTGTTCTGCCTGGGAATATCCGAAAAGCAGATAACTGAGTTATATTAAGTTTAATTAATATTAAACAGCATTAAATTGACAAATTCCCTGTCTCCTGTGCTGCCAAATTTTGTATCTGTGAGTATCCACTTTACAATGCCTGAATATGTTAGGCATTCTTTTCACTTGTGATTCTTTGAGGCTAAGCATATTCTGGTCCTAAAGCTAAATTTTATCAAAATTGTCCACATATCCCCAATAAAATCCTTGACTTTTTTAGAGAGTCATGGAAAATTACCTTGAGAGAAGCCTAATTTCTCCGAGCAAATGTTATCTCTTAGTGAAATTTTATCTCTTTGTTCTTCAAATAATCTTCTAAATTATTTATGGGCTTTCAAACTTAATGTATTAACAAATGATGAAATGTTGTTACTGCAGCTTACATTTAAGGCAAAATGCCATATTTTAATTGTGAAGCTTGTCTGGCTCTGCAGATTTAAAAGGATTGGGTTATGTGTGTACCTGCAGCTAAAACTAAAATCATCTTACCCATCTCAGTGGGACTTGAGATATGCACAAACCGAGGAAATAATTAATACAACCATCTGCTAAAAGGATCCAAGGGGAGAAGGGATATTCTGACCTAGAACCAGTGAATCCAATCATTGGGAGAATTCTGACAAAGAATGTAGCTGAGCATTCTGATCTAAAAGAGGGCTTCCTGTTGTTTTGTTGTTATTGTTAGATGCTGTTAGAGTATGGCTCATAGCGAACCTATGAACAACAGATCTGAACCCTGTTCTATCTTGCGCAATTCTTAACATCTCTGACATACATGAGCCATTGCTGCAGTCACTATGTCAATCCATCTTTTTGTTTCTTTTATTTTGATGAAATAACCATGGGCATCAGAATTAACTGATGAATTATAATAGAGAATGGAGCAGTCTTGAGCACATATAGTTTGACAAGAATAACACCTGCCAAGGAAGTCCTTTTAACTTTCTATTGATTATGAATCCTTTATCTAGGTAATGTGTCACAGCCCTAGGTGTAATGAAAATAATCTATAGAGCATACAAAATTCTTACTTCTTAGGTCACACTGAAGACCAAATTAGGATTGCTGAGGGGACCCAAGCACCAGTACTTCAAGAAATGCCTAGGGAAAAGGGTAAGAGTCTGTACATGAAAAGAGAAGGTAGGATTTGCTAACAATGGAACCAGAACAAGCATCAGAAACACTTACTTCTAGTCCTCTAATCCTTCCCAATAGAGATAATCTTTCTGGGTATAATTTGGAGACTGTTCAATTGACTCTATCAATCAACACAATTCTTCTATTTATTGGTTATGATGTAAAGGGCTACTTGTCAGCCAAATGATGACAGACCTATAAAATTCAAGCATAATGCCATGGAACCCTTCTCTGTAGTTGTAATAGAGAAGACACTTCTTTACATGCTTCTCAAAGACGAAACCCAAGCCCAACCAGGCTATTGTTAATTGTCAACAAGTTGACTACACCTCGCCGTGATCCTCTAAACAACAGATTGAAACCTTCTCCTATCCTGTGCTGTCCTCACAGTGTCTACCACGCTCAGACCCATTGTTGTCTCCCAATAGCCTTGTTTCATAAGAACCAGTGTCAGTCCACTTACTGAAGGTCTTCTTTTCTTTCGCTGATCCTCCGTTTTCTGAGTATGATGTCTTTTCCCTAAAAATACTGCCTCATCACATCATCTTTGCCACTGGGTCTCCAGAGATCCGTAAGAGGTAGTAGCTTTGGTAGCAGGACTCGTGTGTCCAGCGCCTAGAGAAGGTACCTGGTGGAACATGGCCATAGTCATAGAGCTGAGAAGGTGCTGAAGTCGAGGACTTAGAGACAGAGAAGCAAGAAAACCTAGAATGACGATGCAAGGGAAGAACTATAAAGATATCACAAGATCTGAACCAACATGAATTATTGAAACATCTCCCCCATCTCATCCTATTATAATATATCTAACTAACAAGATAAAGATGAGTAGAAAAAGGGTCCAGGAACACTGCAGCTATGTGATTCATGGTCATAAATGTCAGCAACATTCTTACCTGAAACTCATTTTGAATTTGTGATGTAAGCTCGGTAACGTGAGGACCTTGTTAGATACCTTCAAGTCAGTGTCCCACCTCCTTTTAATGTTATGTACAGCAGAACAAAACACCGTCTAATCCTGCACCATCCTTATAATTGTAGAGTTAAATCGGTACGTCGCTCCAGCTCACTGAAGGTCGTTCTCTTTTGTCCTGTTCCACATAGTTTATCAAGCATGATGCCTTTCTCTAGTGCCTTCTCCTTCCTGATGCTGTAGCCATGTAAGTGAGACAATGTCTTGGAATTCTGATGCTCAGGGCACCATGGCAGTATTGTTCAGTCTCAGACATGTGATCTTAAAAGATAATTATATGTAGAACTAAAATTATTCTGTAAAGTTTTATAATCTATCTGCTTCTGCCCCTGTCCATCTGAGAATGATAGAAATTGACTGAATCATTATTAGTTGCCTTGGTTTTATAGATGCCTTTGTCACCTCTTCACCAAGTCACTCTGCATTTTATTCTCCCTGATGACTAATAGGTGGGTTGTAACTGACAGAAGAATCTAAATTACCATCTTGTCAAATACAAGTTTAAACTAAATCTGCATGGCTTTGTTGGTTTAAGGCAAGGGTTAAGAATGATCTCATTTTATAGATGGAAATATGCAAAGGTGATGAGAGGCACAAAATCTTTATTACAGGATTCAGTGATGAGTTTCTTTTTCTGATAAAGCCAAAGCATCTCTTTTATTTAATCCCTTCTCATATTTGTGGGCTGCCTGGTTTTATTTTGGTCAGACAGACCTAGGTTAGCAACTCAACCTTGACATAAACTGTGTCACTAGAGTTTAATTACTTGTCTTTTCTGGGTCGCAAATTGATCACTTTTAAAAATGAAGAAAATAATTATTCTTTTCCAGGGCTGATGAAAATATTTGGTAGCATCTACATTCTGCTTTAGTTTCTCAACAGATAGGTGCAAAATGAAAAAAATATTTCATGAATAAGCAATCAACCTCCATCTCCTGGCTCCAGAACAATCTGAGTCATAAACATTTAAAAAAAATGTTAGCGTTAGTCTTACATAGACTTAACAGTTTACAAGAGTGGGCATCGCCTAACCCATCAAAGTGTCCCAAAAATCTTTACAAGACAGGCCAGATAAGTGTCATTTCTATTTTATAGGAAAAGAAAGTGAGACTTACATCACTAATTGAAATTCTTAAAGTCCATATGTTGTTGTTGTTGTTGTTGTTATGTGCCGTCGAGTCGCTTGCGACTCATAGCGACCCTATGTACAACAGCCCTAAACTCCGCTCTGTCCTGTGCCAACTGCACTGTCCCTGACACTCCCATCCCGATTATCCCAGTCACTGAATTAATCCACCTCATAGAGGGCCTTCCCCTCCTGCGCTGTCCCTCCACCCTCCCAAGCATGATGTTCCTCTCCAGGGACCGGTCTCTCCTCACAACATGTCCAAAGTAAGTTAGACGGAGCCTCAGAATCCTTGCCTCCAAGGAGCCACCCGGTTTAACCCTCTCTAGGACAAATCTGTTTGTTTTCCTAGCAGTCCATGGTATTCTCAATACTATTCTCCAGCACCACAGCTCAAAGGCATCAATTCTCCTTCTATCCTCCTTGGTCATTGTCCAACTCTCTGATGTATAACAGGTGATTGCAGGGTTGTGTCATCCGCATAACGCAGATTGTTGATAAATCGTCCACCAATCTTGACCCCGCATTTCTCCTCATAGAGCCCAGCCTCCCGGATAATCTGTTCTGCATATAGGTTGAAAAGGTATGGAGATAGGATGCATCCCTGGCGTACACCCTTCCCAATTTTGAACCATGCAGTGTTCCCTTGCTCTATTCTGACGACTGCCTCCCGGTCCAAGTATAAGTTTCACATTAGAACGATCAAGTGTTCTGGGATTCCCATTCTTCTCAGAGTCAGCCACAGTTTGTTATGATCTACACAGTCAAATGCCTTTGCATAGTCAATGAAACACAGATAGACATTCCTCTGGTATTCCCTGCTTTCAGCCAAGATCCATCTAACATCAGCTACAATATCTCTAGTACCACGACCCCTTCTGAAGCCAGCCTGGACTTCTGGTAGTTCTCTGTTGATGTGCTGTTCTAATCGTTTTTGGATGATCTTCAGTAGAATCTTGCTTGCATGTGAAATCAGTGAAATTGTTCTGTAGTTTCCACATTTGGTTGGGTCACCTTTCTTTGGGATAGGAACAAATATCGATCTCTTCCAGTCAGTTGGCCAAGTGGTCGTTCTCCAGATTTCTTGGCACAACTTGGTGAGCACGTCCAGGGTAGCATCTGTTAACTGAAATATGTCAATTGGTATACCATCTATTCCTGGAGCCTTATTTTTTGCCATGTCCTTCAAAGCAGCCTGAACTTCTTCTTTCATCACCATAGGCTCTTGCTCATATGTTATTTCATGAAATTCTTCTGTGTCTTCCAATTCTTTTCAATACAGTGACTCAGTATATTCCTTCCATCTTCTTTTAATACTTCCGGGATCATTTAACATTCTGCTGAAAGCATCCTTGATTATAGCAACATGTCAATCCATACAGTTAAACAAAAAAGATTTTATAAAAACCTCAACTCTCAGTTTTCTGACTTCAAATTCATTCGCTTTTAAACCCATATGTAATCATTGGATTAGGTGTTACCACAGTCAAAACAGGCCTTTCCTTCCTGACTAAGCCTGGTTAATGACTTAATTAGTCTTTCATATCATTTCTGGCAAGCACAAAAGAGTCTATTTTCCATACAACATACTGGCTCAGAAGAAGCAATCTTTTCATAATCTTCAGTTTTGGCATCTTCAATATAGCTTTTATTGGAGTAAATGTTAGGACACATATTCATTCAAACATGTCATTCTCATTCTTCTGACCTATCTGTCAGAACCTAAAACAATCACGGATAAAGCCTTGTGCAAATTTGTGATGGGGAAGAGTTTGAAAATTAGACATCAAAGAGATGTGTTGTTAGATGCCGTAAAGTCAACTACGGCTCATGGCAACCCTGTGAACAAGACTTCTGAACCTCACCCTACCCTGCACAATCCTAATGAGCTCTGTCGTCCTCAAACTCATTGGGATGGTCACCATATCAATCTATCTTAAGGTGGTGGTCATCACATCAATCCGTTTCTTTCATCAAGATTCTATCCTTTCCAACATTTCTATCTCTAATAACTGGTCTCTCCTGAGAATATGCCAAAAATAAGTGAGAACAAGTTTCACCATCCTTGCTTCAAAGTAACACTCTGGTTGTATTTCCTCCAAGACAGACTTGTTAGTTCTTTCGGCAGTCTGTGAAATACTCAATCCTCTTCACCAGCACTATAATCCGGAAGCATTAATTCTTCTTCTGCCATCTATACTTATTGCCCAACTTTCAAATGCATAGGATACAATTGAAAATATGAAGGTTATACACTCTTGGCACCAGTAGCCAGGAAATAAAAAACCGTATTGCAATGGGAAAGTCTGCAGTTAGGGACCTCTCTAAAGTACTTAAGAGCAATGGTGTCTCTCTGGAGACTAAGGTCTGCCTGATACAGGCCATCACTTGTTATGCATCAGAGAGTTGGACAATGACTAAGGAGAATAGAAGGAGAATTGACGCCTTTGAGTTGTGGTGCTGGAGAAGAGTATTGAATGTTCCATGGACTGCCAAGAAAACAGATTCATCCTAGAGAAGGTTAAACCAGGCTACTCCTTGGAGGCAAAGATTCTGGGGCTTCATCTGACATACTTTGGACATATTATAAGGAGAGACAGGTCCTTGGAGAGGGACATCATGCTTGGGAGGGTAGAGGGACAGCGCAGGAGGGGAAGACCCTCTATGAGATGGATTGATTCAGTGACTGGGGTAATCGGGATGGGTGTGTCAGGGGCAGTGCGATTGGCACAGGACAGAGCAGAGTTTAGGGCTGTTGTACATAGGGTCGCTATGAGTCGCAAACAACTCGACGGCACATAACAACAACAACAACATGCAAATATCAGATGAACCTTAGTCTTGAAACTTACACCCTTGCTCTTTGAACATTGTATAGATCCTTGAAAGCAGATTTCTACAATGCAACATATTTTTTGACCTCTAGACTATTGTTACAAGAGTGTTGTTCATGTATCCAAGTAAATGCAATTATTGGTAACTGTCAGTCTTTTCTCCATATACCATGATGGTTCCTATTGGTACAATGGTGAGAATTTTTTATTTCTTCACTCTGAGACATAATCTATATTGAAGTTGTTGGTCTTCTTCAGCAAGTGCTTCCAGCCTTCCTCATTTTCTATAGGCAAAGTTGTGTCATTCTTGTACAACAAGTTGTCAATGAGTGTTCCTCCAAACCTAATACTATATTCTTCTTCATATAATGCAGTTTATCAGATGATTTGCTTAGCGCACATATTGAATAAGTATGGAGTAAGGGTACTACCATGATGTACCCTTTTCTTGATTTTAAGGAAAGCATGACTTACTGTGCCTAAACTTAACTTTCCATGACTACCTACTATACTAGATCATGGCATACAATGTCGTGGAGAGGATGTAGCTGGAGTACACTTTGGAGGCCATAATGATGAGGTTTTACCTCATATGCATTGGGCTTGTTGCTAGGAGGTGCTATTCTTTAGAGAAGAACATGATACGGGGAATGGTAGAGGGTTAATGAAGGACAGGAAGACCTTCAATGAGTTGGATTTACACACTGACTGCTGCAATGGGTTTTTGTGTGTCAGGAAATGTAAGGACGGTACAGGATAAAGCAGAGTTTAGATCTTTTGTTCACAGGGTTTCTATGAATCATACCCAACTCAAAAGCACCTAACAACAACAGCAATAAGATTGTGACATTATTTTAATATTCCAGAAATTGAAGAGTGTGAATGGTATAGCATTCATCATCAAAAAGAAAATGTCAAGATCTATCCTGAAGTATAATGCTGTGAGTGATATGATACTGCTGCTGCTGTTGTTGTTGTTATGTGCCATTGAATAGTCTGCAACTCATATACAAGAGCCCTAAACCCTGCTCTATCCTATGCCAATCTTATTGTCTCCAACACACTTACCCCCATAACCCCAGTCACTGAATCAACCCATACCTATATAAGAAAGTATTGTTGATTATTTAAATATATGCACCAGTTGCTAAGGCTAACAATGAAGAAATTGAGAATTTATACGAAGTTTTTCAGTCTAAAGTGGATCAAGCATGCAAGTAAGATGTATTGATAATAATTCGTAACAAAAAGTGAAAGTAGGAAATAAAGAAGAACTAATAGTTGGAAAATATAGCCTTGGTAAAACAAATGAGATTAAAGATCACATGATAGCCTTTTGAACAGCAGTGGTTCATTTATTGCAAGTACATTTTTAAAATAGCCACAGTGACTTATGAAGTCCATGTGGACTTCCCTGGAATCAGATTGAGCATATCTGTGGAAAGAGATGTTAGAGAAGCACAATATCAGTAATCAAAAGAAGACCATGGATTGTGGAACAGTTTATCAACTACTCATATGCAAATTCAAATTGAAGTTGAAAAATATTGAAACAAGCCCATTAGAAACAAAGTACGACCTTGAGTGTATCCCACTTGAATTTACAACTATCTTAGGAATACATTTGGTATATTTATCGAATGCTAAAGACTGAAAATCAGAGAAGTTGTGGCATGACATGGAAGACATCATGTCATTACAAAGACAGGAAAGAGACAAAAGATCAAACAGATGTCAGAAGAAATTATGAAACTTGCTTTGTACTGAAAAGATGTCAAAACAAGGGAAAGAGCGCTAAGAGAGCTAAACAAAAGATTTCAAAGAGTAGCTTGATATGACAAATCAAAGGATTACAATGAATTGTGGAAAGGGTTGGAGTTATGAAGCCAAAGGGGAAGAACATGATAGGAATTTCTCAAGCTGAAAGAATTGAAGAACAATTTCAAATCTCTAGGTGCAATGAAGGATTTTATGAGCAAAAATTCTCAAGTAATACAGGAAGTATCAAAAGAAGATAGAAGGAATACACATAAATCACTGTACCAAAATGGATTAGTTAACACTAAACCATTTCAGAAAGTAGCATATTATTAAGATGTAATAATACTGAAAGGAGCTCTTGTGGCCTAATGATAAGAATCTACACTGCAATCCCAAAGGCACCCAGTTTGAATCCACCAGCTGCTCTGTGGAAGAAGGATGGGCAATCTCCTCCTATGGGATTAGCTGCCTCTGAAAACCTGCTGGAGGGTCAGCTATGGGTCAGTTCCAATTGCCCACAACAACAGTAGTACCAAGCGGTGGAGTCAAAGCTACTCCAGACCTTTGGGGGGGGGGAGTTCCCAGGAATTGATGGAATACCAGTTGAAGTATTTCAGGAATATAGAAGTGTTCACCATTTTCTGCTAACAAACAATTTAAAAATTCCCAAAATACTTGTTACCTAAATAAACTAATGTAAAGGAGGGGATTGGGGTGCAAAGCATATATTAATAGTATTTTGATGCTGAGCTCAGAACTGGCATCTATGAATGTATCACATCATTTAATTTTCACAAATAGGGAGAGATAAGTTAACTGTGACTCATGGAGTTTAAGTAGGATAACCTGCATTAGATCTAAGGTGTATTTTTTTTGTTAGTTGCTTTATGGTGATTTGTGTGAAAATTTAGAGTTCAAATTGGGTTTCCACTCACCAATGTGTACACATTATGTTCTGTGACATTGATTACAATCCACATTCAGTAAACAGACTAATAGCACCCCTCAAACTTTCTCTAAGTGTTTCCTGTTTTCATTTCACTTTCTTTCCTACCCCTTCCTGCCTTCTGAATTTTACCTCTAAGCAAGCACTACTTTTTTGATCTTGTGCAGTTGATTGTTCCAAGGTGTGGGTACCTCCTAATGTTACTGATCTTCTTCAGGACTGTCTACTGTTTGACTAAAAGTTGAGTTGGGTGTGATTTCAGTTAAAGACTTGAAAGAAGACTATAGGTCATATCTTTGAGGGTTCTACCAAATACTGTAAATCTGGTCTTATGATTCTGAATTTTCTTCCATATTTTTCTTCCACTCTACAGGGAACTTCTGTTACGGTCCCTCTTAGAGCAGTCAGAACTAAACTTTAAACAATGGTTTGTTTGTGCTTTATCCAATTTTAGACTTTAGCATCATGTTACCAATGATTTTCAAACACAAGTCACAGATTAAGATACATGAGAAGCATGATATACTTATTAATCCATGAGGATATGATATTTTTAAGAAATATAGTCATCTATGCTCAATTCTAACACTGATAGTGTTATTTAATGTTTCTAGAGCAAAGCTCATAATGCTATATTTTCAACAAATTTCCTGAGTAATTATAATGGACAGCTAGCTAAGGGATTTTTTCTACTTCAGAGAAAAGGATCTATATTTCTTATATTGGGATGCTTGGCATATTCAACACTTAACTAGTGCTATGAATATTAATTGTTCCTTGACAGCCAAAGTGCAAGAAAGATCCCATTTCTCCATATTTGTAAGTCAAATATGTCCTAGTCAAACGCTATGTTAGTTAGACAATCTGGATGAACTTGGAGCTGTGAGTATGTGTTAGGTAATTCTCAGTTATAGATAATATACAATCTGTCACACAGAGGTGTTTTTCCCATGTGCACTGACCACAGAAAAGTGCTTTGTGGCTCCTTGATTTACTGTGATTCCTAGTTTCTGTCTCTTTAAGACTCTGCTACTAGCCATGGTGGTAAGTGCAATCTGGATCATTCAAACTCACAGAGCCCTAAGTTCAAAAAACTGGCCAATCCTGCAATATCCCTGCTGTACTTGAACCCATTACTGGCTCAATCCATCTCTTTGAGGATTTCCCTCTTTTTTCCCTGATCCTCTGTTTTCCCTAGCACAATGTCTTTCCCCAGGTATGCACCCATGCTTGCAGGTAAAGAGAATTCTGATTCTTTTTCCTCTGAGACAAAATTCATCATTCTTTCAGAAGGCCAGAGTACATTGATTATTCTTCACCAATACCACAGCCGAAAAGAATCAATTCTTCTTCACCAGTTTTCCTTTTTCATTGTCCAGCTTTCACCTGTGTTTTAGAGCTCCATGGTTTGCCTCAGGCACAACTTGGTCTTCAGTGATGTTCTTGGTTGTTAGAACTTTAAAGAACCCCTTTGCAGCAGATTTGTCCAATGCAGTAAGTCTTGTGATTTCTTAACTTCTGATTCCACTGGTATTGATTTTTGATCCAAGCAAACTTACATCTTTGGCAACATCAATCTTCCTATGTTTATCATAATGTATATTGGTTTCATTATGAGGAATTGTTTGTCCTCTTTATATTGAGATGTAATCCATAGTATAATACAACTTGGAGTTGCATCACTGTTTCAAGTTTTTATTGTTTTCATTAAGCAAAAACGGTGTCATCTGCATGTTGCAGGTTGGTAATATGCCTTCCTATTGATGGACTGAAGCTCAACGTCAAGAAAACAAAGATTCTTACCACTGGGCTGACTAGTAGCATTATGACAGATGGTGAAGAGATTGAGATTGTTAACAGCTTTAGTTTGCTTGGCTCCACAATCAACACTCTTGGTACCAGCAGCCAGGAAATCAAAATACAAATTGCATTAGGAAAATTGGCTATCAGTGAACTCTTCAGAGTACTGAAGAACACCAAAGTCAGTCTGGAGACTAAGGTTTGCTTGATCCAGGCCATAGTCTTCACAATTGCTTGCTATGCATCAGAGAGCTGGACAATGACTAGGAAGGAAAGAAAGAAAGAAAATCGATACCTTTAAGCTGTGGTGCTGGATACGAGTGTTGAATATAACATGGACTTCCAGGAGAACAAACAGGTTCATCCTAGAGAGGGTGAAACCAGGTTGCTTCTTGGAGGCAAGAATTCTGAGGCTTTGTCTGACATATTTGGGCATGTTGCAAGGAGGGACCAGTCCTTTGGAGAGGGGCTTTATACTTGGAAGGGTGGAAGGACAGAGAAAGAGAGGAAGACCATTGATTCTGTAATGGATAATGAAGGTACGTGTGTCAGAGACAGTAAAGTGGGCACAGGATATAGCAGGTTTCAGGGCTATTGTAAACAGGGTCACTCTGAGTCACAAGTGACTCGATGGCACATAACAGCACAGCAACATTGGTGTATTGCTCTGTTTTATCTGCATTGTGTTTGATCACTTTTTTTGAGTGGCCACAAATATGTATTCCTTCCTATAACGTTGAAACCAAAATTATTTCATTTTACTGACCTTCTGACCCTATTCAAATATGTCTCTGTGTTCTAGTAAATAGTTGTTGTTATTATTGTTAAGTGCCGCTGAGTCATAGACGACTCCTAGCAACTCTATAAACAAAAGACCTGAACAATAGTATAACTTTCATTCTTTCTCCAAGTTCATAGAGTTTCCAGAGGCAAGTCATTCCGAAAGTGGATGCCACTCCTGCTTCCAAGCTTGTATTAATAGGGAAGCGCCATCAAACATTGTCCACTAAAAAAAAAAAAAATAATTGTCCACTATGGGTAACCATTATCACATTTGACACATCAGTGTCACAGTGTTCAGCTTCATAGCAACCAGGAGTTACCTCTTACAGCAAATGGACAGACCAGTGCTAAACGAGTAAATAGTAAATAGTCTAATTAATAGTCACTCCTAGACATGATTTTTATGGCCCACCCCCAGGAGATAAAACTTGGCATGCTGAAAAAGTGGAAAATGGCCCCAGGCTGTTCAAATTACTCCTGTCAGCTTCCCCCACTTCACAGGTAAACATGACCCAGAGGCCTAGCAGGTCAAGGTGGAGCCAGAAATTGTTGGGGCACACACGGAAGGCAGAGCTTGGTGAAAAATAGGAATTTCAGAAGGGAAGAGAGGGCTTAGGCAGGGACTTCAGCTTCCCCTACCTCATGGGTAAATGTGGCCCAGAGGCCTGGCAGGTCAAGGCAGAACTGGAAATCACTGGGGCCCAAGGGCCTGTGACCCTCAGTCCAGAAAACAATCTATACACTAGTTCTACAGGACAGTTCACTATCACTTGGGAAACATTGCCCCTAAACTCAAGAGACACTGGCCATAGCATAAGAAGTTGTCAACAGCTGAAATGCTGGAATCACAGACGCCCAGAAAGCTTCAGATAGAAGCTATCAGAACAAGGGCTGGACAACGGGAGATAGGTGTTGAAGGTAGTTGGTGGGAGTGGAAGGGGATGCTGGTGGATGGTGGAGCGGGGAAATTGGTGCATCAAGACACTTGTGTCAAGGGAGGGGACATCACTGAAAATACTGGTTAAGTCCACAATTGGGGAAATATATTTCATCTGCTTTTTTTCCATAAAATGCTGTCTGTCAGAGACTTTTCTAAATCTAGCATTCAGATTAAGACAGACAAGGAAGAAAGATTGGCCATCCACCTCCAAAATAGTAGGCCTCTGAAAACCCTATGTACGATAGAACACACGTAAGCCAACAGGGCAATTGAGGTGGAGCTTTCAAGTATGGAAATACAAAGGAAGATGAATAGTTGTAAGCAAACACTAGTGATTGGAGCATGGAATATGAGAACCGTGAAAGTAGGAAAACTAGATATAGTTAAGCAAGAAATGGAACACATAAATATTGACATGTTAAGTATTGTGGAGATGAGATGGACTGGCATGGGGCATTTTGAGTCAGACAATTATATGATCTATTACTCTGGAGATGAAAAGGTAAAGAAAAATGGGGTTGCTTTTGTAGTTAAAAAGTCATTTCTAGGTAAGTCTTGAAATACAATATTGTGAGCGACAGGATAATATCCATATACATACAAGGCAGTCCAGTAAACACCACTATCATTCAGATATATGCACCAACAACCAGAGCCAAAGAAGAGGAACAAGAAGATATTTCCCAACTTTTGCAGTGAGAGATCAATTGAACACGGATAGTAACATTACAGAGTCAAAATCATCAATCAGATTTTCAAGATTGAGCAAAGAACACTTCCAAGAAGTTTGGTGACTTGCCTAAAATCATCCCAGTGTAGCAGGATTTGAATTTTCAGATATGCTTATTCAGAAAAGTCTAGTGCCTCCCTAACTCTCTGATCTTAGACAAAGTATGATTTTTGTTTCCTCACACATTTTTGGTGATTATTCTGTGCCAGGCCCAATTCCAAGTGCTTTGCAAATTTTTATTCATTTACTATTCATAAATCCTTATTAGATGGGTGCTGTTAAGATCCTCATTTTAGATATGAAGGAAATGAGTTCATCTCTCACTCTTTTTCTAAACTTGATTTCTGAGACCTTCCTCCTACAACTCGAACTGTTGCAAAATCACTAATAGACTCCACAGGCCTATTCCTGAGATAAGGTCATTTGGAGGACTGGAAAAGGCCCTATAAATTATGTCTGTAAACCTCAAACAAAAATGATGACCTGAAACCTCATAAAAATTGATTTTTTTTAAAGTTACAACAGTTGGCATTTATTCTTGTTGCTATTGTAATTAACATGCATTTGTAAAGGGTGCCTGGGAACATAAGAAAGAAATGAAAGGATACAAAAAGTTCTATCAAAAGTATTTATTTAGTCTTTTAACATTTAAACTTGATAAAGGAAGGAAGGAAAGGAAGAATAAATCGAGGAGTAGGATAGAGGTAAAAAGCAAGAAAGACAAATAATGCTTGACCTAGGAAAACACTCTTAAGAGTTAGAGTTTGGATGGAATAAGAATAAATACGAGTTATATAATAGACTCAGTAGACAGGCTCTTGATGAGAGGGGTTGGCATAACAACAAAGGGCTCTAACACAGCAAGGATTCTCTGTGTTTCATTGTGCTTCGTAAAAAGTCACTATGAGTTAGAACTGACTAGATAACCCCTAAGGACAACAGACAGGGAATGAAATTTTCTTCTCTCCCTAAAGAACCATATGACTGCTGGCAAGTTACCTAACCTCTCTACACAGTAATGACTTTAGCTGCAGAAAACAGGTAAATATTCCTTTCCTTGAACTTTTGTGTGATGACTCAACAATGTATATGAGGAGTCTACCATTCTACTTGGATGCCTCCAACAATGGTAGATAAGTCATAAGAAATGCCTCCACCAGATGCTCTGCTGAATAAGGAGGAACAATTTCCTCCTGTACCAGTCAGATCAGATTTAATGGTACACACAAAAAAAATAATAAAAAAATTAAAGAAAAAAGAAATGCCTGTGTCTACTTTGACAAAGGCATGAGCACATATCAAAAGTGCAAGTGGCAGGCCTTACCTTGGGCCCTCACAACAAAACTGATATTCTGATGGTCTGTCTCCAAACAGGCAGAACTGGATTATCCATATATCAGGGAACTGTACTTTGCTGCAGTTAAAGATATATTGGTACCTCGTAGTTGGCCTAACTTATTTCAGATCCCTTTAAAGGAGAATAAGACATCCCAGATTTTCTAAGCACTGTCAGAACAGCGGCATCATAAGAAGTATTTCTTGATTTTTGTCCTTGGTGATATTGTTCAAGGCCATGTGCAATATCAGCATCTGAGTCTTTAAATTGTATCCTCTGCTCTTTATAAAACAGGCATTTCCTGTCACATAAACCAGAGATTAAATTATTTAGTCAAAATTATTCTGTCTTCAAATTGTTCAACCAGAATTTCTTTTATGATTCACAAATTTCAAATAGGCTTTGGCACTAAAGAGCCAGGTTGAACTCTAATTATATTAGTTATCAACATTGAACATGCTCAATATTCTTGAAATTCTATTTTCTCATTTAAAAGTTAGAGTCAAGAATATTTTCCTCATAGGAAATTAAATAAGCTATTACATTTGTTGTTGTTATTGTTGTTAAGTGACATCAAATCATAGACGACTCATATGAGCTCTGTTGGCCTAGTGAGTAGAAAGTTATGCTACTAAGCCTAAGGTGGGTGATTTTAATCTGCAACCTAAAGGCCTGATTTTCATTGTTTTTGTTCAAACATTCTCTATAAGTGGTATAGCACTGGTCTGTCCTTTTGCTGTACAGAGGTAACTTCTGGTTGCTGTGATGTTAAACACTGTGACATTGAGGTGCCAAATGTGATAATGGTCACCCATGCTGGACAGTGTTTGGTGTAGATCCCCAATTAAAACAAGCTTGGAAGCAAGAGTGGCATCTACTTCCGAAATAGCTTGCCTCTGGAAAGTCTATGAACTTGGAGAAACAATGAAAGTTATACAAGTGTTTAGGTCTTTCTTTCATAGGGTCCCTATGAGTCGTCTACAACTCGACGGCACTTAACAACAACAACATAGATTGAGCTCTGTTGACTTAGTGGATAGAAAGTTATGCTACTAAAGGTGGGTGAATTTAATCTGTGGCCCTCAGCCCTGGTTTTAATTGTTTTTGGTCAAACATTCTTCTAAGTGGTATAGCACTCCTCTGTCCATCTGCTGTACAGAGGTAACTTGTGGTTGCTGTGATGCTGAACACTGTGACACTGATGTGTCAAATGTGTTAATGGTTACCCATGGTGGACAGTGTTTGGTGGAGCTTCCTGATTAAAACAGGCTTGGAAGCAGGAGTGGCATCCATTTCTAAAATAGCTTGTCTCCGGAAACTCTATGTACTTGGAGAAAAGATGATAGTTATACAATTGTTTAGGTCTTTCACTCATAGGGTCACTATGAGTCATCTACGACTTGATGGCACTTAACAATACCAACATTAGATTTGAGGAGTTTCTGGATGGTGTAAACAGTTAGTGTACTTGGCTGTTAACTGAAAGGTGAGTTGCTTGACTCTATCCAGAGATATATCAGAAGGAAGGCCTAGTGGTCTACTTTTGAAAATGACCTATAGAAACCCAGTGGAGCACGGTTCTACTCTCATCTATTTGAGCTCACTGTGAATTGGAATCAGTAGCAACCAGGTTTTCTGGTATGGTGTATTTGTTGCAGAAGATCAAAGACCACTATCTTCAATCTGGACTACATCTCAACATCAAGAAAACAAAAATTATCACCAATGGTTCAATAGGCAACATCATGACCGATAGAAAAATGATTGGCATTGTCAACAATTTTGTTTTACTTGGATACACAATCAATTGTTGTTGTTGTTGTTATGTGCCATCGAGTCATTTCCGACTCATAGCGACCCTATGCAC
>NW_006399753.1:15456203-15464598 GCF_000299155.1 Elephantulus edwardii
TGCGAGGAGCTAGAGTCAGAAAATCAAAAGGGCCGAACTCGCTCAGCATTTCTCAAGCTCAAGGAACTGAAGAACAGATTCAAACCTAGAGTTGCTGTAATCAAGGATGCTTTGGGCAGAATATTAAATGATCCAGGAAGTACACAATCAATAGCCATCGAAATAGTAGTCAAAAGATGTACTGTTGCATTGGGAAAATCTGCTGTCAAAGATCTCTCTGAAGTGCAGCTTTATCAGTTTAAAGATCATCTGATCTAAACCACGATATTTTCAATTGCTTCCTATGGATGCAAAAGTTGGACAATGACTAAGGATGGCAAAAGCAGAATTACTATGTTTGACTTAAGGTATTAGAGAAGAATATCAGATATTCCACAGATTTGTCAAAAAGAACAAGCTTTTCTTAAAGGAAGTGCAGTCAGAATGCCACTTAGAGGCAAGAATAGTGAAACATGGTTTCACATACTTTGAGCACATTGTCAGGAAGGGCCAGTCTTTGGAAAAAGAAATTATGCTGGAAAGGGTGGAAGCTCACAGTAGGAATGTAAGACCCTCAACAAGATGGATTGACAGTTACTTTAACAAGGGCTTGAGTATGTCAGATATGGTTGAGGAACTTACAGAACAGGGCAAGATTCCAATCTGTCATGAGTCATAGCAAGCTTGATGGCACCTAACAACATTATACTCAGAAGACCCATCAAAGTTAATTACTCAATACATGGCAAGTACTGAAGTACTTATTATATCTGAATTTGCAAAATTTATGAACTCAATACTAACTTGATAATGTGCATAATCCTGAACAATGTCACAGAAAACACTAAAGAAATGCCTCTTATTATGTTGATGTGCTGATAATGCTTTGAATATCTAGGATGTCAGACTTGAGACTAAGGTGCGCCTGATCCAGGCCATGGTCTTCGCAATTACTTACTATGCATCAAAGAGCTGGACAATGACTAAGGATGGCAGAAGAAGAATTGATGCCTTTGACTTGTGGTGCTGGAGAAGAGTGTTGAAGATACCACAGATCACCAAGAGAACAAACAGGTCTGTCCTGGAGAGGATAAAACCAAGTTTTTCCTTGGAGGCAAGGATTTTGAAGCTCCATCTTATATACACTGGGTATGTTGCTAAGAGGGACCGGTCCTTAGAGAGGATCAGTATGCTTGGAAAGGTGGAGGGATGGCTCAGGAGAGAAAGACCCTGGATGAGATGTATTGACCCAGTGACTTGGGTAAGGGGGCAAGTGTGTCAGAGATAGTGAGATTGGCTTGAGATAGGGTAGGATTCTGAGCTATTGTGTATAGCTGCTATGAGTCTCAAGCAACTCAACAGCACATAACAATAACAACAAACATCATTGGTTTTAGCCTTCTTTTACTCTGTTAATTATTCCTTGTTGATATTCCCAGACACCACCATTCTTACTGTACAGTGCCCCAGGCCTCCCATGCCAGGTTTAAAGTCCTGTCCCTCTGAAATCATTTATAGTTTCCCAACTTAGATGACTTCTGAGCAAGTCTTTCAGCAGCAGCTTGTAAGGAAGCACTGTATTTGGGAATATGTGCAAGGGATAAAGGGCTACTATGATTTTAAACAAGGTTAAGAAATAGAAGTAAATATATCCTGTTGTTGTTAGATTCCATCTAGTTGAGCAGCCACCGTACAAACAACAAATTTGAACCCTGAATCAGCCTGTGTGGTCCCAGCACTTCCTGACATACTAGATAAAAATAGGATAACAAAATGGGGGCGGGGAGTTTAGGATAAATGTATCCTAAGTGACCTTGAAAAAAAAGGTGATGTTTTGCTTTATGGTCAGGAGGAAAGTCCCCACAGCCAAAAGGACTTGTTTCCAGATTATGAAATTACCCAGATTGACCAGGAAGGCAGGCCAAGAGAACTAAGAAAAGAAGAAATTAAACCATATGTGCAGAGAAGATGTTCAGTGCAGAAGCAAGCCCTTAGGGCCCCACACATTGTAAAGAACACTCTGGGTAACCTGAATATTCTAATTTTCTAAGGGTACGTGCATGGTTTTGTCTTGCACTATAATGAAATTCTGGAGATAATGAAAATGTCTCAAAAGCCAGTAAGTGAAATGTCAAAGCAGATAACTCCATAGAGATGACACCTTTCTCTATATCAGCCACCAAAACAGTGACTAAAATTCAAGAGGATAATGACTTTCTCGGTCTTCTACAAATGGATAGGTGACAACGACCCCTTCCTAGTGTGTGTTCAATCGAGTGTGGGCTTTGGAAGACAGAGGGGGAAGGTGAGGAGGGAAGTGAAGCTGAGCTTCTGGAGGGATGATTATCCCAGAAAATTCTACTCTGAAGGCTGTGAATTCCTAGCATTAACTTTCTCACCTGTCAGAAAGAATTTTCAAATATGTGAAAGCACATGAATTCTCCTGCTCAGTAAAACTCTCCAGAAAGGTTACATTTTATAGAATTCCTGGATGGTAGTGATTAGAACACTCATCTTTCAAACCTCAGAAATACAGGTTTAAATAAAAAGAGAGAGAGCAAAAGAAAGACATACAGGTTTTCAATATGATTGTTGTCGAGTACTGTCGAGTCGGAACTGACCCATAGCTGACCCTCCAATGGGTTTTCAGAAGCAGTTGATCACCTGGGTGACAATTGCCCATCTTTATCTCGCAGAGCGACTGGCAGAGTCCAACCGCGAGCTTTCAGGATTGCAGCCCAGCTCTTTACCACCAGGCAGCCAGAGACAAGTTTTGATCCCCCATCTCCACTCTCTATCCAGATCTACCCTGAACATTCTTCATGGTGGTTTGATTTGGGGTTTTTTTTTTGGGGGGGGGGAATTTTATGTCCCAATTTTTTCACGTCCTTGTTGAGGTTCACTCTTGAGTCTTGAATTCTCTTGAATAATGAATGATAGCACTCTTGAATGATAAAACGCTTGAATAACGATGTGACTCATTATCATACGTAATGCTATAGAAGTCAAGAGCATGGGTTCCGGAACCAGGCTAAATGACATTGAAGTCCAGCTTGCCAGCTCCACTTGTGTGGTTTTAGACTAGTTAGCAATCTGTGCTTTGAATTCTTCCAGTAAATGGAAAATATTAGAAACAACTAGCTCATAGGATTGCTGTGAACATTCAAGTGTGAACTTATATAAAGTAGCAAGTAATATCAAGTGTTATTATTTGAAAGTTAATGAACACAGTCATCACAGCTTCAGGTGACAGTGGTTGTGAAATAAAAAGAGCATGGACCCTCAAGGAGGAGGGCCTAAACTGGAATTCTGGATTGAGATCCTAAGAGATCGTTTCAAGTGTTAACCATTTGTCCTATGGTGTCCCATAGTTCCTTGCTTCTATCTTTAAAATAACCAATAATAATCAAATTGAATAGGTTAAGATTCCCGCTTTCATGACCTCTTTCCCCCCAGTGTCGCCCTTAATTAATTACTGCAGCTCATACTCGTGTTGCTGGTCTTCAAACTTGGATCTCTGAAATACACTTTGACATCTACATTGTTATCTAAATCCTTATGAGTAACATTGAACACCTCATTTAGGTTTTTAAAACCTTCAATGAAGATGAAGTATCCGTGTTCATTCCCATTTCTTAGTAGTCCTTCTTCATCGCCTAGGTATCAGCTCGTAGAAATGTAATACAATTTCCCTCCAGTCCATGAGGATTGGATCCTGTATGCCCCGGAACATCAAAATCTACAGATGCTCAAGCCTATTGCATACAATGTCCTGGGTTTTGGTGCTGTTGGTTTGTTTGGGTTTTTGTTTTTTGGGTTTGTTTGTTTTTTTTCCTGGAAAAAAGTAACACTGCAGTAAAAGAGAGAAGACTTTCAATGAGATGAGTTTATACAGTGAATACTACAACAAGCTTTAGATGGTAGAGGTGGGACGGACAGGACAGGACAGGACAAGGTTTCTATCTGTTCATAGGGTTGTGATGGGTTGTATTCCCCTAAAACAATAATAATATTTACATAGAACTTTTGCACATCCTCTTACATCCTTTAAATAATCTCAAAATTATTTCCAACACCTGATTCAATGTGAATAGTACATAAATAGCACTTCATGCTCTCAGCATTTGAAGAATTGTTTCCATCACTTAATTGTTTCTGCCCAACAATATTTTTGGTTCACATTAACTTGTCATAGTTGCAGATTCTTCAACATAGAGACCTCACTGTAACCTCTTAATAGTTTCTTATTAGGTATCTATGGAGCTCTAATGGCCTAGTGGGAAGAAGCTGAAATGCAATCTCAAAGGCACAAGATTTGAATCCATTAGCTGATCTGCGGGAGGTGGGTGGGAAATCTCTGTGTGATTAACTGCTTTTGAAAACCCACTGGAGGGTCAGCTATGGGTCGATTCCAACTCAATGGTACACAGCAATAACAAATGAGTGGATCAGTGAAAGCATGAATAAATTAGAATTCTCCTGTGATTCCTTTACTACCCTGCATAGTTAAAATAACACTGTATATATTCAATATGTATTTTAAATGTATAAATGTGTAGATTAATGAATATTAACCATGTGATTGCTCAAAGTATTATTAATTTGTGTTGAAATTTTTTTACAAAAGAGTTCAAAGTGTTTTCATAGAATAGACAAATCATGAAAAGTGTTTGGCAGATCAAAATAACATCAAGACATAAAAGGATTTTTCTTTTTTTTTTTTTGGAGCCATATTCTCTAACATTGAAACTATTGCTCTGAATTACAAATTACCTATTTTTTTCTCTTGGTTTTTTTTTTTTTTTCTTACCAGGATGGCCATGCTCTTTATCACTCATGCTACGTAGTGTAGTATTGATTTGTTTGGAATTTGTGATTAAACCTAGTGGCTTCTATAATCTCCTCATGATCACTTCAGTAAATAATTTCAGCTTCACAGAACAGTAAAAAATGACTCATAGTCACTGAACATTAGTGTGTCGGAACTTTCACCAACTATTGGGTTAAAATCTGACTCAACTAAACAGAAGAGGAAATGCTGTGTACCTTTGCAGACCCCCTTTCCTGGACATACTAATCATTCCTTCTCCACTTTCTTAGCACTTTGCAATGGCCTTTAGGTTGAGTGGCACAGTCCCCGGGCATTGTTCACTCACTTGTCTGTTTGTGTCATGATTTCCTTGGGGCTCCCCAAAGATAGAACACATGTCTAATTGATCTTCACACCAGGATATCACCGACTACCACTTCGACTTGCCACCACGGTGAAGCTTGTTTAATTAATAGAATAAGCTGGCGTGCCAACACCCATTTATACCACTTTAAGTGTGATTTACCCTCTGGCTTCCCATAATTCTTTGCTCCTATCTTTATAATAACCTCCAATAACTAAATTGCATACTTTGAGCTTTAGACTCATCATCGCCTCAAACCTGCATATTCCTCAGGGACAAAGCCTATGAACTAGTAGTCATCTTTGCTCTCATGTTTAGCCAAATGCCTAATATATACTCTGGTCCCAGTGAGTGAGGAATAAATAGACTAATAAATAATAGTGGCGGTTTTTTTAAAGCATTTGTAATAGCCTCACAAAACATTTAGTTATTTTATCTAAAATGTTCTCAACAGGTCCCGCCCTCTGCCAAAGGCTGAAATGGCTAACTTTTGTCTTTGACATTTCTATCTCTCTGCTTTTACTTCATTGTTTTCTAGACCTTCTTTTCTTTCTTCTCCCAAGCAAGTGCACTTTCAACCTCATCCGTTAGGCATCTAAGATCTTGCCATAGAAGGCGTAGTTTCTCACTGACAACACCAGTGGGGAAGATATATATCGTATGAGAACACTCAGGTATCCTTTTCATGACGCTCTTCACGCCATGCTACAGGATCAACCTTCAGTCTCCTTGAAAGTCAAAATCAATAGTTTGAGATGATAGACCACAATCTTCTTAAGACCAGCTTGATGAGTATGTTGTTTGCTTCCGTACAGGAAGCATAACTGATAAATGTTATTCCGTTTTCAAAGACCCATGAATCCTTTACAGAGCTGCTCGGGAGGGCTAAATGGAGATCCCACAGGATAAGCTAGCCTATATCTTTCAGCCTGCCACTGGCATTGATCTCTGCATTTCCTCCAGAGGTACAGACCTACTATTGATTTCCAGTTTGGGTAAGGAAGAGGGACACAATTGATTCCTCTTTGAACTTACTTAATAGACATTACTCCATAGATTAGACCACCAGAGTGGAGACCCTACCAGATACTGAGTGACTCTATTTCAGCAGCAGACTCAACCACTGGAGAAATAGCCGCAGGATGAATAGCTCTATTCCCAGTGGGAATGCCATTAAGACAGCATTACTCAATGTTTTCCAGGTCCCTGTAACTTTCCGAAGGAGCACAAAGAGGGTCTGGTTTATCAGCAGTTTGTGTTAGTCCTTCCTGAGCTATTGTGTACAGTAGGGACAAGATTTATCTTCCACTTCTCAACCTGTGTGTCATCTATTCTCCTGCTACTCTGAACTCGGCGACATGGAGAAGTCCAATATGAGCATTACAGAAGAGACTAGCGTCTCCTGGGTTACTAGTTTCTCATTTGTCCACAAGATTCCAAATTTATTCGTATTCTCTGACATAATCAATGGTGATAAACGCCATTAATCTTAAATGAAATCCACCCTGAATTATCCAGTGTTTATTATTCATTTCAGTCACACATATTGAGCTATAAGCCCAATGCTAAGATCCTCTAAAGATGCAACAGTGAATAACAATGACAAATCCTTACATTTGTAAAGTGCTTTACTCCTAATTGATGACATTCACATGCATTATTGCACATAATCCTCTCATGAGTGAGAGGTAACTTATGAACCCTATCTTGCATATGAAAAAAAGTAAGTGTCTAAACTTACATAACTGTACTTGGCACAAATGAGATTTCGATACAAAGCTTTGATGTCAAAAACGTTAGCAAGTTCTTGAGCTCCAAGGGTTTGTCATCCCATGCAGAAGAGGGAACCATGGAACTTGAATGTGAAGCTAAAAATCAAAGCCATTATCACTGAGTCCCTTCCAAGCCGTGGTGATTCCATATGTCACAGAGTAGAAGTGGCCCTTGGGATTTCCTGGCTTTCTGTCTTATAAATGACAAGGAAGAGGACAGCTGAGTTTGAGAGGAACGGTTCTGGGTATTACCCTCACTTGCTTTCTCAAACACCTCCTTAAAGTCCCCCTGAATTGGCAGCCTACAACAGCACACTCAGGCCAGCTGAAAGGGTCAAAATCGTTCCAGCAGGAGACACAAACTCCACTGAGCCAGTGAAGGCAAAAGAGCCATGACCCACAGCAAACATGATGGAATTGCAAGTGGCACATGCATTAAAAGGACCCAGAGCAGAAGACGTGTGAGGAGAAGAATATGGACAAAGTGGCTTTCTAGTACATCAGGAAGAAACGATCTGTGCGTAAACTAGACCCTGTGATGGACAAAAACTGTGAGTAAATAAGTGCTGGAGAGTTAGTCTATTTATGAGATATAACTCTAAACAATTTCTGCCAAGTCTCAGAATGTGGAAGCCTTGTCCCAATCATGTATGAGGTCTCTGGAAAACTATCTGATGTGTAGTGCAAGCAGGGGAAGATCTTGTAGTAAGCGAAGGAAGTGTGGGCTTGCAGATTCACAAATATTAATTGGTAGTGAACACTTTGTGCACTTTTTTTACAGAGTGATTTAAAGATGGGAAACTGTTCAGGACAGATTAGTAAGCAAGCAGACACAAGCAAACCCATGCTTACTCTATTCAACGGATGCTTCATCCCTGTCAGGGATTTAAATTTGAAAAGATGATTTGATTCTGTAGGAAGATGTTTTACACTTGGGAGAGGAGACAATAATTGCCATAAATTAGAAGCAGTGGTGGGAAGAAATGAAATTATTCACTAGAGGAGTCATGGCAGCAAACATAGTGTGTATCAGGTTGCTAACCAAAGAGTCAACAGTTCAAATCTAGCAGCTATTCCATGGGAGAAGAAAGGCAATCTCGCACTCTAACAATTTATAGTCTCAGAAACTTGATGGATGAAACAGAGCCAATCCGATGGCAGAGAGTTTTGAGTCTGCTACAGATTAGGAAGTAAATCTGTGTGTCCCTTGTTTAAGGGGCAATCTGACACTGGGTGTGAGGATGGCCACTTTCAAGTCTCAAGACTCCGTATCGGAGGCAAGTAGGAGGAAACGGGAAAGACAGAATTCCTCACTCAGTGTTTTCTCTATTCTGTTTTTACTTGTACATCAAGCTAGATTAATTTCTTCATTTTCTGGTGTGATCAGGCTGATGGTTCCTTTTCTGATGAATCTGACTATGCCTATTGATATATCAATATTCTAGTTGGTTCTGGTTTTCTAGTTTGTCA
>NW_006399753.1:15465773-15473613 GCF_000299155.1 Elephantulus edwardii
TACCCTGGTACACTATACCTAATACGGGTGGGAGAGAAAGTGAGCATTTAAAAAAAAAATTCACATGTTTGTGTAGTTTGCCACTCTCAAGATACTATACCAACTGCTTATTTCTACAAATGTGATCAAGTTGATACCTAGCCTTCTAGTAACTGTTACCCCACCCAGAAAATGTCAAATACCCTTAAATATCTCTCTAAGTTATATTTTTTTTTCTCTACTGGAGTATTGAAACTCTCTTGCATAGTCTTGCACCTAGTAAGTGTTGGCTCCCATGTTCTCTGAATGGCTACCACAGGGCTTTTTTATAATTTATGCTAGGTCCCTCCAAAAGCCAAGTACCATATGCTCAGACAGTGGCTTCACTGAGCCTAACTCTGCCTTCGATTTCTAAAACACCACCACTGCTGCTATTATCCAGAATTGCTGCCTCAGAAACAAAGCTCCAAAGCTCCACGATGGACTGTTGTGGTAGAGTGAAGAATGTCACTCTGCATGTCATTTCTTGTGGAAGAAGTTCAAATGCAAGTTGGGTGAATTGATTTTTCCCTAAAAGGGGAAGAACTTAAACAAGTTTTGTTTCCACAGAAGTAAAACTGAGTTCATGAATATTGAACATATAAACAAATGATGATTAGAGGCTTCATGCTGTGTTTAAGGTTGTCCTTCTCTGACGTCCAAAGCTTTATCACTCAACTAAGCTTAATTTCTTGGTACATCTCTGAGTTCTCTTCCAGATGTTCTGAATTTTGGAATGTAAACATATTCTACCGTTTTCCAGGCTTGCCTTTATTTCACCAGTGATGTCTGATTCAATCTGTAGTCTTTTCAATCACCCATGTGCATTTGAAAGCTGAATAGTGGAAAAGGAATACACACCAAGAAGCACTGCATTTGTTATCAAGTGCTGGGAAAGAATATTGAATAGACTGTGGACTGATAGAAAGATAACAAGCCAGTCTTAGAACAAGTACAGGAATGTTCTTTAGAAGCGAGGGAGAAGGATAGAGAGATTACTTGATAACTCTGTGTGTTGGACATGTCATCGTTGTTATTGTTAAGTGCCGTCAAGTCATAGGCGACTCATAGCAACCCTATCAATCAAAGTCCTCGACACTTGCGTGACTTTCAACCTCTTTCCAGGTTCATAGAGTTTCCGGAGGCAAGCTATTATGGAAGTGGATGCCACTCCTACTTCCAAGCTTGTTTTAATCGGGGAGCTCCACCAAACACTGTCCGCCATGGGTAACCATTATCACATTTGACACATCAGTGTCACAGTGTTCAGCTTCACAGCGACCCCAAGTTACCTCTGTACAGCAAGTGGACACATAAGGGCTATACCACCTAGAAGAATGTTTGACCAAAAACAATTAAAAACAGTCCTGAGGGCTGCAGATTAGAGTCACCCACCTTTGGCTTGGAGCATCACTTTCGGTCCACTTGACCAAGTGGTCTCTCTGCATGTGGACGGGAAAGAGAAATGGCTACAAACAGGTATTTGGTAACATAGAGGGTCAAATAAAATGAACAAAATGTTCAACAAGATAAATTTATATAATCATCACAACAACGAACACCCAGCACTGGGAATATACCCCGAAGAGACCATAGCTGACATCCAAGCAGATATATGCACACCCATGTTTATTGTGGCTTTGTTCACAATAGCAAGGAGTTGGGAACAACCTAAGTGCCCATCAACAAATGAATGGACAGAGAAGCTGTGGTATATTCGCACAATGGAATACTATGCTGCATTGAAAAACAAGGAACTCATGTAATATTATTCAAAATGGGTGACTCTGGAGGACATTATGCTGAGTGAAGTATCTCAGTCACAAAAGGGCAAATACTGCATGCCACTGTTGTAAAACAGGACTGACCTCAGGGTTGGGGGGAGACTGAGAAAAATAGGTTCAATAATGTATACTGCATTGAAACAGATGAGGAAGGAAACTGTTTAAAAGACATATGCGATTAGGTATTATTGTCATGACAGGAGTCCAGAGCGAAGGCTGCATAGTGGAGTGGACCTGGGGGAGGGTTTGTAAAACAGTGAAAGAATTTTTCTTTTACTTTTCCAAGAGGGTAGTGTACTTGGGGGGGGGGAGGGGGGGGAGGGGAGAAAAGTGCAACAATGAATGAATGGAAATCCAAAGTCTCTGTAAATTTCCACTGAAATTAATAACAAATTTAAATTTTTTTTTAAAAAAAGAAAAGAATCTGTGGAAGTCATCCAGGCATCCGGTCATCCAGCTGGGACCACGATACCACGATCGTCAGACCTGTGTACTTTACTTCCGTCAGTGACCAGATGTGGGAGCCCTAGAAAGGATTCAAACCTGAGGGAGGGAAGGAAGGCAAGTCTGCATCTGAGACTCAGCAGAAGGACAGATGGCTGAGAGCCGTTAGTCACGCTGCTGCTCAAGGTGTAGTAGGGCAACGAGCCCTCCCCTGAGGGGAAACAAGGGCTGTAGAGCTCACCATGCTTGAGGATGAGAAGCAATGGATGTAGACAGCATCCCTGCAAGCTTAATTGACAGAGAAGGGCAGAGGCTGGAAGATGTAAGTCTGAGGAAGGGCTGTTTTGTGGTCAGACCTTCTTTCATTTTTCTAGTCTGAGACAGGAGAAGCCAGTGCAGAGAGAGAAGGCGACGATGTAGGACAGGAGGAAGATACAATGAGTGGAGGAAAGCAGACCTACTTCTCTTTCCGTCTAAGTCCTATTATTCTTTACACCTTAATCATACAACTTATCTGTCATCATGTCTCGAGTTTCCCACTCTACGTTACCTACACAAAAGCAAGGATTCTAATAATTTTCAAATAGGTTTTTTTTTTAGTTTACAGCCATATTTAGAGAACATAGTATGTGGCAGAATTCTGAGTAATTGAATATTATAAAATGGAAAAAAATCAGAAATTAATAAATATCTTTTTTTTAATTGTCTTACCATGGACTGTTGATGAGTCAAATGCGAGAATGGTTACCCGTGGTGGACAGTGTTTGGTGGCGCTCCCTGATTAAAACAAGCTTGGAAGCAGGAGTGGCATCCACTTTCATAACAGCTTGTCTCCGGAAACCCTATGAGCCTGGAGGAAGGACGAAAGTTATACAGGAGGTGTCCAGGACTTTCGTTCATAGTGTTGCTATGAGTCGCCTATGACTTTATGGGACTTAACAACAACAACCGTAGACTGCTAGGAGAACAAACAGGTTCATCCCGGAGACAGTGAAACCAGGCTGCTCCTTGGAAGCTAGAATTTTGAAGCTGCATCTGATATACTTTGGGTAAATTGTAAGGAGTTCTTGAAGAGGGACATCATGCTTCGAAGGGTGGAAGGACAGCACAGGAGAGGAAGATCCCGATGAGATGGATTGACTCATTGATTGGGGTAATAGGAGTTGCTGTGTCAGAGACAATAAGGTTGGCTCAGGATAGAGCAAGGCTCAGAGCTGTTATCCATATGGTTGTTATGAGTCTCAAGTGACTTGACGCACAACAACATACATTTTTAAAAGTAATAAGATCTCCCAAACCAGTGGCAATACAATATGATTCAGAATAAAACCATTCTCCACAGAGGTTCCAGTGGTTGTGATCGTTCAGAAAGAGATTGTCAGATCTCTTTTTCTGAGGAGTCTTGGGGTGAGCTTTAACCTTTAACCTTTTATTCAGCAGTAGAACATCTTAACTGTTTGCACCACTCAGGGGTGAACCCTACCCACTATGTAAATGTGCCTTTCTGCGGGCAGAGTGGGGCGCAGACAAGACCCGTCACTTTATGTCCAGTGCTTCTCACTGTCATTATGATGGGTCGTTAACAAACTCACATACTAGTGGCTCGTAGGGCCCGTCGGGTTTTCAACTCATCATAGAAACAAGAAAGTCTGAGCTGATACATATTCAGCCAGGGGTTTATATGTGCAGTGAGATTTCAGAACATCTCAAATGGTCTTAAAGACTTTCTTCTTTATAATGTCTTTTTCTCCTTTAAAGTCTCTGCTGTGAGAAATGATTAGCATGCAGCTTGTTGCATCAGAAACCAAATAAATCAATGTTTTTTTCTTTAAACCGCAAGAGCACACAGGGAAGTTTTTACAATAATTTATTTATCTTCAATAATCTCCAGTGGACAGATCTTTACAACAGACCTGCCCAGGGTCACTCAAGAAGGAGGGAAGCCCTTAGCTCAAACCTTCCTGGGGCCTTTGTTTCTTGTTGACACTTGTGTTGTTTGTTTCCTCTGTGGAAGACATGAAAGCAGCATTACAAGAAAGATTTGTCTGTGGCTTTCATTTCTGCAGATCCCGGGGAATATAAACGAAGGCATATTAATGGAAGAGCATCATTCCAGATTCTTGTAATTCTCCGTAGATGCATCTAATCCAGTCTGGTTTGTGATAAAAGAATACTGATTATAGAAAAGAGTCTTGAATATGAGTCTGTGTGGTCTTCACCCTTTGGGGAGTTGGTGATTATGTAAATCTCTGATTCTGTATCGAGGTCTGGGTCCATGCTGAACTGCAAAATGCCAATAGACTATTTCAGCCCAACTTTTATATATATATATATATATATATACACACACACACACACATATATATATATATGTCAAGGAGAGAAAATTGCACAGCAGCTTAGGAAGGTTTGGACACAATCCTAAACATGATCAAGGACTTCATTATTAACATAGAAGGTCCTCCAATAAGTTTGCTCTAGACTCTTGTAGCAAAGGTTGACAATTCAAACTCATGCCACAGAGCCAAATAGGTTTGCAATCCAGCATAAACACACACCACCACCACCACAACAGCCAAACAAATGCTATGGAGCAGCTCTACTCGGTAACTGATGGAGTTACTCGCCTTGAGTCTGAATCTACACGATGGCAGGGCATTTATTGGACTGTCTCCAAGACACTGCAGGACAGAAATAGAAAGATGGAAAAGCTAATCATAGTTTAATCAGCACATCAGAACCCAGAAACGTTTGCTGGCCAGATTAACGTGGTCCCTTAGAGATATTGCAACCATATTTCATAAACTTACCATTATGGAGAACATTCTGAAATTCTGTTTACAGCCCGAAGCACTCATCCTTTTGAAGAGCCTCTGTGGCATTCGCTAAATCTTCCCACTCAGAAAGTAAGGGATATGTATATGTATATGTATATGTATATGTATATGTATCCACTTGAAGCTGTCAAAATTCATTCAAAGCTGAGTTGAACAAAAGTTTGAGTGACCATAGTGGGTCAGATCCAACCAAGGTCTGGCTTTGATTTTATTAACTAATTTGTTTAGTGATGGTCTTGGAGCCTGACCAAGAAGGTGACAGTCCCAGGACACTTGTAGAAGGAATATGAGCAAGGAAAGATCAATGGGAGAAAATGTGTTACCTGCCCAAGAAGACAACTGTGGAAGAGCGGAAAAAAGAAGAAATAAGAATCCTGGATGCTTGTTCAAATGCACTCTTGTTCATTCATTCAAAACTCAGCAGTAAGCATTACTGACTGCTTGTCAAGCCCTAAGCTTTGTGCTATGTACTGAGGACAGTGAGTAAAGAGAACACATTCCCTCCTTCAGGGTGCTCACAATCCAGTTGCAGAGACAGCTGTTCTAATGGACAATTATACCATCTTGGAATGCCTCCTTTGACAGAGACGTGCACGGGCATTATAGAACCAATTAGGACCATGACTAGGAGGGTCAGGGCTTCTTAACCTATTGTAGGTTATGAAGTTGGCACTGTGGTTGTTATAGATTTGTGTCTTTCAAAAGTTGGAATGTTAACCCGAGCACCTGTAAATGTAATCTCATTTGGAAATAGGATATTCTCAACAAAACTATATCGTGGAAGCAAATGTTCTAAACCTAACCACCTCTGAGATTTCTAAAAAGAGCAGATTAGACACAGAAACAAGCACAAATGGAAGAAGACAGATGTCATGTGCACATTGCCAAGGAACATTGGAACTTGCATACAGAAGCTGAAAGAGACAAGGATCTTTCCCCAAAGTTAACAGATAGAAAAGGCCTTCTCTTCTACTTGGTGCCTTCAATCATACTTCGAGCCTCCTAAATATGAGAAAATAAAACTTCCGTTCTTTAGCACAACATACTTATAGTAGTTCAATTATAGTAAGACTAGGAAATGAAGTCCTTTTACCTGACTAAAGTCTCTAGATGCATCCTCTAAAATAACTAGGATCACGGGGAAACTAATTATTATGAAACGTATTTATCAAAGTATTTTATGTGTGACTTTGTAACGCATGCATGGCTCAATTCCTTTATTAAAGCGAGATTGAATGGTAAGCCTAGTAACGACTGTAATTATGAAATAGTGAGGAGCATAATCAGTACTTTGAAAAATCTGCAGTAACTATGATGGAGTATAAAAATATCGGTCCCTCATTTTTATAAATGTCACAAACACTGTTAATACAAGAATATGTTGATGACTGTATGTACACTTAAATGATGAATTTCAATTAGAGATTAATGAAAATAAAGATAGTTGTCCCATCTGCACTCACACTGAATTCTATTCATAGACCTTCTGGGGAATGATGAACTCAAGTGAAAAAAATCTCTGGCTAAAAGGAAGCAGCCAGGCTCTTAGAATCAAAGCAGGTTGGGGAGATTGGCTCAATGTTGAGGAATGTTGGGGAGGGAGGGAGGGCATCTGGCCAGGACAGATCACCTCTGGTCCAGATGAGTGCAAGCCTCCCAACGGCCTTTAATACGGGGTAGACAAAGCTCCCCTGTGTTTGGCTGTACCAGCTTGGGAAAGCTTGCCACCTGGGAAGAAGGCTGCCTCATCTGTTGAGCTGGGAGTGGTCTGCTGGAGGCTGAGGTTCTCCTATCCAATCCGCATGTCCCATGTCTGCAAGCCCACCCTATCCTGTCTTCCTGTTTACCTGCTTGTATATAAGTGCACTGCAGTCAGCTATAAAATTGAGCTGGACTGACTCTCTGATCCTCTCCAGAAGTGGTGTGTCCGTTGTGCTTGCCCCCATCAGGGTGTCGTGGTTGGTTGCTGGTAAATGGACAGCACCAGCTGAAGCCATGCAAAGACTTTGCAGGCAGAGGGGTAGCGGGTGGCATTGTGCGAAGAAAGATACACAGATGGGAAGGAAGCATCATGAAATGTTTGCAATAATAAGCAAGCAAGAATATAGATACTTATGCGATAAAGTGCTCCCTGCAGAGGATTGAAGACCAGCCTTTGATATGAATTACATCTCAGCACCAAGAAAATAAAGGTCCTTACTATTGAGACAATAGGCAAGCTCATGATAGATGGAGAGAGGTTGATATTTTCAGTGACTTCATCTTATTTGGAGCCACTATCAATATCCTTGGTACCAGTAGTCAGGGAATAAGGAGATATATTGCATTGGGCAAATCAACTGTCATAGGCCTCTCTAAAACACTGAAGAGCAATGATGTCAGTTTGAAGACTAAAGCGGGCCTGATTTAGGTGTCATGGTCTTTTCAATCACTCGCTGTGTATTTGAGAGCTGGACAATTAATAAGGATGACAGAAGAATTGATGCTTTTGAGTTGTGGTGTTGGAGAAGAGCACTAAATAGCCCATGGACTACCAAGAGAACAGACAGGTATGTCTTAGAAAAGGTACAACCAGAGTGCTCCTTGGAGGCAAGAATGGTGAAGCTTTATCTCTCATACTTTGCACATGTGTTAGGAGAGGTTATTCCTTGGAAAATTATATCATGCTTGAAAAGGTAGAGGGTCAGTGAAGGAGAGGAAGATCCCCAGTGAGTTAAATTGACATGGTGACTGTAGCAACAGACTTAAGTATATCAG
>NW_006399753.1:15473713-15474491 GCF_000299155.1 Elephantulus edwardii
TAGGATAGGATAGGATAGGATAGGGTAGGGTAGGGTAGGGTAGGGTAGGGTAGGGTAGGGTAGGGTAGGGTAGGATAGGATACAGAGCTACTTTTCACAGGGTTACTATGAGTCATACTTGACTCAATAACACCAAGCAACAGCAGCAGCAAACCAAGAAGCACCTGAGTGCTTTGTCCATCAGCTAGGCTATTAATTCTGGCAACATTTTGCTTCTATCTTGCATAGCCTATAGATACTATATGGTCACAATCAAACCCCAGTACACATTCATTGCATGTTTGGTTTGGTTTTAGAAAGTGAATTTTCAGGCCATAAATGAGACTTAGCAAAGGTGGGGGGTGGTGGATTAGAATTCTTACAAGTAATCAGCTGAGCACATTAAGGAGGTAAAGACCAGAGTCTTCACTTAGATACACAAGGCACACAACTCAGGAAGTAAAAGGATTGAGACGGATTAAGTAGGTATGAGAAGGAATTGCCTGCCTAGAACAGAATCGGTGAAAACAAATAGGAAATCTGTAGAAAAGAGATCACATCAAGATGATATTGGAAATTGCTGGATGAAAGGAGTGATGGGGGAGTGACAGAGGCAATGAAACAGTAAGCGGACCCTGGGAGAGACAGGCAGTGCACTGAGTGGGGGACCCTGAAGGCCGGGTGTTTTTAAAGATTAGTGGAGATATTGAAAAACAAGGAACTCATGCAATATTATTCAAAATGGGTGACCCTGGAGGACATTATGCTGAGTGAGGTATCTCAGTCACAAAGGGACAAA
>NW_006399753.1:15474921-15489218 GCF_000299155.1 Elephantulus edwardii
TGGAGATAATGTGGAGAAGCACAGTTAAGTGTGAACTGTCTTGGAGCTGAGCTGGCTTTCCCTTAGGAATGCGAATGAGATGAGAATTAATTAATTAGAGTTAGAAGGAAGAAAGGGTGTCTGCTAGGTACTGACTTCAGAGAAGCTATGTCTAAAGGGTCCCAAGCCAAAGCAGCCCCTCACTGTCCGTGTCTGGATCTACCAGCCTGACAATCGCTCCAGAAATCAAGGAATAGAGGGACAAGCATTCTATAGTGCTATGAGATGCCTCAGTCGAAAATAGCCCTAATGCCCTGCTTCTATTCAATCAGCTTGATGCAATAAGAATCTACTAAGGCCAGCCACTGTAAAATGGACTCAACCAGTACTCTCTCCATCCAGAGCAAATCTAACCCAAATG
The DNA here is from genome assembly GCF_000299155.1 of Elephantulus edwardii. NCBI lineage: Eukaryota > Metazoa > Chordata > Mammalia > Macroscelidea > Macroscelididae > Elephantulus > Elephantulus edwardii. The sequence goes on from NW_006399753.1 coordinate 15,475,322, forward strand.
ATGGCTGTGGACTGTTCTGGATGCCGTCTTTCTGTTTGAAGGCTTTCGTTGTTGATGATGTGTGCTGTCAAGTCACCTGAGACTCGTAGTGACCCTATGTACAGCAACTCTGAACCCTGCGCCATCCTGAGCCAGTCTCTCTAACTCTCTGATACACCTACCCCCGATGTCCTACTTACTGTATCAATCCATCTCATCTGGGGTCTTCCTATCCTGAGTTGTCCCTCCATCCTTCCGAGCATGATGTCCTTCTCCAAGAACCAGTCCCTCCTGGCCGCATGCCCAAAGAATGTGAGTTGGGGCTTCAAAATCCTAGCCTCCAAGGAGAAACTTGGTTTCACCCTTTCCAAGTCAGACTTACTTGTTTTCTTGGAAGTCCATGACATGTGTGTTCAAGACTCTTCTCTAGCATCACAACTCAAAGGCATGGATTCTTCTTCTGTCAGTATGATTGTCTACCTCATCGTGGAGGTCACGATTGTTGAGTCCTGAGTCTCATTTTAAACTAATGAGACATGCAAATTGGTGGGCTGTTCTTTAGCCTTCAGTGAGAAGGTTCTGAGATATATTCTACCAAATCTTTCAGAGAGATTACTGATAGGGTGGTGTTAAGTTCAGAATTCTCTATATAGGTATCAGTTATAAAACTATAGTTCTTTTTCTTCAGCCTGCAAAACTAGTTGCTTAGCCTCTCAATTCTGTTTCCTGTCTTTAGTCATATAGTTTGGTCTGTCTGTTTACCAGAAGAGGAAATGCATCTATTGTAGATGCTGGTGAAGCTGGTTCTCCAGTCATATGTAAACCATATGTTAAACTACCTGTTTACCAGGAAGAGAACTGGGGCCTTCCTGAATTACTGACACATACATGAAAACTGTCCTTTTCAGATGTAGAAATCACCTTTTCTTTACTAACAAAAGTGCATTGTTAAATGAGCTGGAGTTTCACCCTAGTATATAAGGCATGACCACTCCCAGACAGGGAGGCAGTCTTAGAGTTGACTGGCTGTCTCCCAGATCTGTGTAATAAAGTGCATTTATGGATATTGCAGTCCGTTTGTCTTATTGGTGACTGACTACAGAAAGAACCCCTTGTGTTCAGTAACACTACTATCTAGGTGCCCTGGATGACAGCCTGTATGTTGTTGGTGTTGTTGTTGTTAGGTGTCATCAAGTTGGTTACAACCCACAGTGACCCTGTGTACAACAGAACAAAACAGAATTCGGTCCTACCCCTCCTCACAGTTGTGGCTATGTTTGAACCCATTGCTGTCATCCCTGCATCTATCCATCCCATTGAGACTCTTCCTCTTTTTACTAATTGACGCTCCACTTTACTGAACACAATGGCTTTCTCCAGGGACTGGTCACTCCTGATACATCTCCAAGGCACAAAGTCTTGCCATCCTCACTTCTAAGATGCGTTCTAACACGCGTTATTGGCTTTATGTTTCCTCTGTCACTTCATTAATGTCTTTTGGGGATGACTTTTTAAATGAACTAGAGAGAACTCTGTGGGCCTGGTGGGTAGAAAGTGATGCTACCAAGTCAAAGGTGAGTGATTTTCATCTGCGGCCCTCAGGCCTCACTTTAATTGTTTTTGGTCAAACATTCTTCTAAGTAGTATAGCCCTGGTCTGTCCATCTGATATACAGAGGTAACTCATGGTTGTTGTGATCCTAAACTCTGTGACACTGATGTGTCAAATGCGAGAATGGTTACCCATGGTAGATAGTGTTTGGTGGAGCTCCCTGATTGAAACAAACTTGGAAGCAGGAGTGGCAACCCCTTCCATAATAACTTGATTCCGGAAACTCTATGAAGTCGGAGAAACGATTAAGTTACACAAGTGTTCAGGTCTTTAATTCATAGGGTCACTATGAGTCATCTAGGACTCGATGGCGCTTAACAACAACAGCAACTTGCACCATAGTCTTTGTACCAGGAGCTGCTTTTAAGGCAAACATGACTATGACATACCATGTCAGGCCTAATAGAACAGAAAAAGAAAGACCATTTTTTTGAGTTGTTACAGCAGTTAAGCACTTCACCAGCATTCCCTAGTTAATCTTCAGGACAGTCTGCTGAGGCAGGTACTAATACTGACCTTTTCCTAGTGAGGAGATGGAGGTTCAGAAGAATCAAATAACTGGACCAAGACACCAGGAAGGATGTGTCAGAGCTGGAAGGCAAGTAGGCACAAGACTTAAGTGACAGGCCCTTCACAGCACCATACATCATCTCTGACCAATGGGCCCATTTCTGGTCTGGGAGTGGCACTTAGATGGATCAGAGGAGAGGATATCACACCCTGGAGACCATTTCAGAAGTGTCTATAATAAGCCAAGCTAAACTATCTGCCAACCTGAGCTGGCTGTTTCAGGAAAATGATTGGGGAAGAAATGAATAAAAGACTGGAAAGGTAAGAGTATCGGAATCTAGTAACATACTAATGGGGAAAGGAAGAAAAAGAAAGAGGCCGATCTATCTCATTAAAAGGACATGGACACATGGAGTACCTTGTTCCTACTGTGACCTCCAAGGAGACTCTAGGAATTAGGGGAGAGGAGTTTTGCAGATGAACATGAGAAGCGCTTCCAGCAGATGATACGATGCTCTTATGATTCATTGTTTCACTATTGGAAGACTCTGAAAATAACCCCCAATGAACTAACAAAATAGATAAGACACTCAAGCTCAGACTACAGTCTTCCATTGAGGAAATGTTCCAAGATCAAAGACTCGGGTGTGGACATTCATTTGTTCCCATCCTAAGTTGAAAAGAGATTAAGGTGCTGTGACATCCTTCCCCAAATAGCTCTATAAACAGAAGTGACCATTTGCCCACCAGCACTGATAAATTTTAAATTCATAACTCTTGAGAACAGGTTAGAATGCTGTACTCAGAGTGTACAAGTTGAGGCAGACGCAAGTTCACATTCATAGTCAAAAGATGTCATTCTGGCTCTGTTGAGAATCAGCCATGGAGCACCAAGCATGGTCCTTAACAATTCATGGCTTCAGCTCCCTCATTTTTCAGTGAGCTTGGATTTATTAATCTGCTCTCTACCAGCTAAGGGTGCTCTCTACTTGAGAATGCTTCTGTGGGTTCTCCATGACTATGTTAGCGAAGAAGTCTCTCAAATCAGGATCCCCTGCAACCATTAGCACAGAATTAAAAGCAAGATCTGTCTAAGCTAAGTGCAACAACTTGTTAGACACTGGAGAAGAAACCTATCTTCTCCACAGCATCCCGTATTTCACTTAGAATTTGACTGTCTGGTAAAGACAGAACAGAATATCATAAGGCAGCACATGGCAGTCCTATCATAGCCGTAGCCCAGGGACTCTGTATCACAGACCCCCTGAGGCAGTATCTAAGACACGGCAAGGAGTATGAGGTGGTGGGAACTGTGGTGTGGAGCAGAGCCGGTGAAGGGGAGAAGTCATGCCCACCCCCCACTGAGATAGCACAGACTTGGGTTCTGACCTGTGAATGTTTCCATTCACTTATATTTTGGTTTAACATTAAGTTTATGTTCCTTTTAAAAGTTTAAAATAATATGTCAGTATTGAAAAAGCCTCAGTGGCAAGGCTTATGGAATATCGGGTGTGTGAGCCAAGGTGAGAGTTCATATTGCAGAGGAGTTCCTCAGAAGTGACAGCTCCTGAGCAATTCTTTGTCAGCTGGGAAATGCGTGTTAATTTGCTACTCAAAACATTGCAAATCAGGTACTTGTTAGACTCTTAAGTTTGGCAAAGGAGTTGTTCAATCCATTGCATGAGGTTGCGGGTAACCATAGGTAACACTTTAGGTCAGGTTGGATGACCATTTCTCCTAGGTGATGTCTATGTCAGAACATTATCTCAGTCACCCATGGAGTTACCAGGGTCCTGGGGAGCAGAACTGATGAAGGTGAGATAGGGAGGATGTAAAATATCCCACCAAGTATGGAAGGTGTGGGAAAAGGTCTTCCACCCAAGCAGAATAATTGAAAGATAAGCTAAAACCCAGGCTTAACAAATGCACCAAATAGAGGACATCTTAGGTCAACGATGTGTCCCCAATTTGCTATTGTTGCTATTTGATATTGTCAATAATCAAAGCCTCAATGGATTCAGTTGCAAAGACCTAAGGAAGAACACAGCCTGACAAAATGAAGATTTCCGTGTTAATTAGTAGACTGTCACCTACAGGGCATTAAACCTCAAGTCTATAGTGTCTCCATCTCTATAGAGGTTGTACTGCCTTTGTGTGGAGGTTAAAAATTATACAATCTACTATTAAAATGGAAAATCATTGTAATTTAGTATATTTGGATATGAGATTGATGGGCTCATTTATTCATTTTCCAAGAAAAACACACTCGTTGCTACTGTGTTGGAACTGACACACAGATGAACATACAGTGTGTTCTGAAGGCTGTAAATCAAGCAAGAGGAATTGCCAATAAGATCTCCTGCAGAGCCACTGGTGGATTCAAACCTCCAGAGAGGCTCGATCTTAGAGCTGGCAGCACAGCTTCCTATAGACCGGCCACCAGAGTTGATACATGCTGTTGCTGCTGTTACTGTTATTGTTGGGCGCCGTCAAGTCATTCATAGAGTCCCTGTGAACAACGGATCTGAGTTCTGCCCTATCCTGCACCATCCTCACAATCTCTGCTGAGCCCATCGTTACAGTCACGGTGTCAGTCCATCCTGTTGAGGGTCTCCCTCTCTTTCACTGACCCTCTTCCTTTCCAAGTGTGCTGTCTTTTCGAAGGACTGCCCACCCCTGACAACAGGCCCAGAGCATGGGGGATGGAGTTTCAGCATCCGCACCTCTGAGAAGCACCATGCGGCTCTTCCTCCAGGACAGACTCGTCTGTTCTTTTGGCAATCCACGGGTTAGTCAGTGCTCTTCTCCAACATCTCTATTCAAAGGCATCGGCCCTTCTGTCATTCTTGTTCAGTATACAACTTCCAGATGTGTAGAAAGGAACAGGAAATATTATGGTTTGATCAGATGCAGCTCATTCTTTAAATGGACATCTTTAATTGTTCTTTAGGACTTTTGGAGGGGTCCTTGACATCAGATATTCTGTGTGTGTGTGTGTGTGTGTGTGGTTTTTGTTTTTGTTTTATTATTTGTGTGTGCCTACCGTCAAATCAGATCTGACTGGTACAGGAGGAGATTGTTCCTCCTTCTTCAGCAGAGCATCTGGTGGATTTGAACCACATACCTGTGGGATTGCAGTGCAGCTTCTTGCCACTAGGCCACCAGAGCTCGCCGACAAGAGATATTCTTAATGCATCATGTCTTTTCCATTTCTCCATTCATACACACACGCGTAGAGAGAACGCGCTCTCTTGTCATAGTGCTTAGTGTGTTGCGATTTGAACGGAAAGGTTTGCGCTTTGAATCTGCCAACTGCTTCTCAGGAGAAGATGAACAGTCTTCTCTTGTACAGTCCAGATACACAGCTTCAAAACCCAAGGGAGCGGTTGCTATAAAGGAGAATTCATTGACTTGGTAGTAATGGGAGGATGTATTTGGGTGTATCCGTCTCTGGTTCACAGTATTAGGTGGGAAAGGTTTATAAAATGACTAACAACGATTGACTGTGCTAGGGAGCTCTGGTGACTTACCGGTCAGGAGCTGTGTCACCAACTCAAAGGTAGCTGTTGTTCTTGTGCACTGTTGAGTTGGAACAGACCCATAGCTGACCCCCCAGTGGATGTTCAGAGGCAGTTAACCATATGGGAGGAGATTGCCTATCCTTCTCCAACAGTTGTTGTTGTTGTTGTTATGTGCCGCCGAGTCGCCTGCGACTCATAGCGACCCTATGTACAACAGCCCTAAACTCCGCTCTGTCCTGTGCCAATCGCACTGTCTCTGACACTCCCATCCCAATTATCCCAGTCACTGAATCAATCCACCTCATAGAGGGCCTTCCTCTCCTGCACCGTCCCTCCACCCTCCCAAGCATGATGTCCCTCTCCAAGGACCGGTCTCTCCTCACTACATGTCCGAAGTAAGTTAGACGGAGCCTCAGAATCCTTGCCTCCAAGGAGCCACCCGGTTTAACCCTCTCCAGGACAAATCTATTTGTTTTCCTAGCAGTCCATGGTATTCTCAGTACTCTTCTCCAGCACCACAGCTCAAAGGCATCAGTTCTCCTTCTATCCTCCTTGGTCATTGTCCAACTCTCTGATGCATAACAGGTGATTGCGAAGACCATGGCCTATATCAGACGCACCTTAGTCTCCAGAGAGACACCACTGCTCTTCAGCACTTTGGAGAGGTCCCTAACAGCAGACTTTCCCATGGCAATGCGCCTTTTAATTTCCTGGCTGCTGGTGCCAAGACTGTTGACTATGGAGCCAAGCAAACTAAAGCTGTGTACAATCTCAATCTCTTCACCATCCATCCTGATGCTGCCGATTGGTCCAGTGGTGAGAATCTTTGTCTTCTTGACATTGAGCCTCAATCCATATTGGAGGCTGCAGTCCTTGACACTCTGCAGCAGGTGCTTCAGGTCCTCCTCAGTTTCAGCAACCAGGGTTGTGTCATCCGCATAACGCAGATTGTTGATAAATCGTCCACCAATCCTGACCCCACATTTCTCCTCATAGAGCCCAGCCTCCCGGATAATCTGTTCTGCATATAGGTTGCTCCAACAGAGCAGCTGATAACCTTGAACCATGTGCCTGCGGGATTGCAGCGCTGTTTCTTGCCTCTAAACCACCAGAGCTCATACTCAACTCAAAGGTAGGTGGTTCAAATCCACCATCTGCTCCTTGGGAGAAAGATGGTCAAGCTCCTCCAGGTCATTTGTTGCCTCTGAGAACTCGCTGAAGGGCCAGCTATGAGTTTGGCCTGACTTGATAGCACATAGCAACAACATTTACTGTGCTAAGTGGTTTGTGTAGTCTTATCCAATGCTCACACAAAACTAAAATACTAAACAACAACAACAAAAAAAAACACTTTAAAATACTAAACCTATTTCACAGATGAGGAAACTGAGGCCCAACTATGTAACATGAAGACAACAATCAAAAGTTAATACATTCAAACCTTTGTTTTAAAGCTTCAGGGTACTTTGTACTTTGCAACATTCTATAAATTATCTTTCTGAAAATAGTACAAAATGTTTGAAAAATCCATCAAATATCTACTTTAGAGAAAAGTAAACAACAAAACCTTAAATAAATAAAGCACATGCCACAGATATTTTGGATTATTACAATTTTAATTCATAGCAATCCCACAGTCATCAAAGAAGGAGTTCTTGAGAGAAAAGATGCAAGCGCAACTTCTGAACTGCAATTCTATCTTAGAGTTTCATCGAGGAAAATGAATGTGATTTCATTGAAATGGACAATACAGAATGAGGAAAAGATTTGATCTAGGATTTTAGTAGGTAAGAGACAGCACGCTCAGAATCTGTATTTAACTTCAAAGAATAAATTGTCAATCAGCGCTCAATCCCAAAAACATGTGAAAGAAAGCTGAAAAGCCATCTCTACAAAAACTACAGCAACTGACACATCCTATGGAGAATAGTCATCATAGCACAAATCCCAGAGGATAAAGAAGTCTAGAAATGTAAATTTGAATGTCACAGGGGCAAAACTTGTCTCTAAAGAATTCTCCCAAATAATAGTAGAATGATATTTGAAACATTGAAAGTCAAATTTCAATTTTTTCTTGTGTATTTTCATTATTTGGGTGTTAAAGTTAAAAGGAGTACTTCAAGGTACAGTACCTTCAGGTAGAAGGCTGTCCCACCAATCCTTAAACATGCACACTAAAGGGTGTTAGGAGGATACTTAAGGTTCAGAATTTACCCAAGAAGAAGGAAGCTCTGAGCCAATCAAAACGTCTTCCAAAAACATGCTCCACAGACTAGTCTTTGGGATCCAGTGTTACACAGAACTAGGAGACTTCTAATTTTAGATTATGATCATAGTGTCTATCCCTTCATATCTATATGATATTGGGAAATTAGTTATCTCTAGGGTGCATTTCACTTTGAGAAATGATCTGATAATATGAAGACTTCAGAATTCCCTAAGAATCCATGAGAACCAGTTGAGACAAAATATGGCATGGTTCATATAGACATTGGGATCTTTCTTTTCTCATAAGATTAGGTAATTTTCCAATCTTTCTGCTTTTCAAAAACGTGTTAATTGTGCTTGGAGTTGTAAAGATTATCATCCAAAGAGTCAGATATCCACACTATGGTTACAGATTAAAAGGAGATAATTCTTTGGAGGCAAAGACGTGTGTGGTAGGGAATAATGCATTTCTCTCTCATCTTTGGTATCTTCACTTTATATATTCCTAGTTACAGACAAAGAAGTAGCAATTTGAACAGAGCAAGAAGACACTGCACAGTTTAAAAACAAGTGTGTGTCAGAGTTTTATCTGTTCACCATATTTTCTTTCATCCTGGATTCTGAGAAGGTAGACCATATGAAGAAGATCGCAGCAGCCATGCTATTTTGCCCCAGGAAGCCACAAGTTTATCTGCCAGTTGTTCAAACATACATACTACTTTAAGAGTGGGGCAGGAGCTGGTAATGTGTCTTTTTATCATGTATGGGTTACTATGAGTCAGAACTTACTGCCCTTTAACAAAGCATTAGTGATATTTCCAAGCAATATTTGCCCTTGGCTTTAGACAGACACCTAAAGTAGCGCAGTAAGGTTAGAACGCACATATCCAGTCATTTGTGAATACACCCTGTTCTACTACTACTTCTTTCTCAGAGTCAGGAACCAGAGTGCTATACTGGGAATGTGGGATGAGAATCTGCAAGATGACCACTCCCACACTGAAGAATGGGTGAAGCAGGGCAAGTAAAAAGACCAGAAAATTTTCCTATTCTTTTTTAACTTGCCTTTTTCTTCTTTTATTGCGATTTGAGTGAAAGTTTACAAATATCATTTTTAATCAATGAAACTCTGAAACATTTTTGCTTATAGCATTAGTTAAATATACACAGCATCTGATTTATTTCATATTGTTCTTCCTTTCACTCACCCCATTAAGCGTTCATTGACTATCATTTAAATTTCCACTCCTCTCCTCTTCCCCTCCCCCTGGTAACCCACCATACCAGATTGATTCTTTCTGTAATTCAGCATTTGCTTTGTCAATAAAATACTTTGATGATTTTCCAGGTTTCTAAAAAAAATTGCTTCTGGAAGTTTTTTCTTGATATTTTTCTAAGGGCACATGAGAATTCGGAGCTACCTCCCTCACCTTCTCGATGAAGTTGCTATGTTCCTCTGTATTTTACTCTTCAGCAAGACAATCTACAATTGCTAACAAGATGGGAAAGGACTTATCACAAGATAAAGAAATGAGAACAGGTCAATCACAGAGAAGACGTTACAAAGGATTCTGGAAAATGAAAAGCAAACAGAGTACTGGGTGAAGAAGGAAGACTGGGCTAGCTTCCGCTGAAGCTGTGTGAGGGTTGCATTGAACCCTGCAGATGCTCTAAAAAAGCGGCAGAACTGGAGATAGATCTGTGATTTGGGGCTAAACACAGGTGCAATATATAAATACGAATTTGTGAAACAACACATCCAGAGGACAAGCAGACATATACTTTACCCCCGGGGGTGGGGGAGTGGGGAGTCAAGTGGGTTAGACTTTTCCAAGCCTGAAGGAACTTGGACTTAGGGCAGGTCTGTAAATGGTTTCTAGGGGTGAATGGCTGTGTAGTACATCAGGACAAGCAAGTTCTTGAACCCGAGAGCTCTCAGGCACAGAAAGATCTCTCATCTTCACAGACAGCAGACTGTGAACTTCAAAGTTAGAGTCTGAAAAAATAGACATGAACGTAGTAAGAGGTATGTAGTCCAAATATATGAGACATTTATTTCCTCCTTTCGTAAGACGTGTGAGGCCTCTGTAAAACATTGGGTTGGAAAGAAAACCCTAGTAATTATTTCTTAAACTTATTATCAGCCAACTCAGCTAGGACTTGAAGTTGCATCTCCTGAAAACTCAAGAAAATAAGCACTGGTTTTATATTTGAAGGCTAAAACCAAAACTACGCATATACAAATATTATGTTCTAGGTAGTTCATTTGTTCTTTATAAGAATACGAGGTGACTTTAATATTATTTTTTTTTTTAAAATGTATGTCAGCTCTAAAGCTAAGGACACAGAGAACTGTGCCCAAACATTGTTTAGTGGTTAGAAGGGTTATTTTTCATAATGGCATAGTTGGCAATTTTGAAAGTACATGTGCTTCCATGTGTTCAGGTACTGAGCAAACAGGTTAATATATCATAGATAATGAAAGCCAGGGTTCTTATGCTTGAAGAAAGAAATTACAAAAAAAAAATAGGGAAGTTAACATGAATCCTATGATTTTGGACTGAAATAAAATGTACAGAAATACTAATATAAATGTATTACAAAATGCTAGATAGATGATAGATAAACATGCCTTGTTGTTATTACTATGTGCTATTGAGTCACCTGTGATTCATAGTGGCTCTTTGTACAACAGCTCTGAACTCTGCCCTATCCTGAGCCAATCTCACTTTCTCTGACACACCTACCCCCATTACTCTAGTACTGTGTCAATCCATCTTATCCAGGGTCTTCTTCTCTTGTGCTGTCCCTTCACCTTTCCAAACATGAGGTCCTTCTCCAAAGACGGTCCTTTCCGACCATGTGCCCCAAATCCTACCCTCAAGAAGCAAGTTGGTTTCACTTTCTCCAGGATAGACCTGTTTGTTCTCTTGGTGGTCTATACTATGTTCAGTACTCTTCTCCAGCACCACTACTCAAAGGTATAAACTCTTCTTCTATAGATATGCTAGACAAAGGCAATTCTGTCTATTAAGAAAGTTAGTGATGAGACCCTATTGCCAATAAATAAGACTTTGTTTCCAAAAGTTGTTCTCGAAGACTGAAAGAAATCGCTGCTTCAAAATCTAGAACTGGGGAAGGACAAGATAAGCCCTGGAAAGTGTGTGGTGCAAAGTGGAAGTGCTAGAGATTTTAGAGACAGGTTAAAAAGACACAGGAACCAAACCAATAGCCACATTGGTGGGGCTGTTGCACAGAGTACTGCTGTGAATTAGAGTTGATGGTAAGCTGGAAGTGACTCAGCAACACCTAATGACAATGGTACCAACTCAATGACAGCATTTGAAGCATGATAATAGTGTGAGTTACAGTAGAAAGTGCACCCAGGGTGCTTCTGGAAGGCAAGGATGGCGAAACTTCACTCCTATATGTTGGGCATGTCGTTAGGAGGGGTCGGTCCCTTGGAAAAGACATCATGCTTGGTAAGGTGGAAGGTCAGCAAAAGAGAGGGAGACTCTCAATAAGACATATTGTTCAGTGAATAAAACAATGGGCCAAAGCAGATTGGAGATGATGAGGGCGGCACAGGGCAGGGCAGAGTTCAAATCCTTGCTTCATAGGGTCACTATGACTCGTAGTCGACACAGCAACACCTAACAACAACATCAATTGCAATGAGTCCATACGGATGTACGTAAAATCCCAAATAAAATGGAGGAAAGAAAGTAGTTCCTGACCGTTGAATTGGAATTAGTAAGTGTAGAGGAAATAGAGAATCCCTGTGTGCTAAATTCTTTTTCCAGGCTGTGATCATGTGGAAATGTTGAAAATGAATGGGTATAAATATGAGAAATAGGGTAGGAATATGGTGGTGGTGGTGTTGTTGTTGTTATGTGCCGTCGAGTTGCTTGCGACTCATAGCAACCCTATGTACAACAGCCCTAAACCCTGCTCTGTCCTGTGCCAATCTCACTGCCTCTGACACACCCATCCCAATTACCCCAGTCACTGAATCAATCCACCTCATAGAGGGTCTTCCCCTCCTGCGCTGTCCCTCCACCCTCCCAAGCATGATGTCCCTCTCCAAGGACCTGACCCTCCTTACAACATGGCCAAAGTGTGTAAGACGAAGCCCCAGAATCCTTGCCTTCAAGGAGGAACCTGGTTTAACCCTCTCCAGGATGAATCTGTTTGTTTTCTTGGCAGTCCATGGTACATTCAATACTCTTCTCTAGTGCCACAGCTCTAAGGCATCAATTCTCCTTCTGTCCTCCCTAGTCATTGTCCAACTCTCTGATGCATAACAAGTGATTGCAAAGACCATGGCCTGTATCAGACGCACCTTAGTCTCCAGAGACAGACTCAATTTAATTCCCAGTAATATATCCATTAATGATCAGGATGTTCCCTATTGGATCGATGATAAGAACCTTTGTCTTCTTAGCTTATGATGTCATTGTTATGCTAGTCTTGATGATGCTAACTTGGTTCACATTGTTAAGGCAATGACTCCCAGGTAACTTTATGAGGAGCTGTAGAGGCACAGGGGTTAAAGAATTTGGCTGCTAACCAAAAATTGCTTGTTTGAACCTACCAGCCTTTCCCCGGGAAAATAATAAAGTCTGCTTCCACAGAGATTACAGCCTTGGAAAACTTAAAAGCAGTTTTACTCTGTCTTAAAAGTCTGCTATGAGTTGGAATAGATTCAGTCAGTGGCACCCAGGATTGGACTCTAAGAACACTGGACATTCCATGGATTGCCAAAAGAACAAACAGATATGTCTTGGAGAAAATTCAGCAAAAGATGACAAAGCTTCATCTCACATACTTGCCTAAGAGAGGCTATTCCTTTGGAAAAAACATCATGCTTAGAAAGATGGAGGATTGGCAAAAGAGAGGAAGACCTCCAACAAGATGGATTGACACAGTGACTGCAGAAATGGGTTCAAGTGTGTCAGAGATGATAAGGACAGCACAGTATGGGACAAGGTCTGTTTGTTCACGGGGTCTCTATGAGTTCTACTCGACTTGACAACACCTGATAACAACAACAACATGTCTTCTGATATGATGCACATCAAATACCGCATCATTTCTCAGCTATTTCTCAGCCAGTCATGTGTAACCTTAATATCTTGTGAAGCTGCATCATGTATTCTTAAATTGAAGGACATTCTACAAAATAACTAGCATGAACTCTCCAAAATTATCTATTTCTACACTCTAAACCTAAACCATCTCTAACCCAAACAACGATAATAACCTTTCAGATGGTTTTGAAATGTGCCAAGTTCCCTGGGTGGTAGAATCGTGAACATACTTAGTTGTTAATGTTAAATCTACCCAGAGGAGCCTTGGAATAATCATGGTGTTCTACTCCAAAAAACATAGTCACTGACAACCCTGGAGAGCAAACTACTACTCTAATGGGGTCACTGTAAGTTGGATTCTACTTCATAGTAGGGGTGAACTGCGTTAATTCATAGTTCCTTCACTAGATTGATCTGGGTGAAAGTTAAACCTAAGGGAAATTTAGCAAGATCAGGAAGGCAGAATGAAGTCCATAAATCAATATGCATTAAAAGTTTGCATGGAGACTCAAGTACCAGTGCACCTTGTCATCTGCTGCTAATCTGTTGGCTCACCGGGTTTTTTTCCTCCTGTTAGATGACTGAGCTATTGGGACTTCACACCACAACTTGACAAAGAGGCAACCGTCATAACTGCCTTTCATAATTGTGTGAGTTCTATTTCCTATAATAAATGGTGCATTACCTATTTTGCATACCAACCTGCATTATGCAGATGACACAACACTGCTTGCTGAAACTGAGGAGGACTTGAAGCACTTGCTGTTGAAAGTCAAGGATTGCAGTCTTCAATATGGATTGAAGCTCAATATCAAGAAAACAAAGATTCTCACCACTGGGCCAATTGGCAGCATCATTATGGATGGTGAAGAGATTGAGATAGTTAACAGTTTTGGTTTGCTTGGTTCCACAGTCAACACTCTTGGTAGCAGCAGCCAGGAAATCAAGAGACGAATTGCATTGGGAAAGTCAGCTGTC
>NW_006399753.1:15489693-15502827 GCF_000299155.1 Elephantulus edwardii
ACTCAATGGCACATAACAACAACAACAACAATTGATAAACCTTTCTACTTCAACATATTCTAAATGTCATGACAGAATGATCTTTTCTAATCTGAATATTATCATGTCACCCTGTCCATTAATTAAAACCCGCTATGAATGTCCATTCCTCCCAGGATGAAGACAGACACCCTAACACTGCATGTAGGTAATTGTGTGGCTTGTTCCTATATGCCTTACCCACTTTACATCTCCTCAGGCTCCTTCACACCTTGTTTGGTCCAGCTGCTGTGAATTCTCTCTCTCTCTTTTTTTTCTTAAGAGGTTATTGTTGCTGTTTTTTATTTTTATTTTTTTTTCTCTGTGTGTGTGTACCGTCACATTGGATCTGACTTGTACAGGAGGAGCTGGCCCCTCCTTCTCTGGCAGAGCATCTGATGGATTTGAACCACATATCTCCGGGATTGCAGTGCAGCTTCTTGCCACTAGGCCACCAGAGCTCCCCCGTGTCTTCTTAAACCTATAGATCTTGCCATGCATTCTTTTTTTATTATTATTAAATTTTATTAATTTTAATGAACATTTACAGAGATTTTGGGTTTCCATTCATTCATTGTTGCACTATTTTCTCTACCCTCCCCCCACCATGCATTCTTAAAGCATGGAGCTTTGCATATTCTGTTTCATCACCCAGGAACTGCCTCCCCTTCCTATTTCACCTAGTTACCCCTTCTTATCGTTCAGTTCTATACTTGTGCTGGTCAAATCCGCCATCCTGGGCTTTTGTGACATCAAATTATCTTCCTCATATTACTTACTACAGTAAAGTACAAAAATGAAATTTTACTTTTGCACGGAAAACTTCTCAGATAACATCTATCACCACTGCCAAATGATAAGCTACTTAAAGACAATATGCGGTTTTGCCCATCATTATTTCAAGATCTCCATAGAGATTCTAGAACACGACTATTGTTGCTAGCTGCAGTATTGGTCAGCCTCCATTTCTCCAGTGGCCTTATACACAACAGGATAAAATGCTGTTGGGTGTTGTCCATCCCCCTCAGAGGTTGTGGATCAGAATAATGTGATGCATAGCATTTTCACTGGCTAATTTTCAAGATAACTCCACTAGGCCTTCATCTTGTTCTGACTTACCTGTTAGAAGACCTGTTAGACTTCTGTTAGAAGCTCTGCCAAAACTCATTCAGTATTAAGTGACACAACATAGTGACCTCCATGGGCAGATAGGGGACAGCCATACAGAACGAGTGGATGAATGGATGAATAGATGAGTAAAATTACATCCGGGTTCTTATAATAGACACCCTTTTAAATGAAACAACTTTGAGTAAATTTCTGGTACCTTTCACCAAGCAGAAACTTCAATCCACACCTAACACTTGTGAGTTTTCCTCCTAAAATCAAAACAGTGATGTCCACCTTGCCAGTCTGGCTGAGTTACTGCTGGAGTCGAGTGAATTTGCAATGAGAGAGCCAGTGTTTTAAAGCTGAGTCAGCCTTAGTCAGCCTGTGTCTGTCCTAACACATTTTGGCTGGGTAGAGACTGGCTGCAGATCTTCAGGGACTGAGCACGTCACATAATTAGAACTCAACGGTGCCTGTGAAGGTGTCCTCGTTGTGGGGCTTGGATAGTGGCACAGATTGGCACTGATGGCTTAGTAAGAAATTTTACCCAGATACTGGAGAAGAGACTCCAGTGACAACTTGCTAAGACAGGTTTTGCAACCAGGAGAGCAACGTGGTTAAGGTTCAGGGGGATGTAGTTAGAGATACAAGAGGCTGTCTGTGCTTCTGTTAGCCAAGTAGTACATCAGTTGCAATCACTGAATATGTCACCAGTCAGAAAGGGGGGGACATAAGAGGATGAACTCATCAAATGTATTATAATCTGATGATCTCACATAACATTTGTTTATAGTACCCAGTGACTCTTGGTTATGTGCTTCTCTGACAGAGGGTGTGTGTGTGTGTGTGTGTGTGTGTGTGTGTGTGTGTGAAGCCCTCTGGCAGTGTTTCAAAAGCACAATTGTGCAAGATAAGAGTAGCAAAGATCTCTCTGTAGTAATGGTGACTTCCACCCTTCCATCACTTAACGCAGATAAATGCAAGATAAATAAATCACATGCCCACATGTGACTACAGTCCTATATCAGCCAAAGGAGCCGCCCAAACAGACCAAGGTACTCTTCTACCTAAAACATTGCAATATTGTTGTTGTTATGTGCTGTCCTGTCGCTTGTGATTCATAGCGACCCTATGTACAACAGCCCTAAACTCTGCTCTGTCCTATGCCAATCACACTGTCTCCGATACACCCACCCCGATTACCCTAGTCATTGACTCAATCCACCTCATAGAGGGTCTTCCCCTCCTGTGCTGTCCCTCCACCCTCCCAAGCATGATGGCCCTCTCCAAGGACCGGTCCCTCCTCACAACATGTCCAAAGTATGTCAGACAAAACCTCAGAATCCTTGCCTCCAAGGAGCAGCCTGGTTTTACCCTCTCCAGGATGAATCTGTTTGTTTTCTTAGCAGTCCATGGTATTCTCAATACTCTTCTCCAGTACAATAGCTCAAAGGCATCAATTCTCCTTCTATCCTCCTTAGTCATTGTCCAACTCCCTGATGCATAACAAGTGATTGCAAAGACCATGGCCTGTATCAGATGCACCTTAGTCTCCAGAGTGACACCATTGCTCTTCAGTACTTTGGAGAGGTCCCTAACAGCAGACTTTCCCATCACAATACGTCTTTTAATTTCCTGGCTGCTGGTGCCAAAAGTGTTGACTGGGAGCCAAGCAAACTAAAGCCGTGAACAATCTCAATCTCTTCACCATCCATCCTGATGCTGCCAATTGCTCCAGTGGTGAGAATCTTTGTCTCTTGATATAGCAGATACATAAAAAACCCCACATTTCAATAGCTTAATATTAATTCATGATAAAGAGAAAATCCTTAGTGAGCCCATAAGACCTCTGTTGTTCTGGGTCCTACCTACCTTTTCAGACACAACATCTTGTCCCTTGTCTGCCAGTGTGTCTGTCTATATTTCTTTCTGCATAGGTTCTGTTTTGTTGTTCGACTTCTCCATGGTCTGCCCAGCGAGGTGACATTTGCCTGTGGTGCCTCCTTTTCCTGAAATGCAGCCCCTTTCATTCTCTATTGGGTTAAACACTCTGTCCAGTTGCGCTCTTATCCTAACTTATGGACCTTTCCTAATTTTCAAGTCATTTATGTGCCTGTCTGAGTGATGCTGGACTCCAAGCCCTGAGGACGGAGCTGAGGGACTGCTTGGTTTTGCTCATCCTTCTATGTTCAGTCATTAGCACAGTGTCTGCATTAAAAGAAATTCAGTAAATATTTGGAGATGATATCAATGGATTTTAAGCCATGCCTGCCACATGATTTGATTAATGCTCTGTGACTATTGCTGTGCTTATTATATATTCCCTCTCCTGCAAAATTCATGGGTGGTATAAAAAACCAGAAAGCATACATGCAAAAATATCTCTGCACATTTTTTAAAAGACTAACTTCTTCCTCAGGTCTATGTCTGACTTACAAGTATACCCTGGTCACCTCACCTCCCTCCCACTCTCTTCAAGAAAACAAGGTCCTGGTCCTCAGGAGAACTGCACCAAGAACTAGCAAGTTGATGGTCATTAACACTGAACACAGACGTTTTCCCATCCTATTATTTGTTGGACAGTGTGTGTGGATTTTTTTATGAGACTGTCTCAGGGAGCTGCAGGAAAGCTGCCAGTGTATTTCTGAAATGATTTCTGACAATCTATTTCCATCAGCTTCCTCCAGTTCTGCACCCATTAACACATCCCTTTGAGATTCAATTTCATTCAGAACTCCATCAGTTCAAAACCACATGAATCAAATTAAACGCCAAGAGATTTCATCAAAATACTCCAGCTAATTTTAACTAATTTCACTCAGCTTGATAACCACAAACACAGAAATTTATGTCATTTTTTCCAGCAGTTGCAAAGACTGATGATTTTCTATCTGTTTGGTTTTTGTTGCTTAATAAGGAACATCTCTGGATGTTTCACTACTGATTTTCTAATTTCCACATATTCTTTAATTGCTAATAATGTGAAGGAGCCTGTTGTTGCCGTGCAAGGAGCTATGTTGATGGAATATGTTCTATGTCACACTGCTGTTTGAAAAGTTAAGGGTTCAAATCCACCAGCTGCTCCACAGGAGAAAGATGGGCATTCTCCTCTAGTAAACCTTAATTGTCTTAGAAACCCGAGAAAAGGTCACTGTGAGTTGGAATCTACTCGATGGCAGTGTTTTTGTCTGTTTGTTTATTTGTTTTGGTATTGGAAGGATTGTGATCCATTTTAAAAAAATAACAAGACTTTGAAAACCCTATGGACAGTATAGGACAATTAGACTATTAGATATTAGCACTGGAGACTAAGTCCTCATACAGGGAAGCACAACAATGGAGGAGGGATAGTTGCAAGCAGCCACTGATAATCAGGATGGATTGACAGGGTGCCTGTGGCAATGGGGTCAGGTGTGTCAGAGAGGTGTGTCAGTGAGGCTGGCTCAGGATAGGGCAGGGCTCAGAGCCATTGTTCATAGGGTCGCTATGAGTCTAGTCGGTCGACTCAACAGCACAACAGCAGCATTGCTCCTACGAGTGTCTCAGTCATTTTCTCACTTGGAAACTGCGGCTTTGATTTTGCAAGACAGAGAAGGTAGAGATCTCTTAGGGACATTTTTGGTCAGATGAGGCTCACTGTCTTAGGAGAGTACATAATATGATCCCAGGAAATAATTAAGAGAGCGCTCTGGTGGCTTAGTGGCAAGAAGCTATGCTATAGTCCTGAAGGCACGCTGTTTGAGGCCACCAGCTGCTCTATGGAAGAAGATGGGCAATCTCCTCCCGTGCGATTAACCACCTCTGAAAACCTGCCGGAGGGTCAGCTACGGGTCAGTTCCGACTCTACCATACACAACAACATTATGCTTGAAATTCATTATAAATGTGCTCATTTTGGTCAAGGGAGCATAGTTTTTACAATGTTTTTACGTTTACGCTCATTATTTTTTTTATCTCTGCTGCTAACAATTGGGCTTTATGTTCCTAACTTGCAAATGCTACTTATAACATGTATGTTTTCCTCAGTGTCTAACCTGGTACTAAAACAAGAGCCTGAAAATTATTTGTTCTAAGAAATAACTGAACTAAGCAAGAAAGAATAACCTGGAAAGTGTTCTTTTTGGTCTAAACCAAATGACGCTAACTCTTCTCCTGACTATAGACATCTATCTTGGAATTTCAGAACCTGGCACGTACAAATGACTTGTGAGACCATGGAATTGGAGGCCACTTCAGAGTCTTCTAGACTAAGTTTCCAACAAAATGAGCGTCTACTTTCCAGCCTGTATGATAAGGAATCTGTTCATTCATTCTTACAAATGAAATGTATTTCTTTGGTTTCAACTGTAACCCAGTCCAATGAACAAGATTTAGTCCCTAGTCTACCCGTGTATATCATTTAGCATTGAAGGAAGACTCCGGATGGGATAGTTTGTGAGGAGTTGGGACGACTGGCTCTTCTTCAGCAGCTCTGTGGGAGAAAGATGGACAGTCCCCTGAGAGACTTACAGCCTTTGAAAAGTTGCTGAAGAGCCAGTTACGAGTCCATTTTGACTTCCAGGCAGTAAGTGTTATATATTGCTGTTGTGCACTATTGATCCAGCTGTGGGTGTTCAGAGGCGGTAAATCACACAGGATGAGACCACCCATCTTTCTCCCACAGAGCAGCGGGTGGATTTAGAGAACATGGCTTTGGGTTGGCAGGTCAGCTCAGTTGCACTAAAAACTCCTAAATTTTATATAATAAAGAACACATGGATTAGATGTAATCATCCATGAATTGACACAGTGACTGCAGCAGTTGGCTCAAATGTTTCAGAGGTGACAGGGTGGCACAGGATAGGACAGGATTCAGGTCCACTGTTCACCGTATCTCTATAGTCATACTCAATCTGAAACATCTAACAGCAACTATTTCTATAACTTTATATATTTGTGTGTGGGGGGGGTGGGTAGTGGTGGTGGTGATAAGTGCTGTCGAGTCAAGTATGACTCACAGCAATCCTATGAACCTTGAACCCTGTCCTATCCAGTGCCATCTTCCCACTTCTTGACACACTAGAATCCGTTGCAGCAGTCACTGTGTCAATCCACCTGGTTGAGGGCCTTCCTCTCCTTCATTGACCCTCCACCCTTCCAAGCATCGTGTGCCTCTCCAAGGAATAGCCCCTCCTAACAATATGCCCAAAGTATGTGTGTGTGTGTGTGACAAAGCCTCATCATTCTTGCCTCCAAAGAGCACTCTGGCTGCACCCTCTCCAAGACATATTTGTTTGTTCTTTTGGTCGTGATAATTTATATACATATGTATGTGTGTATATGTATGTATATATGTATATATGTGTGTGTATAAAACCATGATTATATATGTGTGGATCTGCTGAGAGGTGGTTCACACTCAACAGTACACAACAACAACAACATATATACATGGTTGTGTGCCATCAAGTCAGAATCAACAGCTGAGCCTCCAGAAGGTTCTCAGAGGCAGTAAATCACCTTAGAGGAGATTGTCCATCTGTCTCCTGTGGAGCAGCTCGTGGATTCAAATCTTGTTTTAGCGTTAGCAGTACAACTTCTTACCACCAGACCATCAGGATGATTTATGGCCTCTGAAAATCCACTGGAGTGTCAGCTATGAATCAATCCTGACTCTAAGGCAATGTGTTTGAGTTGTGTGAAGGAAGCAATTATTGTGGTTGATCTGCAGAGTGTTGTGAGACAAGGGGCGATCAATGGCCTCTGTTTGAAAACTTCCACTAATGGCTGCTACTAGAAGTGGGAACAAAGACCCGATCCCATTCTTGGGAAGCCCAGAATGTTGAAAGGTTTTTCTCGAAGCAACTTGCCAGTGCATATCCAGACAGATGAAAGTGTTCATGCTCCTTATCTCAGAAAACCCATTCCAAAGGATTAATCTTAAAGAAATAGTTTAACAAAGAAAAGGAACAAAATAAATGTATGAAGTTATTTATTATGGAATTAATTGCAAGCAAAAAATCCTTAAAATATTATAAATAAAATTATGAGCTGTTCTGATAGCTCAGGAGATTTTTACGAACTCACTGAAATTACAATTATGAAGACATAATTCATCGTAGGAAATGATGATAGAGTATAAAGCAAATAAAGATAACTGTAAAAACTAGGTTGCATCTGCTTTTGTAAAATATGCGAGCAAGGGCTGGAAAGGAACATGGGGGAAGAATCAATGTGGTAAAGGGGTTGGAGATCATTTTTTAAAGACATTTTTCATAAGTTTTGCTGGTTACTGCTTTTGATTTTTGGCTTCAGAGAGATTTCATGCTCCCTTGGGAATATTTCCAGCCCAAGGAAATCAAAATTGTTCTCTGGTAAGTATACCATAAACTTCCCCCAATAAATTTAACCATAAGCCTAACTGAATCAGAGGAAATTACTCCTCTTTGGAATCATAAGTCTTCTGCAAAGTCCAAGGCTAAGAATGGAAAGATACAAACATAAATCTGGGATCAAATCCAGAAGGCCAAACTTCATTTTAATGTTTTGGGGAAAAGGCTATGTGCTTCTAATATTTTTTAGTTTATCTTCTGTTACGGACATACTGCCATCAGCCCTTCAGGGAAGATCACTCTTTCCTCTACTGTTTTTCTTATGGACACACCAAGAAGTTAGCTATCTTTGTTCATAATAAGTTCGATGCACTCCCTAGAATTTACTTAACCACATAATCCCTTTTCATTCTTCATTGGTCTGTTACAGGCTATATAACGGCAAAGGTATAGTTTCAAAGAGAGTCAATAAGATCTGTTGAATATTCACCCCTTAAAAACTTAAATGCAAAATGTCCTGGCGACAACCAATCCTTCAACAATCAAATGATAGAAAATACAGATGGCTACAACCAGGAATACCCATGATGGCTACAGCCGCCTCAAAGAGCATTTCATATCTTTCATCAGGAAAGACTTGGCAAGAGTCAACTTTACCGTGACTGCTCTCTCAAGTTCAAATTGCCTTGTCCATCATACGTCCTTCACCATAAGAATGAAAAATTCCTGCAGAGCAATTATTTAATGAAACATATGACACTTTTAGACATTTAAAATTAGAAAGTTCTAGGGCACTCTGGTGGCCTAGTGGCAAGAAGCTGCACTGCAATCCCAGACTCCACCAGTTTGAATCCACCAGAAGCTGTGCAGGAGAAGGAGGGGCAACCTCCTCCTGTACCAGTCAGATCCAATTTGACAGTACACATTAAAAATAATAAAATAAAATAAAATAATAAAAAAATTGCAAAGTTCTTTCAAATAAAAGAATTTGCCATCTCACAGTGACCCTATGGGACAGATCGTTTCCGAGGTTGTTATTCTTTATGGAAGCAGAGCCATCATTTTCCCCCAACAGGGCAGGATTCGAACCACCATTTTCTGATGAGACGCCAACACTGTGACAGGACGACTGATGAACGCTGAACTCCCCTCAAGCCCATGTGACAGAGTGGAACTGCCCCACAGGGTGTTCTAAGAGATACTTTTTCTGAGGTCAAATGGTCAGCCATGCTCTTCTCTTGAAGAGTGGTAGATTTGTGAGTTCAAATCCTCCCTTTTTAGATTAGCAGCCAGCTGCGTAGTGCATCTCCAGGCCTCCTGTTATAATGATTCTACTTCTAGAGGAAAGAAAGATTTCCTCAGGTAACCTGCCAAAAAAGATCATATTACTTCCACAGACAAAATACCAGGCTGGCTGCAGACTTCTGCACAGCAACATTCAACTTTTGAGAACAACATCTATGAAGCAATTCCTTAGGGAAAGAAAGTAAGATAAAAAGATCATATATACAGGCAAAGCATTGTTCACAAATAAAAAAAAAGACAAAGATTTTGAAACTTTGAAAGTACTTATGAAATACAGTGCCAAGTTACCCTTGAAGAATCTTCCAAAGTTCAGTCAATTAAGAGGTAAGTGGGTAAGGAGTTACGCTGTCAGCTGAAAGGCAGCTGATTCCAACAGCCGTTCTGAGAGGAAAGGGGGTAATTCTTTCCTGTGCAATTCACAGCCTCTGAAAACCCTCTGGAGGGTCAGACCCAACAGCAATGAGTCAACAGGAGTCCTGGTAATACAGTAGGCTAACTGGTGGGATGCTAATGGAAAGGTCATCAGTTTGAGCCCACCAGTCACTCTGAGAGAGAAAGATGAGGCAATCTCCTCACTAAGATTGATAGATAGCCTTGGAAACACCATGGAGGGTCCCCATCAATAGGAACTCACTCTGTGGCAGTGGGGATTCACTTGGGGAGCAGGAAGAGGAGGAACTCTAACAAATATACTAGGAGCTAACAACAAATCACTTTACAAATAACTCTGTGAAAAACGAAGGAGCCCTGGTAACACACTATGTTACATGTTGGAGCACTGAAAGGCTGACGGTTTAAAACCAACAGCAGGCCCGTAGAAGAAAGAGGAGATTCTCCTCCCATAAAGATGTACAGCTTCAGAGACCTGATGGAGGGTCACTGTGAGTTGCAATCAAATTTATGGCAATGAATTTGATTTTTTTTTTGTATGAATAGGTAAAATACAGTTTACAATTAAAGCTATAAAATCATGATATAAATCATGACTTTGTAAAAATGCATTTAATTCCCAGAAGTCAGAAAGGGAAAAAAATATTTTGGAGGGTACTAGAAATGTGCTAAATGCCTCTCTTATGTTGCAGAGCTCTTTAAAAATACTTTCAAATAATCCCATTTTTTAAAAATCCTACTCAAGAACCATTAAAAAAGGCTTGAAGCACTTATAAGTATACTTAATGAGAAATTTGTAAGATCTGTATGAAGAAATGTTAGAATTCTCTCAAAAGACTCAGACATCAATAAAACTAAAAGCAAACAACTCAACTTGAAACCAAAGGAAGGCATGTGGTATTCTTGGATGTAAAGACACAGCCAGAGATATCGGTCAATTATTCCTTCCTTACTTTACAAATATAAAATTTTTAAAGTTGGTGTAATAAAAAATGCAAACAGACAAGCTTATTCTCAAGTCAGTACAAAAAGACATATTTCAGTATAATATTCCGTGAACAAATTATTCAGTAAATATATTACTCAGTAATGAGGCTAGAGTAATTACTCTAACTAGCCATTCCAGTAAATGATAAAGGCTGCAGAAATTAAAATAGCATTACATTGCCACATGAACTGTAAAAACAGGAGCATAGTGAAGAGCATAATGGAGGTGAATATGTATTGGACCCAAATGCAGGGGTATTAACAGGTGGCTGTGTATACAAGCTGAGAAAATATTCAATTAGTGGTGTCAGTGTAATTAGGTAAACATGTCAGCACAAGGGGCTATAATTTATATTTAATTCCTACGTCATTCTTTACAGCAAAATAAATCCCAGACCTAAGGTTGCATATAGAAGTGTACTCGGGGTGGGTGGAAAGGGATGGGGTAATTGTATAATAATGAATTTTTTTTTCTTTTTCTTTTTGGAGAGGGGAGCAAACTGGTGGGGAGGGGTGGGCAGGGAGAAAAGTGCGGCAATGAATGAATGGAAATCCAAAACCTCTGTAAATGTTTATTAAAATTAATAAAAAAAATATATAAAATCACAGAAGTTCTAGAAGAAAATAATCTCAGAAACTTTTAAGGGGATGTTGGGAAATAATGTTTGTGTAGTAAAATCTCTTCTAAGTACAACATAAATCCAGAAGACTGTAGAGACTTTTTTTTTCTTTTGTCTCCACGTGGAGGTTAGTGTTTGTTACTACTGGTAAAGCAGAGCTGAACTCTTAGCCTCTCAAGTCTAATCATTATTTTTTTTCAGTGATGTTGTGTTAACTACCCCTTATTTTATATAGCTTTTCCCTTCACTCCACTTAAATATGCATCTTTTAGTCTCAAAACTCAGACTCAGTTCCATCTGTTGCTTCAGAGCTGACGTAGGGCTAACCACACAATGGGTTTGCAAGAGCCTATAACTCACAAAGGAGGATATTGCCCGTATTTCTCCCTAAGGCATTGCCTTCAGATAAGCCATGCAATGCCCTACCTTCTATGCCAGCCAAGTTTCTTGCTTTCTAACTACTGGCTATGTAATTTCAATTACTATTTGTAGGGTGTTTTTTTTTTTCAAATTCAGCATGATAAAATACATGTAAAGTCAAAAGACTAAAGAATAAAAATACAAAATGCATTACAGATAAAAGCGGTTTCTAATACTGTGCAAAAATCACCTTTAAATTAATAAAGGAAATGTGCCAAAATTCTGATAATTAAAATGAGCAAAGGGCACAAACAGTCAATTCACAGAAATTGAAACCCAAATGTGAAGAGACGTACTGTTGTTGTTGTTGTTTAATGTCGTCGAGTCGTAGATGACTCATAGCGACCCTATGAAGGAACAGCCTGAGCACTGTTCATACATAGAGTTTCCGGAGGCAAGCCATTTCGGAAGTGGATGCTGCTCCTGCTTCCAGGCTTGATTTAGTCGGGAAGCTCCAGCCAACACTGTCCACCATGGGTACCCGTTACCATGATTGGCACATCACTGTCACAGGCTTCAGCATCACAGCAACCACAAGTTACCTCTGTACAGCACCGCACAGACCAGTGCTATACCACCTCTTCTCGTGCCTCCCCTAGTGCGAGAGGAAGAGACGCACAGCCTCTTTAAATTGTTGTTGTTCTTATGTGAACCGTCCATCCAGAACTGACTCACTGACCCTCTAAAGCTGTTAACTGTACAGTAGGAGACTGTCCGTCTTTGTCCAGTGGAGCAGCTGGTGGATTCCAACCTCGTGCCTTTAGGTTGGCAGCACAACTTCCTACCACTAAGCTACCAGAGCTCACAGAGATATGCAAACTGATACTATAATGGAGTTACTGTTGTTACATAACTTAGCATCAGCAGCAACCCATAGCTGACCCTACAGCAACTTTTCGGAAGCAGTAAATTGCACGGGAGGAGATTATCCATCCACGCACAAAGCAGCTGGTGGATTCAAACAGCATGTCTTTGGGATTGCAGCACAGCTTCTTACCAGTCAACCAGAGCCACTTATATAATAGGTTGTTGTTGTTGTGTGCTGTCGCGTTGGAACCAACCCATAGCTGACCCTTAGGTGAGTTTCAGAGGCAGTTAATCTCCCGGGAGGAGATTGCCCATCCTCCTCCCACAGAGAAGCTTGTGGATTCAAACCCCGTGCTTTGGGATCACAGCGCAGCTTCTTGCCAGTAGGCCACCAGTGCCCCCTCTATAATAGGGTACCATTCCCGTTACATCAGACTGGCAAAAAGTAAAATCACAGCACTGGTTTTCCATGTGTATTTGTGGCTAGAATACAACTTTATATGTATCTTCAATTTAACCTTGAGGCATTCCTGCACCAAGAAAAAAAATATGTGTGTGCCCTGCAGAATGACTTATAGGAGCAAAAGTTACACAGAGACCTAACTTTCCAACAATGGAGGAATAGATCAATAAATTACACATATCCAATTCAGTCAAGAACAACAACAAAAATAGGAAATGTCTTTACATACAAATGTGGAATAAATCCTCAAGATAGAATGTCAAACAGTTTAGCTTAATTAGTGAAGAATGCCTGCCTTGAGCACTGAGCTCTTTTAAAGAGCTGTCTAGATGAGATCAAACTGACAAAAGTAACTTGAAGATTTGGGCAGGAAGTTTAGGGGGCAATTTATGTCAGTGGAGGAGAAACCATTCAGGAGAAGAGGGGGAGAATAATACAACTTGAGTGTAATCACTCACTAACTTGTACAGATGTTGTTGTTGTGTTTAATGCTGTCAAGTCGTAGACGACTCATAGCAACCCTATGAACGAACAGCCTGAGCACTGTTCATACATAGAGTTTCCAGAGGCAAGCCATTTTGGAAGTGGATGCCGCTCCTGCTTCCAGGCTTGATTTAGTCGGAAAGCTCCAGCCAACACTGTCCACCATGGGTGCCCATTACCATGATTGGCACATCACTGTCACAGGCTTCAGCATCACAGC
>NW_006399753.1:15503022-15504600 GCF_000299155.1 Elephantulus edwardii
TAATGCCGTCGAGTCGTAGATGACTCATAGCGACCCTATGAACGAACAGCCTGAGCACTGTTGGGCTTAAGGCCGCCTCCTGGTTCAAACCCTAGGCCCAGGCTGGCTAGCCTCACTCCAGGGACAGAGCAAACCTGCACGTCAAACACATTCCCAGAAAAGCAGTCCACTCCAAAAGCTTGCCACAATTTCTGCACTCCCACCACCACGCTCCTGCCCTCTGGAAAGATTTGGGCAGGAGGTTTAGGGGGCAATTTATGTCAGTGGAGGAGAAACCGTTCAGGAGAAGAGAGGGAGAATAATACAACTTGAGTGTAGTAATCACTCACTAACTTGTACAGATAGAAATTGTTAAATTGGTGTATGTTTTGCCATGCATATTTTCAACAATAATGTGTGTGTGTGTGTGTGTGTGTGTGTGTGTGTGTGTGTGTAACAAACTGCTGTCAAGTCAGTTCCACCTCATAGCAGCTCCACATTGGGTTTCCAGACTGTACCCCTTAACAGGAGAACTTTATCCATCTTTCTCCCTTCCAGGCTCTGGACACCTTGAACTGCAAAAACCTCAGAGCTTATGGCTTAGGAACTCCAGATAAGGGACAGCACCAGAGCTCACTTCAAGCAATAAATGTGCAGACAATAAAACAAACGTGTAAACAGTAATGCACATGTTAGTGTATGTGTGTGTGAGAGAGAGATTTTGACTATGTATTTTAAAACACAAACTACCTCATACTAGCTATACATAAGAACCTAATCATTGTGTTTATCTATCAAAAGGACAAGTGGGTGTCTAAGAGACAGAAAAAGAGAAAAAAGATCTGATTTTTTTTCTTCTTCTTTTTTTCTTAAGAATTTCCTCTGGAGATTAAGATCAAACCAGGGAGAGAGAAATGTGAAGTTTTTATATGTTTCTATATTTTTTCCTGTATGCTTATTTCTGTATTTTCTTATTTAACATGTGTTATTTTTATCAAGGTTTAAAACCTCAAAAAGTGCATATAAAAATAATTTTAAATAATTGTTCTATTTAAAAGACGTTCACACTGTTCTGCTATTTGTGCCAATTTTAAGACTTGGGAGTACATTGCTGCAACCAGAATAGAGACAAAATGTTCAGTGAATTACAGGAACGCAGAAGCAGCTTCGGTTCTGTGCCACAGGGCTGAAGCAGGCAGATGGGTGGTTACCAGGAAATTGATGGTGGGAAGGTGCAGGTTAAACTTTCTCTTGAAAGGTATTAAATTTACCAAAGTTCAAAAGTCTTGTAAGCACAGAATATATAAAACTTACTGTGTCTGAGTTCATTCTAACTCATAGTAACCCTGTATGGCGGAGGAGAATCACCCTATAAAAGTTCCAGAGGCTGAAAACTTCACAGAAACAGAGTGCCATATCTTTCTCCCATGGAGCATCTTTTGTTTTTTTATGGAAAAGTAAAAGAAAAGATTCTTTCATTGTTTTACAAACCCTCCCCCAGGTTCCCTCCACCATGTAGCCCTCGCTCTAGACTCCTGTGATGACAGAAATACCTAGTCATATATCTCTTTTAAACAGTTTTCTCCCTCCTCTGTTTCA
>NW_006399753.1:15506027-15529292 GCF_000299155.1 Elephantulus edwardii
AAGGAAGGAAGGAAGGAAGGAAGGAAGGAAGGAAGGAGTGTGGAAATTGCTCACCTTGCTCCCACAGAGCAACTGGTAGATTTGAACCATTTACCTTTGGGTTGGCTGATCCACACCTTACCACTAAGCTCCCAGAGCTCTCTATAGAGTATACATATATAGCATGAACAAAAGCATAGAGGCACACAGAACCTGTCATGTTTGAGAAGCCATGTCTTTTCATCTATTGTAAGAGGAAGGATGTTCCCAGGAGAGATGGCTACATATAATCCAGAGATGAGAAAAAGAGATTGGCAATACTAGTGCTAAGGACCTGGAAAACCACATAGAGAAATGTTGACCTTAGTAGATTCAAGAAAATCCAAACCTACCAGTTGTCAGAATGCCCTAGGGAGCTTTGGGAGGGGCAGGGGGAGGATCTTAAGCCTTCACTCCAGATTGTAAGGGGTTAATCTGTAATTTAAAACTAACATCCCCTACCAAGCTCAAGGGTCACTATCAGTCTACGATTTGATGGCACTTAACAATAACAACGACAACATAGAGAGAGCTACGTTGGCCTAGTGGACAGACGGTTATGGTACCAAGCCCAAGGTGGGTGATTTTAATCTGTGACCTTCAGGCTTTGTTTAAAAAAATTTTTTTTCAAACATTCTTCTAAATGGTATAGCATTGGTCTGTGCATTGCTGTACAGAGGTTACTGGTTACTGTGATGCTGAACACTGACACTGATGTGTCAAATGGGATCATGGTTATCTATAGTGGACAGTGTTGGGTGGAGCTTCCTGATTAAAACAAGCCTGGAAGCAGGAGTGGCATCCATTTCCAAAATGGCTTGCCTCCTGAAACTCTGTGAACAGTGCTCCGGTCTTTCAGTCATAGTGTCACCGTGAGTCGTCTATGACTCGACAGCACTTAACAGCAACACCAACCCCTTATCATCGCCATCAAAAATGAGAACTGCTTAGAATTCTGTCCTGGGCTTGAGAAACATCAGTCTTGTCTTTGAGAAGGGAGAAATGGAATCAGGAGACTAAGAAGAATTAATTATAAGTATATTCTCACTCCTTACAGCCAACAGACTGAAACTTAGAACCTCTTTTCCAAGACCTTAGAGTCCTGAGCTCAGTTCTGACCTGTGGTAACAGCGGTGCCAGAAGAGAATGGAGAAGAGAGTGGGGAAGGAGAGCAGCTGTTAGCGACCACCTTCACCCTGCCTCTCCCTCCTGTTCCTGTCATGTTCCTGTTCAGAATCTCCAGTCAGGAAGTGACTCGTGGACACCAGAACAAGCAAGTACTTTCACAAAAGTTCTTCAGCAGAACCAAAAGTCTTTTTCTTTTTAAACTCCAATTGTCACAATCTAGAACCAGTGCATTATCTGGGCAGCAGATTTTGCAGGACCTTTGAACAACTAATTCAGCTGTTGCCATCAACTCCCCGGTGGACGCCAATTGCACAAAAGCTGCACGTCAGGAACTGGTGATGCTCATAACTGCCCCCAAAGACCCTCATTCAGTAAAAGGCTCACTTCACCCACTCAGCATCTATCTGCTGAGCACAGAGACATTGCACACGAAGATGCCTTACACACAGTTCTGCCCTCAAGACTTGAATGTCTTCCCAGTGATCACCGGCTCTGCTGCTGCAGTGTCTTCACCCAAACCAATGTCACGGCAGGTCCTGGCAGGGAAAGACCATCACACGGTGGCAGCAGTCCAAAGGACGAGTCTTCAGTAGAGTTGTCATCAGTCGCCATCCAGCTGGCCCTACCCCATCGCCATGCCATGTACAGTGGAACGGAACACTCTTCAAAGGGTCTCAGATCTGACCGTTGGTTCGTAGAGTTCATTGGCTGATTTTTGTTGGAAATAGATTGCCAGGCCATTCTTCCTAGTCCATCATACTCTGGAAGCTTTGCTGAAACCTGTTCAACATCATGGCAACATGCAAGCTTCTACTAATAGTCAGGAATCAAACTCAGCTTTCCTGCCAGAAGGAAAGCGTGTTATCACTGAATTACCAGTACAGCCACTGCTCAGAATGGTAAGGGTCTTTAAAAAACATCATGTCCTTTCTCTTCATCTTTCCTCAATGCTATATTACATTGTTTTGACTACATAAATATTTATTCTAGTAAATCTATTCTATTATTCCAAGCTGACCCTCCTGCAGGGTTTCAGAGGCAGCTAATAGCACCGCAGGAGATTGCCCAACCTTCTTCCACGGAGCAGCTGGTGATGATGATAATAGAAACATTATTATTCATAGTTAAGTTCAGCAAGGTGTTAAAATGACTTTTCTTGTTGAATTTTTCCACATCCCTGGAGTTATCCTAGTGTGAGAGTCCAGGTAGCACAGTGTTTCAGTGTTTGAAGACTTTGTATGCTGATGTACCAGTGACTCCATAGAATAAGGAATGTTCTTGTGACTTGCCCCATATGGAGTACAGCCTTGTGAAACCCGCGGGGCAGTTCTGTGCTGCCTTTGTATTCTTACTATGGCCAGAATTGACTCCACAGCAGTGTTCTGGCTTCATTTTTAGATCCTAAGTAATTCTGGCAAGTTTCATTCCCTAGCTCAACACAGAACATTACTTTAAAACACATTCAATATTACCTAATCCAACTTACTTAGTTTATAAATGAGAAACTGAGGTGCAGAATAATACATAGTTCAGGCTCACAGGAAGTGGGGAGGAAACTTAAAGCCAAATCCTATCTCCTCCCATCTTCCACCGTGAACCTCACAGACTGGGGATTCCAGTTTCAACTGTCATGTCATTATCTTCCTGAGTAGGATATGAGTGGAAGTGAGCTTCAAATTCACCCTATCTCTTTGTAAAGATGTACCATGGTCTATTTCTGCAAAGTGTTTATGAAGTGTCTTAAAAAAAATAACACAGCTAAGGCACCAGATTTCTGACTTAAGTGTCTCTAATCATTTTACTCAAAGTACATAATAATGGAGGAGAGAATTTACATGTATATTCACCCGTGCTAACTCCAGACCTATACGACACTCTTTCCATTAAATTTTAAGGCTAGACTCTTCCCCCGCCCCTCCACCTCTAGATAAATGCCGTCAGTCTTCCAGAGATGGCATATGATGCTAAGGTAGATTTTGTTTCTTTTCCTTCCAACACAGACTGAGCTTGAATCAAACCTTAAAATGAGATTGCTGATAGTTAGAATGAAAGCCTAAAGGAAAGAGAAAAGTTCTAATGGGTAACACAAATGCTAGTTCTGAGACTGTACAACCATGGGAATAAATTCTTTGGTTTATTGCTGTTGGATCAATTTTGGTTCAATCTTGATTCTGGAATAGCCTAGAACTACCTGATAAGGTTTTCTCAAGATGGTAATATTTCTGGAACTTGCTGCTGTTGTTGTTATTATAATCCATTGAGTTGTAACCAACTCATAGGCGGCCCTCCAATGGGTTTCCAGAGGCTTTAAATCTCACAGGATGAGAGTGCTCTCAGTTCCACTTCTCCCACAGAATAGCTGGTATATTTGATCCATGAGCCCTTGAGCTGCCAGTGCAATCAATGCCTCTCACTATGCCATCAGAATTCTCTTATTCTGCAACTAGATTGCAATGTCCTTCTTTGATAGGTTGGCTGATGGGTCTGAACAACCAACCTTTGAGTTAGTAGGCAAGCACGTAACCACAGATACTCTGTTGTTGTTATGTGCCGTCGAGTCGCCTGCGACTCATAGCGACCAGATACTTGAAATCCCAAATTCAACACAGCTCCCAGAGTCCAGCAGGCTACATGTTCTCCAAATGGTTCTTTTTCTGGTTACTTTTGTAAAAAACTAATTAAAATCACTTAGAGTGACAGGTCATTGGCAGGCCTGATTTCACTAGTGCATAACAAAGAGACAGAGGAAAAGATTTGAAGGGTGATAACATGCCCCTTGATTTTACTCCCTGAATTGCAGATGATTGTTTCTAGTGGATGAACAATCAGAATTTCAAAGCACTTGCTTCAAGCATAACTAAATGTCTTCCAACACGCAGCTATATGAGACATTTGATCAACTTTATCACTTCTTCTAATGTACTTGAAAGAATTATTCCCTGGTGTTTTCAATGGAGAATCTACTCAAGCTTCCCTTTCTTTGGACCTTGACAGGACTTATCATGCATATCTCTAATCTTGTCCTTGACTCTGTATTTCTTGGTGTTATGCACTAATTGGTTTTTATGAACTAAATCATATATCTGTAGCCAGGTTATAGGATCAAGAAAGAGAAGCGCGTCTTTGTGACTTAACTGTCAGCCAAACAAAAGTCACGTCTATAAGATGAACAACGGCAGCATGGATGTACAAACTCTTTAAAACAATAAATCATACAAGACTGGAGAGTGTTTATGCCCAAGAAAGAAGCTTAGAAGGCAGGAAGAGATAGGATACATGGATAAATGGGGGGGGGGAAGTCACAGGAGAAATAGGAAAAGAGCGGTTACAATGTAAGATTTGTAATCAATGTCATAAAGCAAATGGTGTAGGGATGGTTGCATGATAAGTCAGTTTGCTATAAACTTTCACTCAAATTCTAAAAAAACGCATTGTGATTTCCTCACTCTTTTCTCATTCCACTTGTATCTTTACAATGTCATTGTCTATTTTAAAGAAGGCCTATAAGTAACTCTGTTTTCCATGTGACAAAAAATGGTTAAAATGTTTGATAAAGCCCTCTTACCAGTATACCCCAAAGTGCAATCTCTATACTGTGAGAATTTTTTATCAAAATTTGGGGGAAGGGGGTTGCTGGCATATAAATGACACCAAAATATAGCAGGTCAACAAGGATCCCTCGAGATAGATGATAGATAGATAGATAGATAGATAGATAGATAGATAGATAGATAGAGAGTTAGAGCTAGAGCTAGAGATGATAGAGACAGAGATAGAGATAGATGATAGAAAGAATATATATTTGTATTCCACAATTAGATTTAAATTCTTTCCAAAATATAATAAAAATAGAGTATCATCCTGGTTAAACCTATCGTCAAGCCTAAGTAGATAGATCATAGTGGTCCTGGAATAACAGATGCTGTACTACTTCATGCTGACGTGTTTACTGAGCCTCCCAGCACAGGTGCTAACCACCGCATTAAGGAGGTGAATATGGTGTGGTCTCTCCTTTTACTCTTGGTCTCATGGACTTCATTTATTCCTGAATTTTCATTACAAAGAACAATGCCTAGTATACTCATTATTGGTTAAATACATAATACATGATAGTGTAGATACACAAAAATCATCATGTAATGGAATGTGCTATTTGTTGTTGTTGTTGTTAGGTGCCTTTGAGCTGAGTAAAAAACATAGAGACCCTAAGAACAACAGATCTGAACCCTGTGCTATCCTGTGCTGCCCTCATAATCTCTGATACACTCAAGTTCATCGCTGCTGTCACTGAATCAATCCATCTTATTAAGAGTCTTCCTCTTTTGTTAGCTCTCCACCTTTCCAAGCATAAGGTCTCTCTCTCCAAGGAATAGCCTCTCCTAACAACATGTCTAAAATATGTAAGGTAGTGGTTATTCTACTTCAAAAAAAATAGATTTTTAAAGCCACATTTTAAAGCACATTTCTAAATTCATGGAATAAGTGTGTATCCATTTATTATACTTGGTAAAGACACAACTTAATCAGTGTAAGAAAAGAGAAAAAATTCTCATTAAAATTTTTATTCCTTTGAAATTATAATCTATCTTGTAATTTCTAGTGTACAGGTGAGTAAAACATAATAGTGATTGGGTTTTTTTTAACACCATAAAAGACAGGAGCCCTGGTGGCCTAATGGCAAAAAGCTGCGCTGCAATCCCAAGGGCATGCGGTTTGAGGCCACCAGCTGCTCTGCAAGAGAAGGATGGGCAATCACCTCCTGTGCAATTAACTGCCTCTGAAAACCCGCTGGAGGATCAGCTATGAGTCAGTTCCGACTCGATGGTACACAACAACAACAACAACAAAAGAAAAGACATGTATCATGGTTGTCTCGAAGGTGAAGAACTGTCAATGTACAAATTTGGGCTGCCTCTCCCCCTTCTCACGACCTGTACCATGTCCTTTTCCAGATATACTTGGTGTTGGAAATCAGGAAGCCCTGCAGATTTGTCTCTCGCAGTCTCATGCTATTTGATGGCTGGATGTGAGAAGTAAAATATATTTATCTCACACTCCTCTCTCAGGTTTCCACATTTGGTCTTGGTTCGTGACTTTATTTGCATGCATTTACATTCTTCATTTCATTTATAAAATAAGTCAAGGAATTTTTTTTTCAGTCTACTTAATGTGCTAACATGCGAAGTGTCCAGACCAGTTTTAGATTTTGTATATTCAAATGACTCATTTCTTCTGTTTTTTCTCCAACCATCCCAGCCATCCCAGTGTTCCTCCTTTGATACATGGAATTTCAAAAGATTCCAAAACAATCAATTATGCATTCAGAGAGATTTACAGCTGCCATTGGGTTGATTCTGATATATGGCAACCTTATTATGGACAACAGAACGGAGTGTTGCATGGCCTTGAATCAGCCTCAGGGCTTCTGCTATTTTGAGTTCATTGTAGTGGTTCTTGCGTTTTACTTCACTTCACCAAGGCTTTCTTTCATTTTTGTTGGTCCTCTCCTTCAGCAAACACTAATGCCAACTGATCCTTCCTGATGATATGTCCAAAGAGTTGGACAATGTTTTGTCCAATTCAAGGTTTGAATTGCCTAATTTTCAGAAAACAGATTACCATCTCTCTTCCTGCTCTTCTGTAAGCTGCACTGAAACCGATTTATTGTGGATGATTTAACTGGTACATTAAGTGTCTCTGGTAGGACAGCTTCCATTATCATAGCAAAACACAAGCCAACACAGTATGACACCTTGATAGATGGATGGTGATTTGATTAAATAGGATCTATGAAAAAGGATAAAGAGTATGATACTGGAGAACAAGGGAAAGTTTGTAAGTCTTGAATGTGTGAAGTTTACATTCTATTTTTAATGTCCAAAAAGATATGCCATGAGTCTGGGGTTCAGAAAAGAAGTCCTGTCTAGATATGTTATTAGTGTGCATGAGGTAATACTTAAAGCTGGAAGCTTTACTTTTAGAGTAGTTGGCTGAGAAGAGGGAGAGTCTAAGGTGAAGGGTCAAGAAGTTTCATTATTTCCCTGGGAGAGGAAGCCTGAAAAACCAACAAGTAGAAGTTGGCCATGGAGGTAGGAGAGGTTCGGGAAGGAAGCTGACTAGGGACAGAAAGTCTCTATTGGGCTCTTAAATTTCTGCAGACACTACAGACAGGTAGGTACTGGCTGCTCTTTGTTCTCAATTATCTTTTTAAAGGATTTCTGTGTAGTGGACAGTCATGGAAAGAGACCACAATTATTCCTTTGGAGAAAAGAGTAAAGATCTTTACTGCCCCTGATGAAAGGTTATCAAGTCTGAGAGAAACCTAGGGAAGCCCCACGCTTGCAATTCGTGGTAGAAATGGTTAAAGGACATGTTCCCAAATTTTATAGGCTCTTAAAACCTCAAGAACATCACTAACAATTGAAGAATAAAAGATGGAGGAATTCATTTCTTTAAGAAATACTAATTGAGGCCGTGCTTGGTGAATGTCTGGTACTTTTCTAGGCACTGGATGATTACCCAGGTAAAGAGAGAGGAAAAAGTAGAAGAAAGAGAAAAACACCAAGAGGAATCATGGAAGTCTTCCAGAGGTACTGAAGCCAGGAGTGTCATTTCATTTTGCAAATGGAGTGTGGGAGGTTGGCCAGCCCGTTGGCAAAAGCAGACCTATCTGAATATT
The DNA here is from genome assembly GCF_000299155.1 of Elephantulus edwardii. NCBI lineage: Eukaryota > Metazoa > Chordata > Mammalia > Macroscelidea > Macroscelididae > Elephantulus > Elephantulus edwardii. The sequence continues at coordinate 15,513,853 of NW_006399753.1, forward strand.
CACTGGTAAGAGATTCCTGGTCATAATTGCACCCATTTCTGAAACACGATAAAACTGATGTAAGGCATTTGGTGCAGCTGCCATAAGGCTTCAGAACACAAGCAAGTTCAATCAGCCTGGCCAGTCACCCAGTCTCTTTCCACCCAGTGCTTTTAGAAACTTTTGAAGCACCTGGTGGCAGGTGGGATGTGCCTCATCCGGTCATGGAAGCACTGAAGCATAGAACACCTTGCATGTTTTAATATCTTCCCACATATGCACGTCCTTGTGAACTTGCTGAAATCAAACACACTCAAAGCACAATTATAACTACCATCATAACTTATCTATTTCTGTTATCAGATGGTAAATGGTCTCAGCTCATCCTATATCCTTCTCAGATCCAGATCATTTTCTATAAACTGAGCTGATTCCTTCTCATCTTCTATAATTGTATCTTAAATAGTTCTCTTTTAAAAATTTCTTAAATGGCTCGGAGCTCTGGTGACATAGTCCATGAGTTATCCTGTAAACTCAAGGATAGTGGTTCAAAGCCACCAGTGACTCTAAGGGAGAAAGTTGAGCAATCTCCTCCTGTGAGATTTACAGTCTCTGAAAACCTACCAGAGGGTTGGATATGACTAGGTTCCAGTTTGATGGCATGAATTGAAGACTCTTTAAATTAATTCGACTAAAAGAAGGCTAAAGCCTAGAAATGAAATGAAACCCTCTGCCCACCGATCTACTCCAAGGCAAGGGGCTGAGTAACCTGGCTGGAGGGGCCACACCTCCTCTTGGCCTCTGTGGAACAGATGGTCACCTGCACAAAGGTGCAGAGTCTTCCTGAAGAAGAGGGAGGGGTGGAGAAGGTGGAATTTTTACAGAAGATAAATGGATGTAAACTGAAAGCAGAGAACAGAAAAAAAAAAAGTCTTACCTGTGTTTCACTGACTACACGAGGCATTTGCCTGTTTTCACAATAAATCATGAGTAATGCTGTGAACATTACAGTGTTGCTGGATCAGCTATTTGTGTTCTCTTGGAACCTGTAGACCAAGAGACAGTAATACAAACAGAAAAGGTAGTATTGTGTGGCTTAGAATAGAAAAAGGTACATAAAGAAGCAAAACATTCTACCTTTAATACTCTTACAACTATTTTCTTTATCAGATCATGGGAGATTGCTATACAGCCTCTATTTATATCATTACAGACTTGTATTTTGGGGGAGACACAATTTAATCCATTGCAACGATCCTCCTACTCTTCTTTGGCCATTGGCTTTACCAAGTATATCTTTCTCTGTTATTGATAACATGTCCAAAGTGTGTGAGACGAAGCCACGCCAACTTCACTCGAAGGAGCCTCTGACAATGCTTCTCCCAAAACAGGTATTTTCAGTTCTTTGGCAAGTCCTTGCTATATTTAGTATTCTTCATCAACTCTACATTTCAAAGGCACAGTTCTTCTGTCTTACCCACGATCACATTGACAGTGTTCCTAGCCATCCATAATTTCTAACAAAGCACCCTGAAACTTAATGGCTTAAAATAGAAAATTGTATACTGTGCTGGAAAAGGAGGAGCAATCTCTCGTGTGCCAGTCGGATCTGATTCAATGGTACACAACAACAGCAACAAAACAAAATTTAAAAAAAGATGCAAGGGGAAAAAAACCCAGAAAATTGTTTTACTAGTTTCGAGTTCTGTGAGTTGAACGGGCTCCACTGGACAGTTCTTGCACGTGGTGTCCCACGTGGCTGATGTCAAATGACAAATAGGTGAAATCCCCTTCTCTGGGATAGATGTGCACCTTGTCTTTTTACTCACATATCTGGTACCTTTATGTTCTTTGGCCTTTCTCTAGCTCAGGGTTTCTCTCATCCTTCTTCAAGGCTTTGGCTTGGATCTCTCACAGCATAGTGGATTCAAACCAGTCACACTTCTTAGGTGGTGGTTGGCCTCAAAGAGGTCAGGAGGAAGAAACTCTCAGGCCAGGTAAAGACTACTCCTGGGACTGGCATGGTATCACATCTTCTACCAAGTCATATAAATTAAAAATTCCACAGAGATTTCCCAAGTGCAAGCAGATAGAGATGTATACTCTCCCTCTTGAGAGGAGAGGTCCTTAGGGAGCATAATCAGTTAGTTCATGGTTATTAATTGAACATTATGGAACTTTCATGACTGTAATATTGACAGAAGTAGATCTCTAGATCTTCCTTCCATTGCACCAATGGGTGGGCTCAAACCACCTACCTTTAAGTTAATAACCAAACACAAACTGCTTAAGCTACAGCTCCCTCCCAAGAGGCAGAGTACACTTCTCTACCTGTTTGAGTTTGAGGCTTTATGACAGTTTTGACCAGTAGGAGATAATGGAAGAAGTGATGCTGCCCCAGTGAAATTATAGTCCATAATTGGCCTGAGAAAGTCTTCATTTTTCTTCTAAGCTGCTCGCCACCTAAGAAGTGTGATTACTCTGGATGCGCTACTCTGTGAGAAGCCTAAGTCAAGGCCCTGTGGATGAGGTGTACGATGAGCTGCAAAGGCACCGGATATGTCAGGGAAAAAGACAATTTAATCCTTCAGGTGATTCCACCCCAAGCTGCCTTTTACCATCAACCTCATCAGAAAACAAATGAGAGAGCTGCGCAGTGAAGGTCAATCCATCCACAGAAGCCCGAGATAACATGAGAAATTGCTATTTTAAGCCACTAACACTGAGCCGATTGGCAACATCAGTATGGATGGTGAAGAGATTGAGATAGTTAACAGTTTCAGTTTACTTGGTTCCACAGTCAACACTCTTGGTAACAGCAGCCAGGAAATCAGGAGATGAATTGCATTGGCAAAGTCAGCTGTGAGGGACCTCTCAAGAGTACTGAAGAGCAACGATGTCAGGCTGGAGACTAAGGTCCTCCTGATCCAGGCTATAGTCTTTGCCATTACGTGCTATGCATCAGAAAGTTGGACAGTGAATAGGGATGACAGAAAGAGAATTGATGCCTTTGAGCTGTGGTGCTAGAGAAGAGTGTTGATTATACCATGGACTGCTAGAAGAAACAGGTTTGTCCTGGAGAAGGTGGAGCCAGAATGCTCCTTGGAGTCAAGGATTCGTCTGACATACTTTGGGCATGTTGCAAGGAGGGACTGGTCCTTGGAGAGGGACATCATGTTTGGCAGATTGGAGGGACAACGCAGGAGAGGAAGACCCTAGACGAGATGGATAGATTCTGTGATTGGGGTGTGGGAATGAGTGTGTTTGAGATGGCGAGATTGGCACAGGATAGAATGGCGTTTGGGGCTCTTGTACACAGGGTCACTATGAGTCACAAACAACTCGATGGCACATAACAACAACAACAACAAGTTTCAGGGTATCTTGACAGCAATTGGAAGAGTTAGGAGCACATGTCATGTGATCTTGGGCAAGCCAATGGAGCTACATATGCCTCAGTTCCTCCAGAATATATACATGAGAAATATCAGGTTTTTAGCTATTTTTTTTCTCTGAAGCTGCAGCATAGATTTTTATATTTGTTTTGCAATTCTCATGAAACATCTTTAGAAGGAGGATGTGCTATGTCTTGGTTTGACAGGAAAATGAGGAAGCAGAGGGATGCATTATTGATGCATCAGAACAATCCGCACCCTTCCTTTCCTGGCATCAGCCTAAGTATCTTTCATGTTGTCACTTCTGTATAAAGATGAGGGACCAGATGTCTGAGCGCCAACCTGCCTCTGCCATCCTAATGGAGATTACAGACAGAACAATGCATTGCACTTAGAACCTCCCCAGGAGCCCACGGCCTTCCACACCCCAGGGCCTTTCTCTATTTGTCTGTTTTTAAAAGGGTAACTTGTTCAATTGTCAGTGTGAACATTGAAAAACAAATGACAGACTGTTTTGGAAATCTAAAATGTGTGCGTTCCTAGGACCTTTGTTAGTACCTGGTATTCTGTGCATAATATATTCATTCAAATAAGGAAGATGCCTTATCTCATTTTGGTTGAAAAATTGTATCTCAAAACCTCTTACTCAAATGTTCATGGAAGAACTACTATAGCATCGGTGGGTGCTTGTTAGAAAGACTGAGTCCTAAAAGAATCATAGGGATACAATGGCTGGTTTGTTGAAAGTTGATCGCCAGGCCTCTCTTTCAAGGTACTTCTCAGGAGCTCAGACACATTGAGGTTGGTTAATAACTTAGCACTTAACCACATCCACCAAACAGGAACTCCTGTTAACGAAGTTGTTGTTTGGTGCTACCTGAAGGCTACAACAAACAACAGATCAAACACCACCACCACACACACATCCACCTCCCCCCCCAAGGAAGAATATGGCAGTTGCCCCACCCCCAAGCTTGATCACTTCCTGAGAAACTTGATAACATCTAAACTGGTCATATCAAAGACCAGATAAGACAATGGATCCTAACAAGAGTCTGAGCTTGGAAAAAAAAGGCTCTAAAACCTAACTTAATTAACACATCAAATTCCAGGAAATACCATCTTAGTCCTCCCCAGGACCCCGATATAAAGAAAACCCCTCAAATTGCAAGCACACTATTTGGATCCTGTCTGCATGCCATGAGGCTGGGTCACTTGGCTTCCCTCTCAGACCACCCAATAAAGGCCTGTTCGGTTCTTGGGAGCAGTTTCTTTATTTCTCTCCCTCACACTCTTTTTTTTATATCTAACACTTGCGTCTTGCACCATCTTTATTATCTCTGCCATGCTCAAGTCCACTGTTGTGGAAACTGTATCCATCTAGCTCACGGATGGTCTTCTATTAATGAAGACAAGCGTAATTAGGAGGTCAGCTTTGATCTTCAGCTATGTCATTGTCTATGCTTAAACATACTCTTACTGAATATTAGGTCTCTGAAGGCTTTATGTACATGTTCTGCTAGGAAAACAATTTTTTTTTATCTCAAGAAAAATCAGTCATTTAAGATTACATTTTTTTATTATTTCAAATGTTCTTCTAAAGCTATTTTTCTTAAACGTAGGACATCTGCTACCTAAAGTACTGGCAGATGAAAAAAATAAATGAACAAGCCTCAGACAAATATTACCAGAAAAACTCAGAAACAGCTGATCATGTTTAGGCCAACAGCTTGTTCTTTTCGTGGACATGTGTATTCAAAGTTGTGGTTTTTAAATGGTACACAGATTACCATATTGTCTGGAAGAAAAACTGTTCCTACTTTGTACCCTGGGATTAAATATATCAGTGTTTCATAGTGTTCCTCAGCTCCCAAAGCTTCCCAAAGCTCTGTCTCTTGCATAAGTTGAGAGTCATTCTATGGAAAAGCTCAAAGACTTTAACAAATAGTTGCTAATTTAGTCTCACATTTTCCCATGAGCAGACAAGTAGGTAATGTAGAAGATAGAAGAGAAGAGGTGGAGATAAGGGAATAAGAAAAAGACACTAAAACAATGGTAATTCCTGGGAGAAGAAAATGAAGCACTTAAGATGTTAATTGTTTGCTCCAGGTTAGTGGGAAGTTGAGAAAGGAAACAAGACTGAGAAAACTGTATCAGGTTTCTGCTGTGCTCAAAAACCCATAAAACTTCCCAGGACAATGACAATAATGGTTCGATATAAGAATTCTGACGGCAATCTACTTGAAGATTATAGCTCCAAGGGCCCGGTAATTTAGAAGGTCTCAGTACACTAGACTATATGCCCCAGGTGACTCAATGGCACATAACAACAACAACATACGATATTGGTTGTTTTTTATTTATGCCTCTTGTTTAGGGTCAACAAGACCTGGGGAAGGGCTTTATATTGAAAAGTCAGTTGTTATTATATTTTGGAGGAACATTCTTCTAAGTGGTACAGCACTCTTCTGTCAATTTGCTGTACTGAGGTAACCTGGCGTTGCTGTGATGCTGAACTTTGTGCCACCGGGGTGTCAAATGGCATAACCATTACCTGTCGTGTTTGGTGGAGCACCCAATTTAAGACAGGTTTGGAAGCAGGAGTGGCATCCATTTCCTAAACAAAATGCCTCAGGAAGCTCTATGAACTTTGAGAAATGACAATAGTTATAGAAAGGCTTCAAGTCTTTTGTTCATACGGTGGCTATGAATCATGCAATAGCAATCAAAACAACAGAACAATAGGCAGAAACTGTCTGATCCTTTTAATGAGTGACACCTGAGGTTATCACTTATTCTCTGTATGCTGTACATGTCTATCCAGTCCCTATGTCCCTGGTTACACTAGAAAGTCTTTGAAGGGACAACAAAAATCCCATTTTTTTTATAAACACCCATTAATGCTAGAAGCAGAAGTGGGCCATAAAAATTCTTAACTTAAGGCAAACACAAATGCCCTGGGTAGAGTCATGTCTATCCTTGCAAAGTAAAGAATTAACTAGTGTCTATGTGACACAGAGGCAGTAAAGGCAAGCGAAGTAGCCAGCCCATCAGAAGCCGACCCACATGATTGATCCCCCAACCCACCAACCATGATCTCAATGCCCCTGCCCCAACAGGGCACCCAAAGAAAACTATAAAAGCAATTGGGAGGAGAAACTCGGGGCTTTTTCCCTCGCTACCCTCTCGCAGAGGGAGAAAGTCTCCACATGTGGAATTAATAAATGCTCTTGAAATTTTCAGATGTATGATTGGATCTCCTTTGAGGGGCATTTCGTGGGCAGAACAGTCTTCCCTGTTTATGATGACTAATGCTTAGTGCCAATGTTATAAAGTCTTCAGCTAGAATCTATCTCTACCCCAGGTATCTTCAGCTAGAATCTATCTCTACCCCAGGTATCTTCAGCTAGAATCTATCTCTACCCCAGGTATATGTTGTTGTTATGTGCCATCAAGTTGCTTGCGACTCATAGCGACCCTATGTACAAGAGCTCTAAACGCCGTTCTATCCTGTGCCAACCTCACTGTCTCAAACACCCTTATTCCCACCACTCCATTCACAGAATCGATCCATCTCATCAAAGGTCTTCCTCTCCTTAGCCGCGCCTCCACTTTGCCAAACATGTTGTGCCTCTCCAAGGACCAGTCCCTCCTTGCAACATGCCCAAAGTATGTCAGTCAAATCCTTGACTCCAAGGAGCATTCCGGCTTCACCTTCTCCAGGACAAACCTGTTTGTTCTCCTAGCAGTCCATGGTATAATTAATACTCTTCTCTAGCACCACAGCTCAAAGGCATCAATTCTCTTTCTATCATCCCTATTTACTGTCCAACTCTCTGATGCATAGCACGTAATTGCAAAGACTATAGCCTGGATCAGGAGCACCTTAGTCTCCAGCCTGACATAGTTGCTCTTCGGTACTCTTGAGAGGTCCCTCACAGCTGACTTTGCCAATGCAATTCATCTCCTGATTTCCTGGCCGCTGTTACCAAGAGTGTTGACTGTGGAACCAAGTAAACTGAAACTGTTAACTATCTCAATCTCTTCACCATCCATACTGATGCTGCCAATTGGCCCAGTGGTGAGAATCTTTGTTTTCTTGATGTTGAGCTTCAATCCATATAGGAGGTTGCAGTCCTTGACCTTCTGCAGCAAGCACTCCAGATCCTCCTCAGTTTCAGCAAGCAGGGTTATGGCCTTTCTCTGCATTCTAGAGGGAGGACACTTCTTTTAAGACATCCTGGTTTGAACATTTGACAGCAAATGGTTTATTCAATACTGTTCACCAACTTTTCAATAGAAAAGCATCAACTGTGTCTTGGAAGTGCAGCCAAGTTGTTCCTGCAGAGGAAAGATGATGAAACTTTGTCTCACATGCTTTGAACATATTGTCAAGCGGGACTGACCAGTCCTTGGGGAAAAAAATACCATGTTTAGAAAAGAAGGGGGTCAGAGAAGGAGAGGAATTCCTCAGCGAGATGGAGTAACACGGTGACTGCAGCTATGGGCTTGAGCTTGGCAGAGATGATGAGGATGGAGCGGGCTAGGGAAAAACTTCCCATCTGTGGTCCATATGGTCCTTATGTGTCAGAGTCAATATGATGACACTGACAATGACAGCACAAAGGAGGGCAGGATCGTGGTCAGAATCACTTTGAAATGCTCTTATTCTATTGCTGTTATGGCAAATTGACACAACTTAGTGACTAAACACAATATAAAGATACTATTTTAGATTTTTGCGTGTGGTCAGGCTATCTTGGATCTCTTTAGGTCAAAGTAAATATTTCGGCAAGCCTGTGTTCCTGGAGGCTCTAAGACCGATTCTGCCTCTTTGTCTTTTCCAGCTCATGTCTCTTCCCCTCCCTTGGAGCATGCCCTGCTTCCTGTATCTTCAAAGCCAGCCACCTAGTGCTTCCCTGGCCCTGCTTTACTGTCACATCTATTTTTTCTGATGATGGCCAGAAAAGGACCCTGCTTTTAAAAACGTGTGTCAAGGTTGAATATTTTTACCATTTATGTTTTCAATCTTTATGCTGAACAAATAATCTGAGAAGCTGGGTTTCGTGAAGACAAACACAATAGAATTAGAAGACTCATCAGCAGCCTGTGATATACATTGTAAAATAGAACTTGCTTGGTGATAGTGAATATTAAGACTTGAAACACTTATTGATGAAGATTTAAAACTATAGCCTTCAGTGTGGGTTACACCTCACACTTACTGATGAAGATTTAAAACTATAGCCTTCAGTGTGGGTTACACCTCAACACAGAGAAAACAAAAATCCTCACAGTTGGGTTAATAAACTACAGTACGATAAGTCAAGAAAAGAAATTGAAGTTGTCGAGGATTTCTTGTAGGTGGATCCATAAGCAATACCCATGGAAGCAGCAATCCGGAAATCAAGGGATGTATTACAATGGGGAAATCTGCTGGTGAGGAAAACACAAGTCTTTATAGAGTTATAGAGCAAAGACATCACAGTGAAGAGTGAGATGGCATGACCATGAGACTTTCAATTACCTCATATGCACTGAATTCTGAACAATGAATAAGAACAAAGAACTGATGCCTTTGTATTGTGATGTTGACAAAGAATATTAATTATAACACACTGTCAAAGGAACCAGCCAATAATTCTTAAAGGAGGTACGGCAAAAATGCTCCTTAGGAGTAAGGATGGTAAGATTTCATCTCACACACTTGGGATATGTTATCCGGAAAAGGACATCTTAGTTGCAAAGAAGAGAAAGACCTTCAATGACCTTGACTAACCATGACTGTGACAGTGAGCTCAAATATATCAACAATTGTGAGAAGGAATAGGAATGGACAGTGCTTCATTTTGTTGTACATCAGGTCACTATAAATCGGAACTGGCTCAATGGCATCTAACAATATCACCATAACAATGAAAAAACTATATAAAAAGCAAAATGAAACATTGCACCAGAAAAGAAATGAAGATACCGACACTGAGTTTTACAGACTTGAAATGTGTCCACAACTGGTTTGTGAATCATGAAACCCATTAAACTATTCCTTAACTATTTCATAAAGGAATGAACACTGAAGATGGGTGTGAAGATTCAAAAAGTTGGCAGCAAGAATCTAACAAGTACCATGGTGTAAAATATTTGAAAGTCTGTGGTGAAAATGCTTCTGCTGCTTATAAAGTAACTGAGAATTACAAGTATAAATTTACTAAGCTCATGCTCAATGAAAGTCTTAATCCTGAATAAATTTCAGATACTGATGAAATATCTCTTTGCTGATGCTGTGCACCTAGAAAAGTCTTGACAACAGATGACGAGAGAATGCCAGCACGTTTTAAGGATTCAAAGTCCAGCATGACTCTTTTTCCGGATATGCCAACTCTACTAGAGAGACCAATTAAAAGCGGAAGCAAAAACCCTGTCTCCAAGGCTTTCTGTCATTACTGTGTAAACAGGAGGGTGTGAGTAAGCAGAAAAATATTTTCTAGCTCATTCAATACCTACTTTGTATCTAAAGCTTTAGTTTATTATTTTTGTTGTTATTAGATGGCATTAAGTGAGGTATGACTTACAGAGACCTATGAACAACAGATCTGAAGCCTGTCCTATCATGTGCCATCCTCACAATGTCACTGTTTCCAGGTGCTGTTGAGTTGAGTATAACTCATAGTGACCGTATGAACAGCCAACCTGAACCCTGCCCTATCCTATGCCAACTTCATTATTTCTGACACACTAAATTCCGTGACTGAAGTCACCTTATCAATCCTTCTCCCTGGGAATCTCCCTCTCCTTTCCTGACTCTATCTTTCCAAGCATGATGTCCCTTTCCAAGGAATACTGTCACTTAACTAAATCTCCAAAGTATGAAAGATGAAGCTTTGGGGCGGCGAGGCGGTGGCGTTCTGCGCGCGACCTCCAGCGCTCTGGCCGACTGGCTTGGCGTGCTAGCCCCGGTTCCCCTCGACGCACACCGTGCATGCCCCTGTCCCCACCACCCCCCCAAAAGAAAAAAGAAAGATGAAGCTTTGTCATTTTTACCTCCAAGGAGCCCTCTGGTTGCAATTTGTCAAGACATATGTTTGTTCTTTTATCTGTTCGTGGAATATTCAGTACTCCTCCAGTACCACAACTCAAAGGCATCATTTCTTCATTTGCTAACTTTACTCATTATCCAACTCTCTGATGTATAGCAAGTGATTGAGGAGACCATGGCCTGAATTAGGTACATTTTAGTCTTCAAACTGATGTCATTGTTCTTCAGTACTTTGGAGACGTCCCTGAGTTGACTTGTCCAATGCAATACATCTTCTGATTTCCTGGCTGCTGGTTCCAACGGTGTTGATTTTGATCCAAGCAAGGATAATGTGGAGACTGCCAAGTCCAGCCGCTACTAACTCCACATGGGGAAACTGCACCCATCAATAGCATCCACAACACAAAACCAATTCCCATTAGGTCTGATATGTCCTCCACGCTCCTCTACCTAGTCCTAATTCCAACACCAATCTTTCTTCTGTTATGAGTCTAAAATCTGTTGCACTAACTCTCAGACCACACAGAACTAAACTCACGACTATGGGATTGGGTTAACAGTATATCATTTCTCAGTCAAGACAGTTTCTGAAGTGTGCTCACAGGCCCTTCAGTCCTCAGCCTTGTGGCTCTAGACCAGTGTTAGCAAGTTTTCTTAGAGCTGCCACCTATAATGTCTCCTCTCAAGTTCTACAGCAAAGTTGGACAAAGGTGTCTGGTTCTAGTTCCGTAGTATAGCAGTCCCAGGTCAACTCTGTCTCAATGTCTAGTCTCCGGTTCTCTGTTGTGCCTGCTACTGCTCTTCTGTAGGTCTGATTGGCAGAAGAACTTCTGCACCCCAAAGAGTGTACACTGCATTCTCTGCTTCTTCTTTGCTGATCTTGAGATTCTCAAACAACGCTGCTGAACTGCTGAAATTAGTGTCAAAACTAGCCAGTTCCCTTGTAAACAGGACAGCAAACCCTCTTTGCATGTCTCATACATCCAAGTGACAAAGTCAGTCAATAATGGGTAGGATAAAATGGTATTTCAATTTCCAACTTTTTGAGAAAGTGCCACACAGCCTTCCATAGTGGTTGCACCATTTTACAGTCCCACCAACGGTGAATAAGGGTTCCAGTTTCTTTGCAACCTCACCAGCATTTGTTGTTTGTTGTTCTGTTGAATTTTGTTATTGTTACTGGAGTGAGATGATGTATAATAGTTGTAATGATTTGCATCTCTCTTAGAGCCAGAGATTTTGAACATTTCTTCATGTGTTTGTTCACCATCTTAATATCTTCTCTGATGAAGTATCTCTTCATATCCTGTGCTCATTTATCAATTGGGTTGTTTATCTTGTTGTGGTACTAAAGTATTCTATAAAGTCTAGATATAAATCCCTTAAATCATAACTGCCAGCCAAACATATATGCACACCTATGTTTATTACTGTGTTGTTCACAATAGCAAAGAGATGGAAACAAGCTAAGTGCCCATCAACAAATGAATAGAGATGTTGTGGTATAGTCACACAGTGGAGTACTAAGAAGCACTGAAAAACAAGGAAATCATAAAATATTATACAAAATGGGTGACCCTGGAGGACATTATGCTGAGTGAAATATCTCAGTCACAAAAAGACAAATACTGCATAATTCTACTATTATAAAACAGGACTGGCATGGGGGTTGGGGGCACACTAAAAAAAGAGGGGATAAATAATATAAACTGCATTGAAACAGATGAGGGAAAGAACTGTTTAACAGGAATAAGTGATTAGGTATTATTTGTATGAGAGCAGTCTAGGTTAAGAGCTGCATAGTAAAGTGGACTGGGGTGGGGGGAGAAAACTGCAACAATGAAAGAATTTTTTTTTCAAAGAGAAGAACAAACTGGGGGAACAGGGAAGAAAATGTGCAACAATGAATGAATGGAAATTCAAGTTCTCTACAAATGTTCATTAAAATATCAATTAAAATTAAAAAAAATTAAAAAAATAATGGATAAGATGTCCATTTTGGACAATAAAACCTTGACACTACAGCAATCTAAACGTGTGCTTGTTGTTAGGTGCTGTTGAGTCAACTCAGAGCAACCGTATGAACAACAGCCAGAGCCCTGACCAGTTCTGCCCCATCCTCGGGATCTCCACCATACTAGAGTCAATTGTTTCAGTCACTGCGACATTTCGCCATGGTTAGGGTCTTCCTCTCTTTCACTGAGCCTCCACGTTTCCTCACATAATGTCTTTTTTCAAAGACTGACACCTCCTGAAACCACGCCCTGAATATGTGAGATAGTTTCACTAACCTTGCCTCTAATGAACATCTTGGTTGTACCTCCTCCAAGACAGATTTGTGCATTCTTGACAGGACATTGAGATATTCAATGCTCTTCACCAACAGCACAAATCAAAACATTGATTCTTCTTATGTCTTCCTTACTCACTGTCCAAATTTTAGAAGCATCAGAAACAACTGAAAGTACCATAACTTGGGTCAAGTACACGTTAGTCTCTAAACTAATATCCTTGATCGTTAGCCCTTAGGATAGGTCTTTGATAGCAGTAAAAATTAAGAGGGGGGAAAAAAAACCCCAAAACCATAAACCTGTAGAGACACTCCTCCCTGTCTTACTCTTCTGAACTTTTGGGGGGGAAATGTTCTCCATATTTGAATTTTTTTTTATTTTATTTTACTAATTTTAATGAAGATTTACAGAGATTTGGGATTTCCATTCATTCATTGTTGCACTTTTCTTCCTGCCCAGCACCTCCCCTCCACCCCCTCCCAGTTCGCTCCTCTCTTTGAAAAGCAACAGAAAAATTCTTTCTTTGCTATACAATCCTCCCCACCCCACCCCACCCCCAGCCCCAAGTATACTCTCCTATGCAACCTTAATTCTGGACTCTTGTGATAACCATAATACCCTATCATATGTCACTTTAAAATTATTTTCCTCCCTCATCGGCTTCAATGCAGTATACATAATTTATCCAGTTTTTCTCAGTCTTACCCCAACCCTGATGTCAGTCCCATTCTGCAACAGTGGCACCAATGCACTATTTGTCCTTTTGTGACTGAGACTGCCATTGAGTTGCTTACAACTCACATCGACCCTATAACACAAAGTAGAACTGTCTCATAGGTTTACCAGTTATCACTCGTTTATGGGGACAGACTGTGTATTCTTTCTTCCTCAGAGGAGTGAGTAGACTCACATCACTCATCTTCCTTGGAGAGTTAGCATAAATCCTTCCCACTTAATTGTATGCTTGTCACAAACTAACAGAGATCTAGGATTTTCAGATTTTCTAAGAGCCGAATCTCTCTTAAGGATGCCATTGCAATATAACCTAATGCTGTGAACACATCAGCATTGACAAATGATTGCCACAGACTTTGAACTAGAGGGATGTTTGAAAAGGAGCCTGCAGACGAAGACTTTGAAGCTTCCAGCAATAATGAGAATAAGACTACGAGAGACTTCATGAATGTCAGCAAACTTCCAGCAGCCAAACTTGTAAATAAATTAGAAAAAGTACTAACTACTGATCAGGAGAAGCCTACTGTGCCCTCCTGCCGTGATGGGAAAATTATGGGAATGGTGTCGAATAAAGTTAAGACTGAGTTTTGTAGTGACAATGATAATGATGACATTGTAAGCCAAGTGGAAACCCCCTAGAGATAACAGATGAGCAAGGACCCAGGAATAAGGCCATAGCTCAGCGGGAAATGGAGAATTTTCTGCCCCTACCTCGAATCTCTCTACATTGATTTAAGATTTCAAGAAGAGATGCACACACACACACACACCTGAACAGATGAGATTTTGATCTTCTGCACAATTTGCAGATTTCATTTAAGTTGTGATTGATCTTATGGACTTGACTTGATTCTACAACTTTAGAAGAAGTACCTGCAAGATGGTGTCAGAGCATTTGAAATATAGACTCAGTAGGCTTCAGCATCTGGAATGTATACTTGGCCCTATGGCAAGTATCTGGAGAGGAGCATAGTCTAGAGGAAAAGGACCAGGATCTCGAGCCGTGCTACCTGAGTTGAATCTTGGCTCCGCCCCTTGCTGGCTGGGTCCTTGTGTAAGTTCTTTCACCTCTCTGGACCTCACTTTTCTGCTTCTAAAAATGAGCATAATAATAGAAGCCTCTCATTGCGGTGTTGTGAGAATTACTGAATTATTATGCTTAAAGCAATTAGATTGAACAGTGCTTGGAATGTAATGAAGTATCTGAGAAGCAATTGTGAGTATTGTTATCCCACTGAGAGTATGATGTGGAGGTAAATGCTTCACACATGGGAAAGAATAAAATAATGTTCAAATAATCAGTGAATGACTGCGTGGCCTATATTCTTCTCCAGACACTTTTATCTTCACTTTGCTTTTAATGATTAGCGATAGTCAGGGTAACCCTGCACTCTACTTTTCCCTCTATGTTCATCTCTGTGTGCCCAAGCCAACAGCCCTGATCATGACCCAAAAGTGTAGCAAGCTTAAAAGGTATTTTAAAACAATAATATCTACAATTATTGTACCGATTGCCATCAAGTAGATGGTGTTTCATTGAGGTCCTGTAGGACAGACTATAATGGCCCTATAGGGTTTCCAAGGCTGTAAATTTATGCAGAGGAAGACTGCCTCATGTGTGTTCCAATGAGTGGCTCATAGTTTCAAACTGCTGAACTTTTAGTTTGAAGCCAAGCACTTTATTGTGCCAACAAGTTTCTTGCAATTAGTGAAGGGGAAGAAACTCCTCACATTGCCACAGAGTTGATTCTAACCCTCAGCATTCCTCCACTGGGTTTTCAAGGCTGTAAATCTTTACTGCCTATTTCTCCTAGAGTAGCTGGTGGATTTGAGCCACTGACCTTTTAATTAGCAGACTAACACACACCAGTGCTCCTATACAAGTGTACGGGCAAGGAAGTGATCACTCATCAAACAAATACATGTGCAAATATTAACATAAAGGCAGTCATTGCCTTTAAAGGTTTGTTTGTTGTTTGTTGGACCAATTAGAAGTCTGAAAAT
>NW_006399753.1:15531123-15605443 GCF_000299155.1 Elephantulus edwardii
ATGCTTGGGAGGGTAGAGGGACGGCGCAGGAGAGGAAGGCCCTCTATGAGGTGGATTGATTCAGTGACTGGGATAATTGGGATGGGAGTGTCAGAGACAATGCAATTGGCACAGGACAGAGTGGAGTTTAGGGCTGTTGTACGTAGGGTCGCTATGAGTCGCAAGCGACTCGATGGCACATAACAACAACAACAACATGTTGTCACTATGAGTCAGAATCAGCTCAATGGCACTTGGTTTCTGTTTTGTCCAGTAATTTCCATGCAGGTGTGATACCCTGTGGTCCAGTGTGCTCTGGGCTGTACTCCCCATCGATAGCTCCAGCTCCCCATGGCTGGCCCCTCCTCCAAGTCTATGTTCTTGCCAGGCGTAAACGGCATGTCCCCATATCCTCCTTTTGTCTCAGCCTGAAGGTGATGGTGACTTCCTGGAATCCTTGCATCACCTGATCTTCTCTTGTCCTTCCTCCAGACACCTCTCTAACTAGGCCCCTACATTTGTCTACTTTGCTGGTCTTCTCACCCTGCCTCAATTCAGAAGATGAAAATATAACCCATATGGTCTTGACCTAGAGTTTCCTGGAAAATAATAAAAGGATGACAAAGGTAGAGCACCAGGATATGAATTCAGAGTCTCGGTTTGAGTTGTTGAATGAATACCCATCTCTACTGTGGCTGAGAGGATACCTTCCCTCTCTGAGTCCCCACTTCCTCACCTTAGAAAATGGGCATATTGGCATCTTTTTTTAAAGCCAATGAGGTTTCAATTTCTGGTTGTGGGTCTGTAGTTTTCCAGGACATTTCTGCATCCTAGCAAGCAACACCCACAGCTATCAGTCTCTAGGAGATGCTCACCTTCCTCACCTAAAAGACCAGGAACACAGCAGTAACGGTGCCGTGAGCTCCCGGGAACAGAGCTCTATCTATAGAAAATAGCACCTATGGCAATTGTTTTTCTTTCTTAATTTATTTTACTAGAATGAAGGTTTACAAATCATATTGGGTTTTCATTTAATCATTCACAGACATTTTGTTTTATTACATTAACTACGATGGATTACCATCATTAATTAATTGCTAAGCCTGATCAAACCCATGGCATTTGGTTTTACCTTGCTCAGTGAGCTCTTACAGCTTGTGACAGAAACTGTGATGTGGTGGCCGGTAAAATTGCTCCTTGGTACCCCTGTCAAGTGCAGTATCCAGGTGTGCGCCGTACCTGCCTGACTGCCTGGAGTCCACGCCCAAAGCAGGCTTGCTCCCATCACACTCTCCCCACTCAAAGCAGAACCCTCCCATCCAAGGCACCCACCATCCTTTGTCCATTGTCCTTCACTGCCCTGAGGGAACTACTTCTCTGAGTGAACATGTGATTCACTGGAGGAACCCTGTTGTCTTTGCAGAGGGCCTTGAAAACAACCATCGTCTGTATCCTAATTCAATGCTCCTGTGAACAGTGGGGGCCAGTGAGTGAGCCATGCAGATTTCTCACTCTGCCTATGACTAATTGGTTATGATAATTAGCAGAAAGTATAATTAGCTCTATAGTGCCCACCTGGGAGTAGACTAACTGGAATCGTACAGTGAGTGCCCTAAGCCACACACGTGCAAAGGCAACACACATCTCGATTAGCATGCGGGTCCTGTCACCTGCACTAAAGGTATACCTTTCAGTCACGCTTCAGCTCTGCAGAGCCTTCCTGTGTGCCCCACCTGGAGCCAAGTGCCGCAGTGTGAAGGGACCTGCCCTGGAAGAGACACGGGGGAGTAATCTTCATCTTTTTATAAATCCATGTCGTTTTTTATAGATGCAAAAATCTCTCCTTAGCTTCCTTTTTGTCTTTATTTTTACAGTTTTAAAAGTTTTATTTAAGTGACAGTTTACAAATCATATCATATTCAATCACTTATCGACCCTTTGTTTTATAATCTGAACTATATATAATTGATTCATATGATTCATATAAATAACTATAATATCTAATTAAACCCTTATGTAGATTGTCTTTCTCTTCATCCAATTTATTAACTTTTGCTCTATTTTTCTTCTTAATCTGACATTTTAGAATAAGTCATATTTCAGAGTAAATGAAAATATTTCCAATCAAATAATGTTTCCAGTTTAAAAATAAAAGTAACTAAATAAAGCCAATGCAAGTATCTCTTTTTTTCCTCCACAAAATCAAGTCAAAGGGTTTATATGGTTTTTCAGACATGGCTGTCTCTACCTTTCAAGGTTTCTGCTATGTCTTCCCAGGGGAACTTCATCAAGCCATCCCTGCACTGTGGAGAATCATTGATCCAGAAGTGAAGTGGATCATTTCAGTGTAAAATACAAGCATCCCACTCTTCTGGGTTTTATGATTATAGACACAAGAGAGGAACACACGACAGTGAGGAGAGCTCGGCTTTGGTGAAGGACAAGCCTGGCCCGGTGCGCTCTTTAGGGCTTCACAAGAGCTGTGCACGCTCTCTCTTGCAGTTCTCTGATTTCAAAATAGGAAAATTTAAAAAAAAAAAAACCCTCATTCATTTATTTAAATTATAGAACTTCAGGGGCATGGAGTTTGTGAATAGGCAGGAACTACTTTGTATAAAAGTCCAAAAGGCAAAGTGGAGGTGGCCTGGGACTAAGGGTTGGAAGGGGTGTAAATCATGCCTCACAGAGTGGTGGGTGGACAGAGGGAAGGAGGAATTAGGGAAGATTCAGTGGAGACCTGAAAAGATGGGTAATAGTGGGCATAGATCAATGGTGATTTGTTTTATGAAACACAATGTATGGGAATGAAACATAATGTGTATGAATTTTATATGCAAACCATATGACTTTTTTTTTAAAAAGCAAAGAAAATTGAGGACATTGTATGACTCAAAGAATTCAGCGTCAGTGAACTGCATGTTTATAAACCACTGAATTGAAGCATGTTTTGCTGTGTGTATTCTCAATAACCACAAAATTTTGAAAATAAGAAAAAATAACAACACCCACTTCATAGATGCTTTTGTGAATAGCTAAATAAGTATATGAGCCAGTCACATAGCAAAGGTTTCCTACAAGCCAGTATGTCTTAAAAGTCTGTGTCTTCCTCACAACAACCCTATTAGACAGTTACTGCTATTCTCATTTTAGAGAAGGGGAAACTGAGGCTTCAAGCAGCTAAGTCTCTTACCCGGCATTATGAGGTTGCTAAGTGACAGGAAGACAAAGATTCTCACCACTGGGTCAATTGGCAGCACCATATTAGATGGAAAAGAGATTGCAGTTGTTAGCAATTACAGCTTGCTCAGCTCCACAATCAACACTCTTAAACACCAGCAGTCAGGGAGTCAAAAGACAAATTGCATTGTGAAAATCTGCTGTCATGGAACTTTCCAGAGTGCTGAAGAGCGATGATGTCAGTCTAGACACAAAGATGTGCCTAATCCAGGCCATGGTTTTCTCAATTATTTGTTATGCTTCAGAGAGTTGTAATAGAGAAGATGAATAGATGCCTTCAAGTTGTGGTGCTGGAGAAGAGTCTTGAACATACCATGGACTGCCAAGAAAACAAATCAGTCTGTCTTAGAGAGGGTGAAACCAAGTCTCTCTTTGGAGGCGAGGATTTTGAAGCTCCATTTCACTTACTTTGAGCATGTGGCCAAGAAAGATCAGTCCTGAGAGAAGGACATCATGCTCGGAAGGGTGGACTGACAGTGCAGAAAAGGAAGACCTCGGATGAGATGGATTGACACAGCAAATGCAGCAATGGGAGTTGGTGTATCAGAATTAGTGAGACTGGCTCAGGACAGGGAAGGGTTCAGAGCTGCTGTACATAGGGTTGCCATGCATCGCAGGCAACTCAACCAGTAACATTTTATGACAGGTTTGGAAGCAGGGGTAGCATTCCACTTCCTAAACAACATGCCTCCAGAAACTCTATGAACTTTGTTAAGTCTTGATGATTGCAAGGGCCTTCAGACCTTTTGTTCATAGGTACGTTATGAGTCATGTTCAACTCTAAGGCAATGATCAACAACAACAACAAGTGACAGGAAAGAGACCCCCCCCCAACTCAGATCAGTCTGATGACATGAGGAGTTTTCGTGTCCAGTATGTTATATGCCTCCCAATGAACCATTATCAGCACTACTCCTTATGCTAAGAACAAATCTTACATTATTCTCTTTGTGAGGGCAGGAATATTGGATTGTTGCCATTCTAACCCCAGAACTTAAAACCGTATCTGACAGACTTGATACTCATAAATATTGGTGGAATAAATAAATGAATGAGTGAGTGAGTTAACAAATGAATGAGCACAATGTGAATTTGAATTAATACAGGACACTGATTTGAAGCCTTTTCACCAGCAGGGAGTTCTTTTATTAATTTCTTTCCATGGGCCTCGTGCTTTGATAAATTTGTCTTCCAAGCAGAGAGTGGTAACAAATTAGTTTTTTCCATGTTTAATTAATCAAAGGCAGATAAATTGCTAACCAGTACTTCTAATCAGTATGAAAATAAACATTCACTCTAACCAGCTTGGGTTGCTTAATTCCAGGCTAAAATAAATACCTGTTGGCTTCGAAAGCCTTCTGGCAAGTAAATGAGCAATCACTCTGAAGGCTGCAAAATTTCAAAACTAGTTCATAGACCAATAAGAAAGGGACCCAGTTTGGAAAACACTTCTCAGTATGATGTATCATACATCACAAACACACTAGTGTTTCCTTAAACTTGACTTCTAATAGTCAACTCTTGAGGAAAATTCCACATTTGGTCAAGACTCTCTCTGAGAATCAAGAAAAGCCTGTCAGAATCAAGGTTCTGTCCATTCAGACATCTATAGTCATAACTCATAAGTGTTATTGTTGTTGTGTGTACCATTCAGTCAGAACTGACCCATCCCTGGCCCTACAGCAGGTTTTCAGAGACACTAAATCACACATCTTTTTTCCAATGGAGCAGCTGGTGGATTCAAACCATGTACCTCTGTGTTGGCAGCACAGCTCTTTACCACTAAGCCAGCAGGGGGAGATTACCCAAAAAGTAATGTAACTAATCACAAGCTTGTTTTTGTTTACTTTCTAATCTGTAGTGAACAATTTGGCATCTGAAATGAAAAACATGTGAAATTGTTCACTAACAGCTTAGGGAGTTAGCATAAGAAATTCTGTGTTTACTTTGTTTACTGAGTATTTTGTCGCTTTCAGGGACTGAAAAGTTGAAAAGAGGATTTAACTATATAGGAAGATCTTGTGGGAGAGGAAGAGACAGATGTAGGGCGTAAGTTCTTGTTGTAAGTGCACTGAGCAACATAAGCTCCCAGCGACCCTGTAACAACAGATCTGAAGCCTGTCCTACTCTGCACCTTACCAAGCTCAACACACCTGAGCTCCCTGGGCCAGTCGCTTTATCAATCTGTCTTGGGGAGGATATTCCTCTCTTGAGTTGATGCTTCGCTTTTCCAAGTGTGATATCATTCTCCAAGGAAGAACTTTCCTAACAACATGCAAAAGTATATGAGACAAATCTTGGCCATCCTTGCCTCCAAAGAGCACTCTGGCGGCACCTTCTCCAAGACATATCTGTTTGCTCTGGTGGCTGTCCATGAGATACTCAATACTCTTCTTCAACACCACCACTCAGAAGAATCCATTCTTCTGTCACCCTTACTCACTGTGCAGTTCTCAGATGTGTAGTAGGTGTTTGAAAAGCCATGGCTTGAACCAGGCACATTTTAGTCTTTAAACTGACATCTTTTAGACTTTGAAGAGGTCGCTGATAGCACTTTCCCAAAGTGATACATCTCCCAAACTTCTGACAGCTGGCACCAAAACTGTGGATCTTGGATTCAAGTAAGATATAAATGTTAACAATTGTAATCCTTTTTTTCATCTGTCATGATGTTGCCTGTTGGCTCAGTGGTGAGAACTTTTGCTTTCTTGATGTTGCGATGGAATCCATATTGAAGGTTACAGTGTTTGATCTTCTGCAGCAAGTATCTCAAGTTTTCATTGCTTTCAGCAAAGCGGGGTTATATCATCTTCATATTGTATGTTATTGATGACACACGTGAGCTCCTTGCTACAGTCCTTGTCCACCTGACTGAGGGTCTTCCTCTCCTTTGTCGTCCCTCCGCCTTTCCAAGCATGATATTTGAGTGCTTAGCTATTACTTCACCCAGGGCCTCTAAGGAAATGCTTACATGCAGCTTAAACACTTCCTAAGCCAGACCCCAAAAAAGGAACTCTCACGTCTGCACAACTGGGATTTAATACTGCTTGTAGCACACATGTCAAGCAGTTCCAAGTGGTGGCAAAGGACCAAGGCCAAAGAGGACAGCAGACGACCCAGGGCCTGATCTGTCAAAGGGATCACCAATACTGAAGTCCTCTATAATAATGACGGTGATTTCATAAGCCTCCTCTATGATTTTTCTCCTTTATTCCCCGTGTTCCAACAGATTGTCATGTAGTGTTTTCCAAAGTTTAGATGTATTTGATGTCTCCAAATCCCAAAATAGTTGAGCCAGCTGGGTTTTGCCTTTATGCAACTGTTCCACAGTTTTTCTCAGTACTCTGTTATAGGCAGCACACCGAGACCAAGATATTATATTGTAACTGATGAAGATGTTTTCAGGTCTGTACTTTGTTAAGACCTGGTAATACTTCCCATGCCTTGCAGCCAAGCAAACAGGCCTCATCTCTGTAACACAGATGTTGCATGTAGATGTTGGGTTTGTTGTATGTTGTAGAGTTGGAATCGACCCATAGTTAACCCTTCAGTTGGTTTTCAGAGGCAGTTAATTGCGTGAAAGGAGGTTGCCCACCTCTCTCCCACAGAGCAGTTGGTGGCCTTGAACTGCGTGCCTTAGAAGTGTAGCACAGCTTCTTGCCACTAGGCCACCATTTGATAATATCAACAAACACTTGAGGGAGCGAAGACTTTTGATTAAACACAGGTAGGTCTTCACTTTAAGGGATGGCCCAGATGACACACCAGCACAAATTCATTTCTTCTGCAGGAAATAATGCTAGTACCGTTTCTCCGTTCAAAAATATCTTCTCAAATTCTAACTCTTGTAATTATCTCTTGCTGTCTCTAGCCATGAAACCATAGAACATATTTGATTCTGTATCTGTATGGTTTGTTGTTGTTGTTGAACATATTTGATTATCTGTATGGTTTATTGTTCTAGTTGTTGTAATATGTACCATCAAGTCGAGTAGGCTCACAGAAACTCTATGAACGAAAGATCTAAGCTCTGTCTTATCCCCACCATCCTCATCATTTATGACACACTTGAGTCACTGTCAATTCATCCTATCGAGGGTCTTCCTCTCCTTCTCTGACCTTCTATCTTTCAAAGAATGATGTCATTTTCCAAGGAATAGCCTCTTCTAGCAACATGCCCAAAGTATGTGAGACAAAGCTTCACCGTTTTTGCCTTTAAGGAACACTCTGACTGCATCTTCTCCAAGACATGTCTGTTTGTACTTTTAGTAGTCCATAGAATATGCAGTATTCTTATTATGATCCACACAATCAAAGATACTTACTTGTGTTTTACTGACTATGCAAAGGCATGTGACTATGTGGATCATAACAAACTATGTTCAACAGTAAGAAGAATGAGAACCCCAGAATATTTAATCATGTTCATACAAAACCTATACTTAGGCCAAGAAGTTGGTGTCCAAACAGAGCAAGGAAATACTGCATGGTTTAAAATCAAAAGTGTGCATCAGGACTGTATCCTTTATCCATACCTATTCAACATGTATGCTGAACGAATAATTTGAAAAGCTGGAGTCTATAAAGAAAAATGTGTAACCACGTAGGTTAGGAGGAAGGTTCATCCACAGTCTGTGCTATGCAGATGACACATTCTTGCTCACTTGAAGCACTTGCTGCAGGAGATAAAAAAACTACAGCCTTCAATACAGATTACATTTTTTACAATTTATTATTACTATTATTATTATTATTATCTCCTTGGAGTCAAGGATTCTGAAGCTCTGTCTGACATACTTTGGGCATGTTGCAAGGAGGGACGGGTCCTTGGAGAGGGACATCATGTTTGGGAGAGTGGAGGGATGACACAGGAGAGGAAGACCCTCGATGAGCTGGATCAATTCTGTGAGTGGAGCGGTGGGAATGAGTGTGCTTGAGACGGCAAGGTTGGCACAGGATAGAACGGCATTTAGGGCTCTTGTACATAGGGTCGCTATGAGTCACAAGCATCTCGGTGGCATGTAACAGCAACAACGATTATTATTATTCATTTTAATGAAAATTTACAGATATTTTCTATTTCCATTCATTCATTGTTGCACTTTTCTCCCTGCCTACCCCTCTCCTCTAATTCATTCTTCGATTTGAAAAGTAAAAGAAAAATTCTTTCATTGTTATACAATCCCTCCCCCCAAGTCCACTCCACTCCACAGCATTGAATCTGTATAGCTCCTGTACAAAGAAAGTATAGTGTTACTGCATTAACATAAGAAGGCCAGGTAGAGCACTCATAAAGCGCTCAGAATAACAGTAAAGTCAGCAGTTTGAACTCACTAGCAGTGCCACAGGAGAAAAGACCCAACAATGTACTTTCATAAAGATTGTGTTGCTGGTCGTAGGGGCCAATTAATCCGTTTCAATTCTTAGCAACTCCAAGTACAACAGAAAAAAACCCCTGTCTGCTCCTACACCATCTTCACAACCATGTCTATGTTTGAAGTCACTGTTGTGCCTACCATGTCAGCTCACCTCATTGAGAATCTGACCCTTTTTGATAACCCTCTATCTTACCACACAAAATATCCTTTTGTAGAAAATGGTGAATCTTGATAATGTCCTCAAAGTCCTTAGGACACAGTGTTCTCATCCTCATTTGAGGAACATTTTGGCTGTACTCTTCTTCCAGACAGATCTGTTCATTCTTCTGGCAGTCCATGGTATATTCAATATTCTTCATCAACATTATGACTAAAAAGGATTGAGCCTTCTCCAATAATCCTTATTCATATGCAGTTCGTATATGCAGATGAGGCTACCAAAATATCATGGCATGAGTCTGGGGAATCTTAACTCTGAAAGTGACATGTTGGCTTTTTAACACTTCTGAGAAGTCTTGTGTGGCAGATTTGCCAATATTTCATTTGATTTCTTGGCTGCTGTTTCCCTAAGGGTTGATTGTGGGTCCAGCTAAAACGAAACCTCTGATCACTTCAGTCCTCACCGTTTATCAAGATGTTGCTTATTGGCCCAGTGAGGATTTTTTTCTTTTCTTTATATTGATGTATAACTCATATCAAACACCGTATCTTTGATCATCAGTAATCGGTCCAAGTCATCTGTACTTTCAGCAAGCAAGATTGTGTAACGCTTGCTGATGTCTCTTCCTCTACTCCTGATGTCACATTCTTCTTCAGCTAGTCCAGCTTGTCAGGTTTTTTGCTCGACATACAGGCTGAACAAGTATGGCGAAAGATAGAACCCCAATTAACCCATTTCCTGTTTCAAACCTTGAAGCATCCCCTTGTTCTGTCCGAACACCTGCTTCTTGATTTATGACCAATGTTCCTTATGATCACAGTTCTGGAATTCTCACTCGTCTAAATGTTATCTGCAATTTGTAATGATAATTTATTTAGATCTATAATTTATCATGATAACATTGAAAAGAATGGGAATTCCAGAACATTCAGTGTGCTCCTGAAAAAAAACACACAACACTTTATATAGACCAAGAAGCAGAGGAATACTGCCTGGTTTTAATCAGGAAAGGTGTGTATCAGGGTTCTTTCTTTTCCCAGGACCAATTCATTCTGTATGCAAAACAAATCATTAGAGAAGCTGGACTATACAAAGAAGAATTTGGCCTCAGGATTGGAGGAAGGCTCACCAACAAAGTGGATTTTGCAGATGATATAACTTTGCAGAAAGTGAACAGGACTTAAAGCCCTTGATGAAGATCAAAGACTGTAACCTTCAACACGGATTACACCTCAACATCAAGAAAACAAAAATCTTCTCCACTGGACCAATGGATATCATGATAAATAGAGGAAAAAAGATTGACCTTATCAATGATTTCATTTTATGTGGACCCACCATCAATACTCATGATAACAGAAATCAAGAAATCAAAAGACAAGTTGGCAAAAAGGAATTAGCTGACTATGCCAATGGTAATTGCTGTTAGTAAATAGACCAAATTATTAGCAAAAACTTCAGTGTTTATACTAATAATTATTATCACTTTGATAACCTTATGCTACTGATTCTGATAAATCTGCTCACTATGGTTTATTTGGCTTTTGAACTGATTTTATTATGTATGTATGTATGTATGTGTTTAACTAAATTAGTTCATTAAATCCTTTCCCCTAAAAAAAAAAAAGAAAAGAAAAAAAAAAAAAAAAAGATGTGCTGCTGCTGCATTGGTGAAATCTGTCATCAAGGGCCTCTCCAAAGTACTAAAGGAAGGATGTCAATTTAAAGAGTAAGTTGTGCCTTATCCAGGCCACTGTATTTTCAATTGCTTCTTTTACATATAGAAGTTGGGCAGTGAATAAGGGAGATCAAAGAACAACTGGTGTTTCAGAATTGTGGTGTTGGCAAAGGGTATTGAGTTGCCAAACAAATCTGTCTTGGTGGAATTGAAACCTTGGAGACAGAGACAATGACATTTAGTCATGCTGCCAGGAGAGTCCAGTTTTGGGGAAAGGCATCATATTGGGGAGGATAGAGGCTCAGTGAAAGAGAAGAACATCTTCAAGAAGATGAAGTGATGCAGTGACCGCAAGAACCAGTCAGAGCTGGTGGAGAAGATGGTGAGCACAGCACGGGAAACGCCAGGTTTCGGGCTGCTTTTCACAGGGTCCTTAGGAGTTACAGTTGACTCAACAGCACCTAATAACAACAGAATGCTTACGTCAGCCAAATCCACTCCCGTGGCGTTTCATCAATGCAACAGCACGTCTTTTGGTAGATTTCTTTTTAGGGGAGTGGGAGGTTAATGAACTAATTTAGTTAGATAATCCCACATTTATGGAATTAAACTATATTTGATAGAGTTTTCTTGGTTGTGAGCTTTCCAGAAGCAAATTATCAGTTAGACCCAAGGTACCAAAGTAGGTTCAAAACTCTAACTTTCATGGACATAAAAGGAAAAATAATGTTTCCCACTCAGGGACCTATGTTTGACAAGGAATTAAAAAAAATTTTTTGTAAAAGATCAGATAATAGATATCTATGCTTTGAGTGTATAAATCGATTAGAGTTCTTCAGCGCTATACTTAATATTTGTGTACCTTAGATAGACTTACCAGTTCATTGTAATAGTTCTGAGTTTTTTTTGTAATTTTTTATCATTTGTTTTCAAGGAGCCATAAATCATTTCATCCTGAAGTTGTATGCTGATTGTGTAACATCATTTTTTAACTCTACTAGAGTTAAATATTCTCACTACTGGACCAACTGGTAGCATCAGGATGGATGGAGAAGAGATTGAGATTGTTCACAGCTTCAGTTTGCTCGGCTCCACAGCCAACACTCTTGGCACCAGCAGCCAGGAAATCAAAAAACGTATTGCGATGGGCAAGTCTGCTGTTAGGGACCTCTCTAAAGTACTCAAGAGCAACGGTGTCTCTTTGGAGACGAAGGTGTGCCTGATACAAGCCATGGTCTTTGTAATCACTTGTTATGCATCAGAGAACTGGACAATGACTAGGGAGGACAGAAGGAGAATTGGCGCTTTTGAGCTGCGGTGCTGGAGAAGAGTATTGAATGTACCATGGACTGCCAAGAAAACAAACAGGTTCATCCTAGAGAGGGTTAAACCAGGATACTCCTTGGAGGCAAAGCTTCTGGGGCTTCATTTGACATACTTTGGACATGTTTCAAGGAGAGGCAGGTCTTTAGAGAGGGACATCATGCTGGGTAGAGTAGAGGGACAGCACAGGAGGGGAAGACCCTCTATGAGGTGGATTGATTCAGTGACTGGGGTAATCGGGATGGGTGTGTCAGAAGCAATGCGATTGGCACAGGATAGAGCGGGGTTTAGGGCTGTTGTACATAGGGTCGCTATGAGTTGCAAGCGACTCGACTGCACATAACAACAACAACAACAACAGAGTCTTGGTTTTAGTCCTTGTTTTATAAATAACAAAAGAAATTCTAATTTAGTTCTTATTCAACCAAGACAAAATATAAATCCCATTTTTAATATATTGCTCCCCCTAAGGGACTGGAAAAGTCAAACGAAGTTGTTTCACTTTAATGCTTGATCTTTTAAATAAGCTGACAAAAATTGATCTATTTTGACTGAATTTATCAAATGTTTATTATTTTTTGGTACAAGTCATTTGGGTAATTATGGCTGTATAATTCAGTCAACATGTTCTGATGTAAACAACTGTGAAAATTGCATTTTTTTAATGCTCCAACAGTGCCCACAACATAATCAGAAGCAGTAATTTATTACTCAGACTAATAATTAGAAGTAATTAACTACTAGAAGCAATTAGGAATAGTAATTTATTTCTTAGCATAAAGTAATGAGCTGCTCTTTCAATGCATGTTTGAATATTTAGCAACCAACAATTACTTCTATAGAAAAGAAAAAATGCAGCTGTTTAGTTAACAGTTTGAGAAGCCTGGCACATGCGTTTCCCTGCCCATTAACACAGAGGTTTGACAAGTCACTGGGTAGGATCTTACTGACAAGGAGAGTTCTAGGACATTCTTGACAAGAGCTTGTCTTGGAACTTCATGCTCATTCAGTCAACAATGCAAAATTAGTAGATTATATTATCATGGTGCATAAATGCCCAACCATACATGGTAGCATTGTCCAGAGGAAATGAACTCAAAATAAAGCCTTTGATAACATGTAGTTGTGCATTTGACAGAATCATAATTCCTGGAAGACACTACTGGAAGAATTTATTGATGATAAATAATTATTCATTATTCAGCTACAAAAAGCAGAGAAAAGTCACTAGACTTCTAACTACTATTAAGGAGTCCTGGAGACATGGTGCCTAGCATGCCAGGCTGCTAGCCAGAAGGTCAGAAATTTAAATTCAACATCCCCTCTGTGGGAGAAGGATGGACAGTCTCCTCCCTAAAGAAGAAGTGTACCCTCAGAAATCCAGTGGAGGATGCCTAGGGGTTGCACTCCGCTTGACCACAGGGGGTTTTGAACTGATATTTCATCATTGAGTAGTAAAAGGATCAGCTGTGTTTTCAGGGTAGCCCATCAACTGCTATGGAATCACCTAGAATGCTTGTCAAAATGCAGATTTTTCAGTTTGTCCCAAGAACCACTGACTTAGTATCTCTGGGGATAGATCCTAGGAATATGCATTTTTAAAGACCTCAGTGATTCTTTAGCACCTTCAGTTCAGAAAATTCCTGAAATAATCTACCGCAATTGGCTGTCAGCCTGGGGTGGTAGACAATGTAACAGCAGCCAGCTGCCAGACAATCTGAAGGGAAGCCCTTTGGAGAGTCCAATCAATAGGGGCTGGGATTGCCTACAGAAGATTTAAAATGTTACATCATGAGGTCACTTGGGAAAGACTTAACTTCTGACCCTCAGTTTCCTCATCTAGAAATGGTAAAATGAATTCTTGCCTTGCAAGGGTTTGGCTGTGGTTGGCTTTGTTTATTTGTTTTTGTGGGATTGGGGTTCTTGTAGTATTATGCAGAATTCAGAGGGCAGAACTTTAAAGAAGGTAAAAATCTATATCTGACAAGCTCGTGTGCCATTTGCCATGGGAGCTGTTTGTAAGTTCCCATTCGTGTGTATCACAACTGGGAACCAAACAAAAAGTCCCAGACATTGAAATCAAATCCAGGACCATAGTTCCCAGGCAGCTGAGTCCTCGGGGTCTGAGAGGAAGGCTTCCTCTCCGAGCTCATCTCTGTAGATGGATGGCTTGAGCATGCTAATCCCACAGGGAACAGAAGAGCCACAATGAACTGAACCTCTTCGTGCCTCAGTATCCCCACTGCAATTTCTCCTGTTGACTCTAAGGCTATCCTACCCTCCAAAAAAACCATATGATTCTCTGAAAAGTAAACATTTTCCATATGTATATTCTAAGTAATAAACTAAGACATGATTCTCAAGAAACGAGTTATAGGTTTGGTTCTGTGCTGTAATTCTCTTGCCCTCAAACTCACTAAACTCCCTGTTGTTGGGTCGATCCAATAGCCCTCCATCAAGTTTCCAAGACTGTAAATCCTGACAGGAAGAGATTACTTTCTCTTTCTCTTGCTGAGGTGGATTCGAACCACCAACCTTTAAATCAGCAGTCCCACACCTAACCTACTACAGCACCACTGTATTAATATAGTCTCTACTAGGCTCCTTAATATTTAAAAAAAAGTTGGTTGTACTATTAGAAACTCTACTAATTAAATGCCACTATCATGACTTTATCCTGGCTTGGACAGGCGTTCACTTCCTTTCCCCTTAGCCAGTGTTTTTTCTTGCCCCCAAATTGCTCCTATGTGCATCCGACCACTTAGTCATCCGTGGCCAGTCAGCCCAAATAATAATAGCAACAATAACATTATTAACAACACTCATAGAGAATTTTGCTTCTGCAAGTGGTTGAATCTTTTCCCAAAGAATTCCCTTTGTCCTCTATGTTGTCCTTTCCTAGCCCTGGAATGAGCTTAATCCATTCACTTAGGAATGAGCTTAACCAGTTTTCCTAACACCCTAGTCTGTCTTGGTGCAGCCAATGGGTTCCTTAGAGGCATTGATGGTGAGACTTCGTCTCATACATTTTGGGCGTGCTGTCAGGGGAGGGCACAGACCCTGGGAAAGGACACCGTGCTTGGAAAGATAGAGGATTGGAGAAGCAGAGAAAGACACTCGACTAGATGAGTTTACACAGTGACCCCCACCAGGGCTCAAGCACAGCTGAGATTGAGGAAAAGACACATGGTCAGGCAAGGCTTAAACTCGTAGCTCACAGAGCCACTGTGGGTCTGAGTCAAGCCCATGGCACCCAGCTTCCCGAGGGCGGGGTAAGTCACCTAGAATACGGCTAAGTGGATCCTGAAAAAACAAGGAACCTTGGAAAATTAGAGCTGGAAGAGAGAGGAAGAATAAAGACTTTTCCCATGAGATGCGCCAAGGCAGCTTTCATTCTGTCATGTGATGGGTCACCATGAGGCACAGCCAACTCACTGGCGTAATTCACAGGCGCTTTAGACTCCTGCCTTCATTTAATCAGCCCTGCTTCCCCTCCCAGACTTCACCCTTAATCTCTCCTAGAAAGGCCTTACTTTTCGTTGCATTTCACGTGGACATCTATCTAAGGAATGATGGAAGTAATTTTTAACACCACCTCCTGAGCTTAGCCATCACTTGATCCATAGCAATCATGAATGTCTAACCATTCACTGGCCCCTGTGGATAGCACTCACATGACTCTGTTGTTATGTGCTGTCAAGTCGCCTCTGACTTGTAGCAACCCTATATAAAACAGCCCTAAATCCTGCTCTATCCCTTGTCAATCTTATTGTCTCTGACACACCTATCCCTATTACTCCAATGACTGAATCAATCCATCTCATCGAGGGTCTTCTTCTCCTGCATTGTCCCTCCATAGTCCCAAGCATGACGTCCCTCTCCAAGGACTGATATTTCTCCTCTCTCTCTCTCTCTCTCTCTCTCCTTGCCAATTTGTACAAGAACTGAGGTCAAGTCTGTATTGACAAGAGCCCATCTACAATTTGACCAAGTGACTCAAAGCAGGAGATCCAAGGTGTGTTGTAAGACAGAGGGCATGATTTTGAAATCAGACGCTGGTCTGAAAGCTGTTGAATCTTGTCTGGGAGGCACAGGTTGAATTTGGTCCGAAGAAAATAACACATTCCTTTCCAGTTAGCGTCTGTGCAGAGTTCATTCTGGCTCAGACAAACTCACTAAGTGTCCAGGCACTAAAATCACCAAGCAGCTCTTCCTGGCCAAGGGTAAGATATTAGTACCATCTTCTTTCAATTCTCTCCCACTCACAACCTCCAGCTGCCTTTCTTTTCCCTATTTGAACAGCAAGTTCCAAATTGTAGCCATTACCCAGCAAGAGACGTTGCTCCTGAAGGTGGCCTCTCTGGAGGTCTTTCTCACTTCCTCAGGGATGCAATGGCCTTCTCCTTGGTGTCAAAGAAATGCCATTTAAGTCCTTTCACTTTTGAGTGCAGCTTTGGACTCCAGGGAAAATTATGTTCTTCCAGCTACCTCATTCCGAAGAATTTCTTCACAGAGTATAGGGTCACTCAGCTATCAACTCTCATTCCCAATGAGCTAACACAAAGCTGACCTTCCCTCCATTTTCTGAGGCTGTAAATCACACAGGAAGCAATGGCTCCTGTTTTTCCTGCAGAGCAACTGGTGGATTTGAACCATCAGAGAGGTGTGACCTCTGGATTAGCAGCACCACTCTCCACAGACATCACCACCAGAGCTCCTTAGAGCTCAAGGGCAGAGTTGGTACAAATTAAAACATCCGCTCTGACTTCTTTTCAAGGCTGTTTCAGGACTGCTGCGTCCTCCTTTACCATTCATCAGCTGGAGCACTTGGTCTACTCACCTTTGTCTCGATTGCCAAAGCGCTGCCACAGTCTGAATGAAGAGATCATAGCGTGTTTAATAACTACACACTTGAAAATGTCTCCATTCTGTTTAAGAGTCAAGGAAAATAATTATCTGGCCTGAGGGCTTGGTGGGGGGGAATGTAAAAATTGGTACAAGACCTGCTTCAAAAATGAAGTCATAGCGTATAATGAAAATATAATGGTTTCTAGAAGTCAACACAGCCAGCCCTGCCAGTGGCAGAGCCCTAGATAGGTGGAGTAGCAAATACTTGGCGCACAGGGCTAAATTGAAAGTTCAATTGGATAATGCTTGTAATGTACTTAAGTAGGTAGATATTCTAAAGCTTGCCTCGTTCTTCCCATAATGAAAGAAATAATCAGTAGAAACCAAGGGCTTGGAGAAAGGAGAAATGTTACCGGTATGTTGTTTTCAGCCTTAAAAAGAAGTCAGAGTGGAAGTTTTGATTTGCACAAACTCCTCCCTTGACTTCTAAGGAGCTCTGGTGGTGACGAGTCAAGTATGACTCTTAGCAACCTATGAACAACAGACTTGAACCCTGTCCTATCCTGTACCGACCTCACATTTTCTGACTCGCTCAAGCCGATCACTGTAGTCACTGTGTCAGTTCACCCAGTTGAGGGTCTTCCTCTCTTTGGTTGTTCTCCCACCTTTCCAAGCACAATGTCCCTCTCCAAGGAACAGCCTTTCTTAGCAACATGCCCAAAGTATGTGAGACAGAGATTCGCTGTCCTTGCCTCCAAGGAGCATTCTGGCTGCTCTTTCTCCAAGATGTATCTGTTTGTTCTTTTGGGAGTCTATGGGATAGTCAGCACTGTTCTCCAACACCACAGTTTAAAGGTCACAATTCTTCTTCTGTCATCCTTATTCATTGTCCAGCTCTCGGCAGCATAGCATGTGATTGAAGAGACTATGGTCTGAGTCAAGCACATCTTAGTCCTCAAACTAACTGGATTTTAGGTATAACTTGAAATAAGTCTTTGTTCTGAAGTCTATTCCGATTCACAACCCTCTACACTGCTGAGGACATCAATCTTACCTTGAGGAGACCGTCTACCTCTCTCCCTTGGAGTAGCTGGTGAGTTAGAACTGCTGGCCTTTGGGTTAGCACCTCAACTTTGTTAGCAGCCCACCTACGCACAGCTCCTAAGCCACCAGAGCTCCTGGATAGATGTGGTCTGTGTTTCTTCATTATCTCGTCCAGTGGATCTTTACTGAGTTCCTACTTGGTCTGGAATCAGGTCTAGTACTGCATGTGGTGGGAGGTACTAACTAGAGAAGCTCACATGGATTCTACCCTCAAGGAGCCTCCAGTCTAGTAAATGACAAAGTTGTGCAGTTGTGTTTCAGGAACTTCGTGGGCTCAGCTCCACGTTCATGCCCTCAAAACAAAGTGAATGTGGCAATAAAGAGAGTCACACAATTTGTTGTTGTTGTTTGTCCTTGTAGAGATCTTGAGGATGGCCCTGGAGAGGATAGGGTTCTGGTCTGTTGTGTAAAAGGTCTCTATGAGTCCTAGGCGACTCTGAGGCACTAATAACAGGCCAAGTTATGTTGACACTGCGCTGAGGTCTATTGAGTGTGTAATCATAGCATCATGAAGAGTGTGAAAGGCTATGAGAATGGCCAACATGTCACACAGACACACAAAGCAAGCACACGCTGTTGGAAAAGTGATGCTGACAGACTTGCTGAATGCATGGTGACCACAAATTTTCAACTTGTTTTTAAAAAACACAGTATCTGTAAAACACAATAAAGCAGGGTAATACAATGAGGTGTGTCTGCATATACCAAATAATAATGGATGTATCTGATTATAACTTGTGGTCAAAAAAAATATACTGGTTTTCATAGAAAGTTCATAAAATTAATATGCATTGTTTTTCACTTTTGAAGTTTTTCTAAAACAAACTTTCCCATTGTGAAGATTTTATAGTTTATTATCTGTAAGACATTGTCACTAATAAATCATAAACTCTGAACTTAGTTTTCTCTGCTGAAGTGTGAAATAGTAATAACTGTTTTGAAAGGTTATTATAATAAATAAATAAACTATACAAAAAATATATAAATAATTATACTTGTATTATTAGTGAGCTCTGGTGGCCTAGTGGCAGAAGCTACATTGCAATGCCAAAGGCTTGTGGTTCGAGGCCATTAGCTGCTCCACCAGAGAAAGATGGGCTATCACCTCCCATGTGATTAAGTGCCTCTGAAAACCTGCCAGAGTGTCAGCTACGGGTCGGTACACAACCCCACACACTTGTAGTATAGAAGGTAGCAGAGCTTTGGAGGCTTAGCGATAAGGAGTTGTTCTGCCAACTCAAAAGCTTGCAGTTCAAATCTACCAGCTTCTCTGTGGGAAAAAGATCAGTAACCTCCTTCTGTGAGATTTACTGCCTCTGAAAACCTCCTGGAGGGTCAGCTATGAGTTGGTTCTGACTTCACCGTCCTCAACAACAACAAACATCCTAGAAGGTAGGAGATGACACAGGTGGAACAGGAATTAAAAGTTCTAGAGAACAAGAGGCGAAGGACAGACAGGTGCCTGATTAAATATTCCAACTGCCACTGATGGGTTGAACTACAGTCTCTCAGGAGAGATTGTACTGAGAGAATGAATGAAAACATAGATAGTTAGGCTTTGAGACACTGCTATGAAGGAAGCACTATGCTAAACCCTTTTAAACACCTTCTAACCCTAACACTTTTTACTGTGGCAGCATAATAAATGGTCTGTTCAGAAGAAACTGTCCCCATGAGATTAAATAGCTTATCACTTGGTTAGTGACAGCTGGAGCAGGAATCGAGTCTCACTCTTGTTCTGAGCCACTGTGTTCTGTACAGACGAGTCGGCTGGGATTTAGTGAGCTTAAAGTGAAAGAAATAGGAAATGAGGTCAGGACAGAACCTGAGAAAGCCTCAGTGTCAGCTTCAGGGGGTTGGCTTTCATTTACATTTCAGAGCTAATTCAGAAAAGCAAACATTATGTTCTGAAGTTTCCGTGAAGGAAAGCTTTAACCACAGGACAAAAACCAGAGAGAATGAACAGATGAGTCCTTGGAAGCATCACCTTCTGTCAGTCAGGATGGTACTTGACACTCCAATTGTAACTAATCTCTAAAACATCAGGAGCTCCGGTGACTTAGTGGTAAGGACTTGCACTGCCAAAGGCACAGAGTTCAAATCCACTAGTTGCTCCATGGAAGAAAGATGGACAGTCTCCTACCATGTAATTTACTGCCTCGGAAAACCCACTGGAAGGTCAACTATGAGTTGGTTCTGACTCAGTGGAATAAAAACAAGAGTGACTCAATCGCAACTCATGCTGCATATCTGCTGAAGGGCTACAGGACCCAGGCTGATGGAACGGCCCTCGGCGCTTCTCATGACCCTGGCCCAGGACCCTGGCTGACAGAACGGCCCTCAGTGCCTACGTGGTGGAGGGCAAGTGAGCGCTGGGTGGAGTCACACCAGCACTTAAGACCCCCAGTCCAGAAGTGATCCACATCACTTCCATTCCAACTCCTATATGGTTGCACTTGACCATTAGGGGGAGGAGTCCAAGGCTGTGGCCAGAGAACAAGAACCAGAAACCATTTCTTTTTTTAATATATTTTTTAAATTTTAATTTAATGAAAGTTTACAAGAAGTTAGATCTTTATTCTTTCTTTGTCGCACATTTTACCCCCTCTCCCTCTGTTCCCCCACCCATAGTTCACTTTTTAATATGTGTATATTCGTTCTTCACTGCACAATCACCTACCTCCCCCTGTTGTTGTTAGGTGCCATCAAGTCCAGTACAACTCATAGTGACTCTATGAACTAAAGATCTGAATCCTGTTCTGTTCTGCCCTGCGCCATCCTCACACTTCCTGACACACAAGAGCCCACTGCAGCAGTCACCGTGTCAATCCACCTGGTTGAGGGTCTTCCTCTCCTTCTATGACCCTTCACCCTTACCAACATCATCCTTCTCCAGGGAATAGCCCCCCTAGTAATGTGCCCAAAGTGTGTGAGGTAAAACCTCTTCACTCTTGCCTCCAAAGAGCACTCCAGCTGCACTCTCTCAAAGACATACCTGTTTGTTCTCCTGGCCATCCATGGGATGTTCAGTGCTCTTCTCCAACACCACAGCTCAAAGGCATCAATTAATCTTCTGTTATCCTTATTCATTGTCCAGCTCTCAGAAAGATCATGGCATGAATCAGAACCACCTTAGTCCTGAAACTGACATTATTATTCCTCAATAATTTTGAGAGGTTTCTAACTGAAGTTTTTCCGAGTGCAATGTGTTTCCGTATTTCTTGACTGCTGGTACCAAGGGTGTTAATTTTGGATCCAAGCAAGATGAAGCTGTTGACAGTTTCAATCTCTTCCTCATCCATCATGATGTTGCCTATCAGTCCAGTGGTAAGAATCTTTGTTTTCTTGACATTGAGATACAATCCATACCGAAGTCTGCATTCCTTGATTTTCTGCAACAAGTGCTTCAAGTCCTTCTCACTTTTAGCAAGCAAGACTGTGTCTTCTGCATAACACTAGTTATTGATAAGTCTCCTTCCAATCCTGATGCCACATTCCTCTTCATAGAGTCCAGCCTCACAAATAATTTGCTCAGTATACAGACTGAATGGGTATGGAGATAAAACACAACTCTGATGAACTCCCTTCTCAATTTTAAGCAATGCAGTGTTCCCCTGATCACAAAACAGTCTCCTGGTCCAGGTATAGGTTCCACATAAGCACAGCTAAGTGCTCTGGGATTCCCATTCTTCTCAGTGTCAGCCAAAACTTGTTATGATCCACACAGCATAGTCAACAAAGCACAAATAGGCGTACTTCTGGTATTCCTTATTTTCGGTCAGGATCCATCTGACATCGGCAATGAATCCCTGGTGCCACAGCTTCTTCTAAATCTTGCTTGAACGTCTGGCAGTTCCCTATGTATGTACTATTCTAACCATTTTTGAATGATCTTCAGCAGTATTTTGCTTGCATGTGACATCAATGATATTGTTCAATAGTTTCCACATTCAGTTGGATCACCTTTCTTGGGGATGGGAACAAATTTGGACCTCTTCCAATCTGCTTGCTAGACATCTGTCTTCCAAATTTTGTAGCATAGACTGGTGAGCACATCCAAGGCTAAATCTGTTAATTGAACAAGTCAATTGGTATCACACCGATTCCTGGGGCCTTATTTTTTGCCAATTCCTTCAATGATGCAGCTTCTACTTCCTCTTCCATTACCACTGGCTTCTGTTTATATGGTACTTTATAAAATTTTTCAGTGTTAATAAATTCTTTCTTTTATAGTGATTCTGTGTATTCCCTCCATATTCTTTTGATGCTTTCTGGGTATCTTTCAATATTGTGACATGAGGCTCAAATTTGCTTTTCAGTTCTTTCAACTTGAGAAATGCAGAGTGGGTTCATCCCTTTTTATTCTCCAATTCCATCTTGGAGCAGTTGGATTCTG
Source organism: Elephantulus edwardii (assembly GCF_000299155.1). NCBI lineage: Eukaryota > Metazoa > Chordata > Mammalia > Macroscelidea > Macroscelididae > Elephantulus > Elephantulus edwardii. The sequence continues at coordinate 15,553,227 of NW_006399753.1, forward strand.
GTTGGTAAGTACTTTTCATTTACTTGAAAGCAGGGTATAAGCTGTTTGGGCATTTTTTTAAAAAAAAATTTGTTAACAATCAACTGTAAGCTGATTGGCTGTTTCTGAGTTTGTTTGCAATCAGCTGTGGGCTGGAAGCCTCTTGTTTAAGCAATCAGGACCTGGTGAGCGGGCCTTTGTATATTAAAGTTTGGTGGCGGTCCAGACCAAGGCAGGAAGGGCAAAAATATGGATGGCAGGGGTGCAGAACACACATCGAGTGAAAAGACATTAATACCTATAGATAAGAAGACTAGTATCAGTAGTCCACACCAAAGTAGTCAGAGTACAATCAGCTCTTAAATACACTTGGGATAACATGTAAAATTTGCAGAAAAAGATCACTAAAGCAATTTTGCCTTCTCTGTATTAGAGATGCAGGCTTATCTGGAGAAATTATGGGTTACGTTTAATAACAGTTATGGAGCACTGTCTAAGAGGCAGAAGATTCTAATTAAAGTGTCTAGCACCATCAAGCTGTGAAAATTTGAGCATAAAATAAATAAGCAATATAATCTAATGGTTAATTGAAACAAGTTGTAGCAATAAAGTTTGATTAGCTCAATAATGCCAAATCAAAAGGAAATTTCAGCATCAAGAACAATGCAGAAATGGGAAAAATTGAAAAATATAAGGGTGAATACACTAAGGTACATTTTAATTTTTATGACAAAGTGTAAAGATGACTTAAAATATGTTCCAAATTGATAAATAATATTAATGTTCATAAAGGGAAGCATTAACTATACAACATAATTTCCTTATCTCCAGGGGATAAAACTTCTAGAAGATTAATGAAATGCAGTAAAACATATCAATAACATATGTTTAATAATTCAAACACGCCACATCAATATACCAAAAAGTAGACAATAGCGTATATAATATAGGCGTACTGGGGCTTTCAGTGTATACACATCTTCTACTTCTATTCCTGACGAAAGTAAGAGGGTCTAGAATTAGTTTCTAAGTAACTAGAAAGCAGGATCATAGGAGGCAACAATTTCAAGATATTATATAATAACATGCATAATAGGACCGTGCTGGGTGGGAACAGAAACAAATTGGGTAACCCTTACTATCATCCGGGTTCTCTGCTTAAAGAAAATCTCTAAAAGGTGACACAGAAAAGAAGAATCTATACAGAGTACAATATTCTTGCTGAAATGAGGAGTAAAGTGTCAGAGTTTGGGAAGACCAAGGTGAATAGATTTGGTTGAGTAGTACCCAAGACTAGGAATCAACAATGAGAGTTATAAAAGTCAAGCTTGAGTCTTGAGATTTTTGTATGAAAACCAGTGGGCATGTAAGTATACTGAAATTTTATAAAGCTGGGCAAGGACTAGTTTCCAAGCAAACAACAAAGAGCTAAAAGGCTTTAAAAAAAAAATAACAACAAAAATTGTTATTGGTTTACATATAATCACTCAAATGCATTATGTTTTGTACATGTACTTTGTGTTTTTTATAATCACTCATATCCATTATATTTTATATAATTAATTACCATTGCTCTATGCCTATTATCATCCCATTTTTTTAAGTCCCCATTGAATCTTTCCAATTTCTGTACAACAACAAAGAAAGCATGAAAAAGGAAACTAGAAAAGCAATACCATTTACAATAGACAACCAACAAGATGAAATACTTAAGAACAAATCTAACTAGAGACACAAAAGATCTTTTTAAGAAAAACCACAGAAAATAAAAGACTTAACTAAATAGAAAGCCATAAGCTTTACTGTTGCTAGATCTCACAAAGGGTCATGGGTCATCTTAGACCATGAGCCAATGTAAAGAGATTATGATGAGCACATAAGGTAATATTTAGAGTCCTTGGAAGAAAGTGGAAATAAACTAACTCTAGAAAAAGAGAATTAACCCCTTTAAGCTGTGGTGCTGGAGAAGAGTACTGAATTGACTGCTAGGACAATGAACAGATTCATCCTGGAGAGGGTAAAACCAGGCTGTTCCTTGGAGGCAATGATTCTGAAGCTCCATCTGACGTAATTTAGGTATGTTACAAGGAGGGATCGGTTCTTGGAGAGGTTCATCATGTTTGGGGAGGGTGGAGGGACAGCGCAGAGAGGAAAACCCTGGATGAGATGGATTAACTCAGTGACTGAGGTAATGGGCGTGAGCGTGTCAGAGACGATGAGGTTGGTATAGGATAGAGTACGTACGGTTCAGAGCAGTTGTACAAGGTGTCGCTATGAGTCACAAGTGACTTAACAGTGCTTAGCAACAACAAACAACATGGTGACTATTCTAGATAAATGCTCAAATACCTTAAAAGGAAATACTGAAAAGATAAAACTAGTCTGCATATAACTTAACTTCCTGCCCAAAAAAAACAGACATTATAGTGTTTTAAAAGAATACAACGAAATCCAGTCATCAACAATATAAACTTTACAGCATTCACAAGAATAACAAGTATACAAAACAACAAGAATTTGTGACTCATAACCTAAGAAATATTAGTCAGTAGCAATAGACCATAAATGACAGTGATGATAGGATTAACATTCAAGGACATTAGGCAACTATTATAAATATGCTCCATATGCTCAGAGATGTAATAAAAAACATGAACGTAATGAGGAGAAAATTAAAGTCATGGAAAAATAGACAGATGGAACTTCTAGAGGTAAAAAAAATAAAATCACTGTATGAGATTAACAACATATTAAAAACTGGAGGGGAAAATATCAATGACTTAAAGAAATAATAGAAAACACTCTCTAATATGAAACACAGGAAAGAAAAAGACTGATAAAAAATCAAGAGCCTAATTTATCCATGGCAAAATGCCAGGCAATCTAACCCAGAGTGGGTGGAAATTCAGAAAGTGAGGATAGTGGTAAAAGTGGGAGAGATATAATAAAAATATTTGAAAGAATATAAACTATTTTCTTCCATTTTTAATGAAAATTATATGCCTATAGGTATAAGATGTCCAAAGATCTTTATTTCAAGTAAAGATTTTAAAGGAGAGAGAAAAGCAAAAAACCCTTTATCAAGATAGATCACTCAGCATCAAGACAGATTATACTCAAATTGATAAAAACAAGTCATAAAAAGCAAAATGTTAAAAGCAGTCAGAGCAAAAAAAAGCATATTACACTCAGAACAACAAAGATGATAATCAGTATTCTGTTTATATCAAAAACTATGCAACACTAAAACAATACGCAGATACCATTAAAGTGTTGAAAGATTAAAAAGAATGGTCAATGTAGAAACTCGGTGGAAGAGACAAACCAAGCCAAATATCTGATTGCACGGAGTCTATTTCAACTCCTAGCAATCCTGTAGGGGGAAGTAGACCCCAAGAGACCCCAAGCCTATAAATCTTTAAGGAAAGAAGCCCTAGTGGCATATTATATAAAATATTGAGCTGCTAACTAAAAATCTACCAGCCACTCCACGGGAGAAAGAGGGGGAGTCTCTTCCTGTAAATATGGATAGCCTTGGAAACTCAAGGAGGACCCATGTGACCTGGAACCGGAAGCAGATTGTCACATCATTCTCCAACAGAGTGGCTAGTGGGTTTGAACCACCAATGTTTCCACTAACAGCCAAGTCCTTGGCCAACTATGCAACCTGGCTCCTTTGAAAGAAGCAAAGCACAGACGTTATTAAGTATATAATAAAAGGGGCATCATATCTGGTAAAATAGAAAATCAACAGAAATGAGCAAGCCTTCCCCCCCACTCCACCCCACCCCCACCCCCCGCCCACCGTGTAATAGACCATCATGGCAACAACACCACCAAGCTTAAACATGTCCACGGTTGTGACCAAGACCTTGGCCAAGACCAAGCAGAGATCTGTTCTGGCTTGTCCAAGACCAAGCAGAGTTTTGTTCTGTTATACAGATGACCACTATGAGTCAGAGCCAATTCTAAAAAAATAATATAAGAGCAATACAAATGCAAAGTACTACAGAAATCCAGAGGCAATGGAGATTACACAAGAAGGAATAACTGTAACTAAGTACTGAATGTGACATGTGCACGTGGAGAGCTGGTTCTACTTTTGCCATGCCTGTGTTTTGTACTTCCCATTTCAAAGCCACCACGGAGCAGGTCAGCAGAAAACAAATTCTGTAACAGACCTTAATGAAAGTGTCTGACAACTGAAATCTTTCTCTGGCATCTGACACTTGTCCTAGAGAAAGTCTGCCATGTATCAACGCAGATAGAACACAACAGCCAATGTTTAAGCATTCCATCTCCTCAAGCCGTCTTTCAGGAATGAACTTCATTCATCTTGTGTGAGGTGAAAGACGTGGTCGGGTTTCTGAGTGATGAAAATTATTCAAAAGGAAGCCAACTACCGCATGTAAGATATTGCTGTATTAATATTTGATTCTAGGAAGTGTGGGACTGGTTATCAATAATTCAGTCATCATTTAATATCAGAGACATGGAATGCTCCCAACTGTTGTATTAGTTTACACATTAGAGTGACTAAGATGCAGCATCTTATTGCTACTGTCACATTTCTTATGTTACACAATGACAGCATGGCTTATGGTATCTGAGATGATATACCTGTTCTGTCCAGATTGATAACACATTGGGGAGCAGCTCAACGAGGCTACCAGAAGGAATTGTAAAGAGGAATGTGGACTGAGAGTTAGTTGCAGTACACATTCTTCCAGAAGAAACAATCCCTGGCATGGGACTCCGAACTTGGGTAGTTTGCTTGGGAAGTGAAGAAAATACCAGTAGTGGAGTGGATGGGACAAGGGAAAGAAAACAGCCAATTCAGGCACGTTGAGTTCCTGCGTAATGATGCTGTTAACATGCTCATCTGATAACTGAAAGGTTGGAGGTTTAAATCTACTCTGAGACACTCCTGAGGGGGGGGAAAATCTGTTGAGCTCTTTATGGGAAACCAGCCGCTGGAAATTCTACTCTGACACATAGGGGGTCACTCTGGGTCAGCATCAACTCACTAGGAACCGATTTCTCAAGCAGCTCCCATTGCGGATGTCTAGAGTTTAATGTCATGGAGTCATTCTTGAGTCAAGGGAAATACACGTGTCTGAGTTTTTCCCTCCAAAGGTTGAAAGGACTGGGGCATATATGCGAGAGTTCTCGTTATCACTGGTTGAAACTGGCTCTTAAAGAGTCCCAGCTCTGGGGTAATTCTAACACACCGTACGTGCAGGAGACGCATACCTCAGAAACAATGTCCTCGAGCACAGGATGTGGGGTCAGCAGTTGGAAATGGAAGATGAATGAAGCTTTGGTGGCATCTGCCGCACTGTCACAACAGCTGGCGTGTCATCCTTTCACTGTCATCCAAAAAGAGGAGAGAAGGGAAAGAATCCTTATTAAACACCTCTCCTTGGGAGAAAAAAAGGAAGCTCTGGTTGCATAGTGGTAAGGAGCTGAATTGTCAGCCCAAAAGCATGCAATTTGAATCCATCCGCTGCTCCATGGGAGAAAGGTGGGCAATCTCCCTCTGTGTGATTTACAGCCTCTCAAAACTCACTGGAGGGCTGGTTGAGTTGGTTCTGACTTGACTGTACATAACAACAACAATATGCCAAACACACTGCATGCATCATAGCATCTGTTACCCCATATTCCAAGTGAAGAACCAAATGCCCGGGAACTAAGTGATGGCCCCAAGCTAGTCCAACCTCAACAGCTGGCCAGGGACTTGGACTAAGTGCTGTCCAACCACAAAGCTGATAGCTTTCCAATAAAGGGCATTGGAATTCTTCTGTGTGCCTGCATCGTATCACACAGAACAACGCCAGATTATTTAGACATAATCAGCAGCAGACCCAGATTTTGAAATGTGGTTTCCAAACATTCTCAAATTTTGCCTGGTGTGGGTTTGTTTGTTGCCCCCGCCCGGCATCCCCACCCCTGTCTGGAATCCTTTTCTCTCTATTCACTTACCCAGTTTGGGCTTCTGGTGGATCTGAAGCCACACCTTTAAAAGTGAGGACTTAGACATGCAGATTAAGGCACAAAGAGCAGCCCTCTTGGAAAATCGGCCCAAGGTGTGTGTGTCTCAAACAAGCTTAGTAAGTGATTCTCATGTATGCCAGAGTTCATGCAAGCAAAAGCATAGAATGGAGATTGTGCACAGGTGTTCAGGAGAAGTCTGGCAGGTGGGCAGGTGGGCAAGGAGGATGCCAAGCTATCAGCTCTGGTCTCTCTTCTGGAGAAATGAGCCTCTCTTGTGGACTCCTGAGCAGAGAAAGTGTCATACACCGAGCAGTATTTCAGAAAGATTAATCTGGCAGCCAAGAACCAAATGAATTTGAAAAGAGGATCGGAAACCAGAGTCGCGGTGACAAAAAGTAAGCAGCTTTTACAGATTTCCCTGGGGACCTCAGGATTGAAATCTTTACTGATTCATCCTTCCCTTTTTCTCTCCTAAACTAGAGACAAGCCTTGGCTCGAATCCTAAGCTGAGTTTCAAGGACTTGTTATTTGACAAATACATTTAGAAAATCCCGCCGCTCATGGCTTTGAAGAGTCTGAACAATCTTCCAGCCTCATTTTATTTTTCATCTGTTGCTTTGTTTCCTAAGAACTTTCAAGAAGTCTTTTCTCCTTACTCCCTGGAAGTGGTTGAGTTTCGATAGTTTGTTTTATTTTTGCCCCCTGCGCTCTCCTATCTCTGTGGGAGTATTTAAGTCATGGATCTGGTGGCCTAATGAGTAAGGAGTGTCACTGCCTGCCCAAACTCAGTTGGTTCAAATCCAGCAGCTGCTCCATGGGAGAAAGATGGGCACTCCTCTCCCATGGGATTTATAGACTCTAAAAACCCACTGAAGGGTCATCTATAAGTCGGTTCCAACTTTACAGCCATAAGTCATTGAGGAAGGTTTCTAAGCAAAGATGTATTAGAAAGTGTTGTGAAAATTGGGGGGCAAAAATGAGGGTTTTTTCCCAGGTATCTGGAGAATTCAAGAAGAAACTAAATGGGAAAACCCCATTTTTTTCCAAGTTTACAGGAGGATCTCAAATATAGAGATCTACAAGGCATGTTGCAGATTCAAGTGCACCCACGCATGCTCACACAAGAGCCTGGCATCTAACTGTGTCAAAGCCCTGGGTGCCATGTCTCCCTTGTCCTTGATTCAGACAAGAGGTTTGGTTCTCTATCTTGAGAGCCATTCCGAAGGCATCTCAGCAAACGTTAAAGAACCATGCTGTTCATCTGGGCTCTACAGACTTTGGGTGAAATTATAGTATGAAACCCTACTTCTGTTTGGATGTCAACAATCAATATTACCCTCTGTTGCTTGACTGAAGTCCAACCAGCCTTTGCCAGCTAGGGATTTGAAGAGCCACTTATTGCAGCCTGAGGAGAGAGACTAGCAAGTAAAGCAAAGGGCTGTTTTAAGTGGCAGTGTTCCTGCCTAGGATAAACTTTTTAAAGTGACCTAATTTGAGCCTCTGGAGAAGTGACTGGTCAGAGAAATTAGATCAGTATCATTAGGAATCTTGAAGAAGCATCCATGCCTCTCTATCTCCACTCAATTGGGAACAGACTAAAAAGTAAAAAAAAAGGTAGCAGGTGGGGATCAAAATGCTACCTTTTCCATCCTACTATATAGATGACATCAATGTTGTTGCTATTGTTAGATGCTATCAAGTTGCCTCCAACACATGGTGACGTTATGTGTAACATATGGACTAATCCCATGGACTGCCAAAGGAACACACAGATATGGCTTGGGAAAAGTGCAGCCAGAGTGCTCCTTGGAGGCACACATGACAAAGCTTCATCTCTCACACTCTGAGCACATTGCTAGGAGAAGTTATTCCTTGAAAAGGGCATCACACATGGAAAAATGGAGGGTCAACAAAAAGAGAAGAAGACCCTCAATGAGACAGATTGACACAGTGACTGCAACAATAGACTCAGGGGCGATGATGAGGATGGCACAGGATGGGACGGGGTTCAGGTCTACTGTTCATAGAGTCACTAGGAGTTGTACTCAACTACCCGCACCTAACAGCATCAATGCCATCTTAGCTCTGGTGGCTTTGTGGCAAGAAATTGTGCTGCCAAGACAAAAGTGCCAGAATCCATCAGCTGCCCTTCCCACATAGCTTAGCCATCTCTGAATTGGTTTCGACTGATGACACACAACAATGTCATCTTCACAACTGATGATATGCTTCCGGCCATTGGTGCAGCCATCCTGCCAGTCTTGGAGGGTTTGCCCTCATTTTCAGATCCCTGATTTACCAAAGGTGATGTCTTTCAGAAGAGAGATGTCCAAAGAGAACAAAACCAAATCTCATCATATTTGCTTTTGATCATTCTAATTGTACTTCCTCCAAAACCAGTTTTACCATTCTTCTGGCAGTCCTTGGTATATGCAATATTTCACCAACACTACAATTCAAATGTGCCAATTCATCTTCAATCTTCCCTTTGCATTGTTCAGCTTTTACGCGCATGTGAGGTGACTGAAAAGACCATGATCTGGGTCAGGCACACCTTAGTCATTAAAGTGATGTCTTTCACTCCTCTCTTCAAAGAGCAAAAGATAAACTTCTTTGTTGGTATACCATGGCCCACCCAACCCCGAATGCACTCCACTATGCAACCTTAATTTTAGATTCCTGTGATAATCATAATACCCTATCATATATCACTTCTACATCTTTGCTTTTTTTTCAACAGTTGCTTAAAAAGCTGTTTGCCCAGCAGATTTCCTCAATGCAATACATGATTTGCAATACTGACTGCTGCTTCCACGGGCATTAATGCTGGGCTCCAGACGCAGGGTTTTTTTTGGAAATGCACGCTGGCCATCAGTAACTGTGCAGATCGAAGAGAGGAGCTTGGTGGGATCTGAGTACCTGCCACCTGGGCCCCCATGTTCATGAACACAGTTAGGACTCTTTGGGGAGCATATGAGCTTTTAACTATAAAACAATGAATAATCGATCATGTGAGTGGCATGAGATTGGAGGTGCGCTTTTACCTTTGTAAAATGGAAATGTGTAGCCACCTGATCTGGAGGTGTGAGGGGGAAAGCCATACAGGATGACACTTGATAGGTGGCATAATACGGCCTCTTGCAAGGGGGTCCCTTCAGAAGATAGACATGGCTGCAGACGGCTTCTGAAGGACTCAGAACCAGCTCAAGGCAAGTGGCTTGTAGAGGACATAGACACACTTCAAACCCGTTGACAACAGCCCTCTCGGCCATTCAGCTTAGCTTAGTATCAACATAGCCTAAATAAGGCACCCCTGAAGATTCTAAACACAATGGGATTTTGCTCTCTTTTAAGAACAGACCCCTTTCTAGTCCATTGTGGCATCCAACAGATGTGGAGCGAGGATGGATCTGTTACTAGAGTTCTCTTTACAGCATTACAAATGCGCGTGGCTAATTATATAACCACCTGCGGTGGTCCAGATGGAAACATCTCAGCTCCAGCTGGAGCCTGCACCAAGCCAGCGAGATGCTTGGCACAGCCTCTGCAGGCTTTGGCGGCGCGAGGACTGGAACGGCTTGGCTTGTTTGCCCCGTGGGTTTCCAAATGATGGTTCAAGTGGACAGAGGCTGTCGGTGGCTCATATGACTTTAAAATGCTCCAGCATGAAACCAAGTTGGCTTACAGGACAGGACTGTTGCCCTTCTGGCGGGCCTGGTCCTCCTTCCAATTCAAGACTTCTTTTCATTTGAACTAAAGACGGGCATTTATTTCTTTTTTGAATTTTTATTTATTTGAGTTTCTTTCACTGAGCTCTGATAGAAAGCAAACTTGAAAAAGACAATTTATAAAAATAGATGTGTCTCTGAGACTCTGTCACCTTTCAAGCCTGGAACAAAGCTCCCCCTTGTGGTTCAGCTTTCAGCTGGGCAATGTTAGGGGACATGAAGTCGACAATGGTGCACAGCGACCCTTAGAGCAACGCAGCTGACCCCTGTCCTATTCTGTGCCATCCTCATAATCTTTTGACAGTCTGAAGCCCATTGTTACAGACACTGAACCAATTCATCTCTTTAAGGGTCTTCCTTCTTTCTCTAATCTTCCACCTTTCCAACCGTGATGTCCTTCTCTAAGAAACAACCTCTCCTACCTAGAACATGCCCAAAGTACATGAGACAGTTTCACCATGTGATACTCTAAGGAATAGTTAAACAGCAGAGAGGCCCGTAAGGTGCCAGCAACACCTGAGAGGCGTGTTGTAATAACTCCTCAGAGTTAAACAGCCACCTACATAGGGTCAAAAGAGCAGCCTCTGCCTCAGACTAAAGTGTTGAGAGAAGGAAAGGGTTGGATAGAAAGGTGGGAAGGATCAGAGGAAATGGACATTATAGGAACAAGTGGAGCGAGTGCACTGGCATTGTGGGTATTGTAATTCATGTTGTTAAAAAATGTATGTGAATAGTTGCATGAAAATCAATCTGCCTTATAAGCTTCTACTTAAATCACAACTTTAAAAATGTTTTGCCATTTTTTAAGGAGATTTGGTGGTACAGTGAATTAAAGATTAGGCCACCAACTAAAAGGTTGGTGGTTCAAATCCACCAATTGTACCATGAAAGGAGGAAGAGGAAGTCTGCTTCTATGGCTGCCTTTTGGGAAGGCTGGCTGTGTCCTATAAGTCACTATGAGTTGACCCCAGAGCTACTGGGTTGGTCCAGGGCTTTTACACTGCATCCCAGAGTTCTCTGCCCTCCAGAATTTACTCTCAGTGACTGTTGTTGTATGTTGTAGCATCAGTTGTGACTCTCATTGTTGTCAGGTACCATCAAGTCCATAGTACTCATAGTGACCCTGTGAACAACAGATCAAAGCCTGGCCCTGTCCTCCTAATTTCCACTCTGCACAAGTCCATTGTTTCAGTCACTATGTCAGTCTGTCAATCTATCAATCCATCTCATTAAGGGTCTGCTTTCTTTGACCTTTCTACCTTTCTCAACATGATGTCCTTTTCCCAGGAATGGCCCCTCTTCACAACATGCCCAAAGTGTATGAGGCAAGGTTTGACCATAAGGGTACCGTGATTGCACCTTTCCCAAGTCAGACTTGTGTGTTCTCTTAGCCGTTCCTGGGATATTCAGAGCTCCTCTCCAACACTGCAATTCACAGGCCTTGATTTTTTTCCCCCCATCCTTATTCACTGCCCAACTTTCACATCCATCTGAAGTCATGGAAAGTATCATAGCTTGAATCAGGTATAACTTGGTGTTTAAACTGAAAGCTTTGAGCTTTCGCACTTTAAAGGTTTCTTGACAGCACATTGCCAAACACAACACATCTTTTGGTTTCTTGAGTTCCAAATCGTAGCATGCCCATGTTTCTGAGTAGAATGGCCCCTTTTGGTTTCCTGAGGAACAGGTCATGAGGTCTTTTCTCCGTCAGAGAAGCTGCAAGGTTCAAACCACTAACCTCCCATTTTGCAGCCAAGTACTTAACCATTGCACTAGGACTCCTTGCTCTAAGTCATTTAGAGGATTTTCCATTTCCTTTTTGTGTGTCTCTGGATTATTTTATGATGTTCTGATTGCTAGGGACAATTACATGGAGGGGGATTTAAAAAGTTTTATTTGACGGAGAACTTCTGAAAATGCGAGTTTATCACAGACTAGTTTTCTCCTATTTCTGAGCATCTCCATGTTTTAAGAACACAGCTACAAAGCAGAATAACAGGCCTCCCTTTGGTCTAGCTGTGAACAACAATAGAAGTGTTAATTTTTTGAGAACCTACTGGTTATGTGCTTATTTTGCAATGTTGAAAATCAGCTTGTGATTGATTCATAGCTTCTCTTTGAAATAATTGTTCAAAGGCATAGTGTGTGACTTTGTGAAAACCATTAGGCATTTTGTAAACATGATGAGGTCAAGTGACTGTCTATAACGTTCAAGTGATAAGAAGTTTGGGAACAATGTGTATGAACGCCCTTTGTAGGCCCATCTCTGGAGAAGTTTAGGACTTATTATTCACCAAGCATTTAGGGATTACCAATTATATTCACTTCAGGTTTATCCGTTATTCTTTATCACATTCTCAAGTAAAATGGAGCATTCTTGCTATCGACAGTATTACCCTATGATTATAATTCTCATTTACAAGATAAGAAGAGTCAAATCCCAGAAAAGTAATTCTATTTACCTAAGGCTACAAAGCAAGTTAGAAACAAAATTGAAGTTTTGAGGCTCAGAATTGTCATTTTATTTAAACTACGTTCCCTGTGGTTGTTAGTTGCCTCAAGCTGAGAGCGACTCTTGGGGTAACGTGTGAGCAGAGTAGAACTGAGGCTGCACGGAGTTAGAGAGGCTGGCACCCTTCAAAAGGCAAAGCCCCAGGTCTGTCCCTAAAAAATCTCCGGGGAGATTCAAACTCTCAGTGCTTCACCTACTAGCTGAACACAGACCACTAGCTAGAACCCAGGTTGGGAGAAAGCAGATGTCTTCTAAACTGTGACCACATGTCTAGTATTTGTCTAAGTACTGAGGAATGTACTTTAAAAAAAAACAACCAAAATTAGATTATTCCCTCCCCTTGGCATAAGGAGAAATCTGGAGAAAGACACAATGCGTGGCTGACTCTCCAGTGAGCTTTCTTTCAGAGGCCATTCAACCACACAGGAGGAGAATCCTCCACAGAGCAAGTGGCAGATTTGAACTGCATGACTTTGGGATTGCAGCACAGCTTCCTACCACTAGGCCACCAGAGCTCCCAGTGTAAGGTTGGGTGACTATGATGAACCAATTATGTGGAGAACCCTGATGGAACAATCGTGAAACACTCACTTCTTACCAAGAGGTCGGTGGTTCAATCCCACCCAGCAGCTCTGTAGGAGACAAGACCTGGAGATCTGTTCCCAGAAAGATTGTGGTCTAGGAAACCCAGTGAGCTCTTCTACCCTATCATATAGCATCTTTAACTTGGAATCAACTTACTGGCATTCAACAACCATCACTTCGAATGTCAGGATGTTTATCTGACAATCATTTTCAATAATCTTCATTGAATACTGACTTGTATCTTACCTGGATTCTTTTATGTACACCATACAATGTTATGGAATCTCACCATTACCTCCATTTTTTTAAGAAGAAAAAAATCTTTCATCATTATACAATTACACCCCCCCCAGTCCACAGTCCACTTTAATATGCATTTTTTTTCAAAAACCTAACAAGAAAACAAAAACCAAACCCAAAATCCCTTTGAAAAATCCCCCCCCCAACCGGTTCAAAGCAAGGGAAAATAATTATCCCCTCTTTTCTTAGGTTCCCCCTACCCTGATGTCAGTCCCGCTTTATAACAGTGGCACCATGCAGTATTTGTCCTTTTGTGACTGAGATACTTCACTCAGCATAATGTCCTCCAGGGTAACCCATTTTGTGTAATATTTCATGAGTTCCTTGTTTTTCAATGCAGCATAGTATTCCATTGTGTGACTATACCACAGCTTCTCTATGCATTCATTTGTTAATGGGCACTTAGGTTGTTTCCCACTCTTTGCTATTGCAAACAAAGCTGCAATAAACATGAGTGTGCATATATCTGCTTGGGTGGCAGTTCTGGTTTCTTTAGGGTGTATTCCCAGTAGTGAAGTTGCTGGGTAAAATGGTATTACCCCCATTTAATAAATAAAAAACCAAAACTGATTACCCAGCATCACACAGGCTCTCAGTTCATTCATAATTAGAACTAGGTCTACTCAACCTTTAAAACCCAAAGTTTAGCTGTAGTTCCACGTGAACCCCCATATTCCATACATGTGGCCTGAAAGCTTATCTTTCTGCCTTCGCCCTCAAAAAATACTTGGCAGTAGACATGGTTTATAAATAACCCAAATGTCGTTCCTACTTTTCTGGCATTTCCTGAGGGGATCTGCTTTTAGAATATTCCAATTTCTCTTGCAAAGTGCATTAGTTACTATGGAAACAGTTAATTCATTGATAAGAGTGGAGATCTTTTATTAATAAGGACGCAACCATACATGTGACCCATAATTGGGAGCCCTGCTTGGAAAGGCATTCCAGAAAACGCACGGTGTTCTTCAGCGGTGACCTTAGCATAACCTTCTGCGGGAATAGGGAGAGGCCCTTGACAAATCCCCAAGGTCCTCCTCAGGCCTCTGTTCCCAAACCTGCCACTTGCCCAGCAGAAATGGCCACGGCCTGCTGAGCACAAAGTGGTCTCCATCCTCCACTCCCGTCAACCCCCAGTGCTTTCCAGGGAAGATGAAGTCCCCCAACAGCTAGTGGATCTAATTAGTTCCCTCCCCAACCTGCAGCCTTCCACACAAAAGCTGCAAATTGCTTTTTAACCTTTGAAGCCATTCCAGGGAGCCCCAAGGAAATGCTTCCTAGCTGTGCCTCTAAGTGCCCAGCACCCTCTGACCAGGAGCTGGGCAAAGGGCAGGAGGGCCAGCCCCTGAGGGGAGCAGCTTAAGAGAGACTCTAAGGCCGGGAGCTAATCAGACTCAGCTGAAGGGGAAGCAAAGGGCCTGATGTCAAAGCCCACCTCCCAGAGGGCAGCTGTGTGGATCTGGCCACTCAGGCCACTTAGACGTGAGGCACAGCCTCCCCTCTAGGTCCTCCTTCCCCACCCCTTTCACAGCTCCTTTCTTCCTAATCATCCTCCTCACCTCTTCTTCCTTTTCCTCCTCTTCATTGTCTGCCTTTCGGCTCAGTGACCCACAGCTATCAAGTCACTTCTGACCTGGTCCGTCCATTGGCTTTCTAAGGTTGGAAGTCAACATGGGTAGAGCCTGTCCACTTTCCTCCCAAGGAGCACAAGAAGACTCGAAGTACTGGAGATGCAGGGTTTTGGGGGTGGTGGTTGTGGTGGTGGTGCGTGATGGAGTCAGAACCGACTCATAGCTGACCCTCCAGCAGGTCTTCAGAGGGAGTAAATCACACCAGAGGAGACCGCTCATCCTTCTCTTCATGAAGCAGCTGGTGGATTCGAAACACGTGCCCTTTGGGATTGTAGCACAGCTTTTAACAGTTTAGTTATCGACAGACTTCACCCCCAACGTTCCCTCCTCTGAGCTGAGAGGCCTAGAAAGTCGAAGTGTTGAGGGCAGGGTGGGTGGGGAGTCCTCTGAAAGCACACAGGCACAGGAAGTGTGCTGACTCATGGGGCTGTCAGTAGGTTGAGATCAACCACACAGAGTCCTTGTTACAAAGAACGGTACCTTGAGAGTCACCAAGCAACACCATCTAGCAATTAGCTGTCATTGTCCTGTGAATTAGTGTGAGGAAGAGCCTCGACGCGCAGATGGTTAGCCTTCTCATCCACACGCAGGTCCTCTCTGTCCTGGATGGCATCATTAGCTGTTTTAATGCCGTCCTCTGATTCTCCTCTACAGAACCTGTTCCTCAGCCCCAGCTGCAACCCACCAACACACAAACCCAAACCACTCTTCCTCTGTCTTTTTCTTTCTTTTTTCCCCCCAACCTTCCCAAAGCTCTTTTGGAAAGTATCACAAAAATATGCCATCAAAGGTCACCCCAGAATGTTGCCCACAATTGCCTCACCTATCTTGTATTTCTGTAAAACCTCCTCCTCACTCCAGGATCTCTCAGCCTATCATCTGCCATGCCCTTTCTTCAGAGAATCAGAATTTTTAAAAAATAAATCAATAAAAGGTTCTCCTTTTCTTCCTTCTCCATCTCGGCTAAGAGGACAGGACAGTGGTTAATCTGACCCTACACAGACTTCCCCTGTGATCATGAACAGGTTATCTCTCTGACCCCTACTTTCCTCATTTTCAAAAAGAGTGAGTCTGAAAATTAAAAGGGTGACTCCCTAAAAAAAGCAATTTTCAAAAATCCAATACATTAAGTATTGTTGATGTTGAGTACCATCGAGTTAGAACCCACATGTAGCTGACCCTCCAGAGAGTTTTCAGAGGCAGTTAATCACATGGGAGGAGATTACCCATCTTTCTCTCACATAGCAACTGGTAGATTCAAATTCTGTGCCTTTGGAACTGAAGTGCAGCTTCTTATCTCTAGGCTACCCAGTGGATATTAGTCATTATTCCCTATTATTGTATCCCATGCAAAAAAGACAGTACTATAACTATTATTGGTGTAGTGTAAGAAACTGCACTGCAATCCCAAAGGTACATGGTTTGATTTCACCGTTTGTTCCACAGGAGAAGGACCCATAATTTCTTCCCTTGTGACTTACTGACCTTTCAAAACCCACTGGAGGGTCAGCTACGGGTCAGATTCAATTAGACAGTACACAAAAACAACAGCCAGGACCAAACATTAAGTTCAAAGATGAATAAATAAGATTGAGAATGTCTATTAACTTCGGAAGTCTCACATGGATGGCTGAAATTGCAATCAATGGATTAATAATTAATTGAACTTTTTTAAAGGGCTAAAAATCGAGGCTCTCCCCCTAAAGACTAAGGTGTGCTAGACCCAAGTCATGGTATTTTCAGGAACATTAGTAGTTTATAGAGAATGACTCTGCTAAGCCAAAGACTGCACTTCTCTGATTGTTTGAATCCACCAGGGAGAAAGATGGGAAGTCTCCTTCCATGAAGTTTATAACCTTGGAAACTTAATAAAGGGTCACTATGAGTTGGAACCAACTTAATGATGATGAGCTTGAGTTTTTTAGTCCATACGCATGTGAAAGTTAGGCAATGAATAAGGAAGATGGGGGAAAGATGTCTTTGAATTGTTATGTTCTTTTTTTTTTAATTGTGATGTTCTTAAAGACTTTTGGATATGCTGTAGAATGTTGGATGTCAGAACCCTTGAAAACTGGTTTTGCTAGCCACTGTGTCAGCCCCTGAGGCATGGTCTTCAGCTACCTTAACTGTGGACATAGTCTTGCAAATCATCAACAGCTGTGGCATCATTATGAGAGAGCATTTTCTACTCTGTGAGAGGACTCTGAAGACACTGTGACAGTGGTGGAGCCAGGGTATAGGGACTGTGGCATTGCTGTGAAGAGACTGAGGTAAGGTGTAACCAGAGGAACCCTGGTGATGGGGCAACAGTTAAAAGTTTTGCTTACTGAAGAAAAAGCTGACTTGTGACTGCTTCGATGAAGTATGTTGGGCAATTAAAGGAACTAGAGGCTTCTTGTATTTGTGCTGCTGAACTGAACTTGGAATGTTACTACTTGAGGAATTGTGCCTTGTTAATCTGGTTTGAGACTCCTGGATTAAACCTGGACTTGTAAAGTGTGATATTCTTTGTCTCCCTCACTCCCCAACCTATTTCCCTAATAAAATATCATAACTGCGAGTAAAGTCCGTGAGTCAAGTTGCACCAAACATTAGACCCAATGATTCCTAGAGATGGGTGCAGGAGCGTGAGGGGTGGCAAGTCTGACCACGCAGCTATTTGTATGGTGCTATGGATATTACTGATGGGGAAAGTTCCCCTTTATGAAGTGATTAGAAATCAGACTCTGCCACCTTTGAGTTGCATCTGCTCCTTTCAGAGAAAGTCAAAAGAACAAATTTGTCTTAGAAGAAGTGGAGTCAAAGTGCTCCTTAGAAGCGAAGATGATGAGACTTGCTCTTGCGTATATGGACATGTTACCAGGAGGAGCCAGTTCTTGGAGAAAGACATCATGCTTGGTAAAGTAGAGGGTAAGGGGGAAAGAGGAAAGCCCTCAAGGAGGAGGATTGGCACAGCGGCTGGGGCAATGAGCATAAGCACAGCCGGGACTGAGTGTAGGGTCAGGCAAAGAGTCATTCTATTGTACGTAAGTCACTGTGAGTCAGAGTTCACTCAAGGACGTCTAACAACAGTACAGCACCTCTCCCTCTTTACATGGCTTGTATTCTTTTCTTTTCCTCTGATGAGAAAGTGTGTCCTTCCATCTTTCCAAAGACAAATCCACATGTTCTCCAGGTTTTGGACTGTTCTCTATCAATTATCTCACCTCTTCTCAACGTTAGTACTTACTCTTATTCTTCTGCTTGCAAATTATTTCTCTCTTTTTAGTAACAGATAATTTACACAAGGAAAGGACAAAAAGAAACTTAGAGGAGCATCCTTTTCCTTATTAATAATTTAAAATTATGCATTAAAATAATATCAAAATATTTACTTTATATTTAACAAAATAATGTACACAAGCGCATCATCTTTCTTTCAAATGGCAAAACCCTAGAGGAAAGCTGAGGAGAAGGCTTGTAGTTGGTGGTACAATGAAGCTGTATAATCTGTGCAGAGAGCAATTTGACAAGTGGTGGCAAGAGTTATAAAATATATTAAAAAAAAATGTATACTCTCACCCAAGAATATAAATTCGGAGAATTTATCCCAGGAAATTAATTCTAAAGAAAAAGATTGATTTCTGCAAAGATGTTTATAGCTGCCCTATATATTATCACTTGAAACAGGAAGCAGCCAAATAGTCAGCTCTGAGAAACTGACTAGCTGTTCAAGTGCTACAGACACTGAGCGAGGCTGTGGCTCTAACTAGGACATACCAGTTGCCATCAAGTCAATTCTGATTCACGGTAACCCCTTGCGTGTCAGATAGAACTGTGCCCCATCAAGTTTCTAGTGTTTGTTCAGAGCTTGGTCACTGAGCTTCACTTGTTGGGCACCTCTTGATGGACTTGAGCCACCAACTTTCAATTAGTGGCCAAGTGTACTAACTGGTAGCATCACCCAGGAACTTCAGGCCCTTCCTATGTTTTCTCTGTTGCTGTTGTTCAGTGCCCTGGAGACAAGTAAGACTCCTAGTGACCCTGATCCCTGTCCTATCTTTTTCCATCCTCACAATCTTGGACAACTGTGTTAATTCACCTGGTTGAGGGTCTTCCTCTCCTTCACTGTTCTTCCCCATTCCCAAGCATGATGTCCTTCTCCAAGGAAAAGTCTCTCCTAGCAACATGCATGCTCAAATTATGTGAGATGTAGCTTCATCATCTTTGCCTCCAAGGATCATTCTGTCTGCACCTTCTCCAAGACATATCTGTTTGTTCTTTTGGAAGTCCACAGAATATTCTCTACTGTTCTCTCCCACTATAATTCAAGGCATCGATTATTCTTCTTCTGTCATCCTTAGTCATCGTCCAGCTCTCAGATGCATAACAGGTGACTAAAAAGGCCAGAATCAGGCATCCTTTGGTCCTCAGAATGACATCATCACTCCTCAGTAATTTAGGGAAGTCCCTGACTACAGGTTTTCTTAGTGTAGTAAGTCTCATGATCTCCTGAGTGCTGGCATCAAGGCTAGAGACTTTGGATCCAAGTAAGATGAAGTCACTGAAAGTCTCAGTCTTTTCTCCATCTGTCATGATGTTGTCTATCACTCCAGGGGCTAAGATTTTTGCTTTCTTGACACTGAGATGCATGCAATCCATACTGAAGACTGCAAGCTTTCTTTAATCTAATGAAATGTCAATTTTTCTTAATCACATGGAGGATGAGATTTCTCTTACAGTCCCAGTCGATTGCCATTCATCTTAGTGGACAAGAACATTGGCTGGAATTCCTCAAACAACTCTACTTGATTCTTTAAAAGAATGTAAGATGGTTAATGAACCAAGTGAAGAAGGTCAAGGGCAATGACTGTGTCTGAACAACTAGAGCCAAAGACTAGAACCTTTCTGGACTACCATGCTGATTTCAACCTCTCTGCTCTTCTCCAGAATGTCCATCTTTGGGTTCCACCACTACAGATAGATTCTATTATTGTTTTGTTTAGTGGAAACATGATAATTGAATGATCACAGATTTTATATCTTATTTACAGCTCTCAAAATTCCCTTTCCCCCCAGTTTCAGGAACTCTAGGTTTCATTAAGTCTCTGGAATTATTGGTCCAGCCTGAGAAAGAAATTCATCCCTGGGACCAATCATCTAATCTCGGGACACGACCAGATCACAATGTACGTTCATGGAAACGTATATGTAAATTAGTTTCTCAAATTTATAAGCAATTCCTAGAAAAAGAACCTGAACAGAAACCTCAAGTTTTGCCACCAAACAACAGACCGAAAATATGCACTAGGACATATGTTTCCTCTCCGACATATTCTTACCATGTCACAATCCAATCATAATCCAAGCAGGAGCACGTATCATCCCTACTCCAAATATGGGTGGCCTCATGGTAAGAAGCTGCACTGCAATTCCAAAGGCACATGGTTTGAATCCACCAGCTTCCATGTGGGAGAAAGATGAGTAATCTCCTCCTGTGCAATTATTTGCCTCTGAAAACCTATCAGTTGGTTCTAACTCAACTGCACCCAACAACAACAGACTCTAACTACAGCTTAACTCATTTTTTAAATTTTCTTAACGATTTGAGTCCTAGTCTTCACAATTACTTGCTATTCCTTGAAGATCTGAACAATGATCTAAGAAGGTAGAAGAATTGATGCTTGTGAGTTGTGGTGCTGGAGAAGAGTGTTGAACATACTGTGGACCACCAAGAGAACAAATAGGTCTGTCCTGGAGAGGGTAAAACCACGCTGCTCCTTGGAGGCAAGGATTTTGAGATTCCATCTTATATACTTTGAGTGTATTGCCAGGAGAGACCAATCCTTCGAGAAGGACATCATGCTTGGAAGGGCAGGGGACAACGTAAGAGAGGAAGACCTGGGTGAGATGATTGACACAGTATCTGGGGTAATGAGGATAGGTGTATTGGACACAATGATGTTGGCTCAGAATGGAGCAGAGTTCCGAGCTATTGTCACTATGAGTCTCAGCCAACTTGATGGCACAAAACAACAGTAATCAAAAAGCTTGTTTGCTCTTTTTGATATGGTTGAACCATTTTCTAAAATGGTCTCACTCGTTAGCTGTATCACTTATTTTATCCAAAAGTCTAAAGTCTAACAGTGCCTAAAAAGAAAGGATCTGGGATCTATACCTGAGTAATCAGCCATTGATAATCCTGTGGTGACAGTTCTGCTCTCACAAACGTGGGATTACCATGAGTCAAAACTGTCTTAACAGCAGCTAGTTGAAAGGCAGAGAATACTAGAAGAATTTCTATTTTTCTTTCTATTTTATTGACTGTGCAATGGCATTTGATGGTGTAGAGCATAACAACTACGGCTAACACTGAGAAGAATGGGAATCCCAGAACACTTATTTGTGCTCGTGTGAAAACTACACCTCGACCAAGAGGGTGTTGTCCAAACAGAGAAAGAGAACACTGCTTTGGTTTAAAATTTTAGAAGTTGTGCATCAAGGCTGTATCGTTTCTTCATACCTATTCAATCTATACGCTGAGCAAATCATTCATAAAACTGGATTCCATGAAGAGGAATGTGCCATCAGGATTGGAGGAAGACTCATCAACAACCCGTGTTATGCAGGTGACACAACCTTGCTGGCTGAAAGTATGGAGAGCTTAAAATGTTTGCTGCAGAAGACTAAGTTCCTCAGCCTTCAATATGGATTATATCTCAACATCAAGAAAATAGAGGGAACCCTGGTGACATTGTGGCAAGAAGCTGTACTGCAATCCCAGAGGTATACGGTTCAAATCCAGCAGAGCATCTGGTGGAAAAGGAGGGACAATTTCCTCCTGTAAGAGTTAGATCCGATTTGCCAACTCACACACAAAAAAATACTAAAATAAAATAAGAAAACAAAGGCCCTGATCAATGGGTCAATAGGCAGCATCGTGATAACAAAAGGATTGAAATTGTCAATTATTCCTTCTTATTTGGATCAACAATCAACCCTCTTTGTAGTAGTAATCAGAAGATCAGGAGACATAGTGCATATTGAAGAGCTCCCTGTCAGGGGACCACATCCTATCTCATAGCTCCACCTCTCTTAGAAGTCAGTGGTTAGGAGCAGAGGCTAGGGGTCTCACTACACTTTCTCTGACTTGTTTATAACATGCCCTAGCTTGAGGTGAAAAGCACTGTAAGGAAATAAGCAACCACATATATTCATTGCTTCCAAGAATACCATGATTCAGGCACGAGGCTGGGTCCTGGGAGTGAGGAGGTAACTGGGGGAGAAGCAGATGGGTGCATAATCTAGAGAGCAGTGTGCTGAGTACTGAAGGTGTCTAAAGTCCTTCTGGGGAGTTCTGAGGAGGGGGAACTAGCTACGTGGGACATACTGAGAAGGGTGCAAGTCTCCATGCTGGTGTTAAAATATGCAGCTCTTCCTAAGAGAGGGGACACTGCCCAAGTCACAAGATCATAGAACCACTAACCTTGGAAAGAGGAAGTCATCTCAGAGATCATTCAGCCAAAACTCCTCCCCAGAGCACAGAGTTCTTCTGCCAACCTCTCTGTGCTATGAGGACTCATGGTGGAAATCCCATTTGGGTCTCTTGGAAGTGGCTTAGCTTAGAGGAGAAAGCAGAGGACTTGAACCAGATCGATCTAGGGCCAGCATCCAACAGATAATAGCTATGTGACCACAGACGACGATGTTAGCCTCTCTGAATCTGAGATTTCCTGCTAATTAAATGGCATCTCATTACCTGCCATGCAGGGCTGTCCTTTGGAGGGGCTTTGAGAATGACCTCTTTTAGGGCAGCTTTTTCTATCAAGAGAAAAATGGGATTGACAGGAATCTCAATGCTGGGTTGTGATGAAATCTCCCTCCTATACATTTTGGAAGCATTGATCCTGACTTTGCTCTCTAACGAGGGGAAATTAAAGAGCCTCTTCACGCCTTTACCTACCAGTACAATACACTGACTGTGATAACGCTCTGCAATCACTGTCCTCTCTCTTCTCCGGTCAATTCCCCCGGCTTGTTGCATCCCTGCTAAATCTTTGTATTTTTCTAAATTCAACCATCTCAGCCCTCAGAGATTTAGATCAGTGGCCCTCGCAGTGTCTGCTTATTACAATATGCAGGCTTTAAATTAAATCTTAGCTGCCACAATTCCCTTTCAATAGAATCAGATAAAATGAAAATGTCAAAAGTTGGGGAAAGTATAACTGTGTGACAATTGAAGGTAGGACCATGGGCTAGAGGAATTCAAATCAGCTCATTGGATCACACAATAGATGTTTCTGCAGCAAGAAAATGATATCTGGGATCTCCCAGCTCTCCAAAATCAAATCCATTGTGCTTGATAAGATGCTGAGAGGAATCCCACTGAACAACATAAAATATTTAGAACCGCAGACTCTCTGGATGAACGCCAAGCACTCAGTTCTCTCCCACAACATCTGCGACAAAAAAGAACAAAACAAATGAGGTCTCTTTCTTAAGAAAATGTCAAATTTCTTGCTGACCTCCTTAAAATGCAAAGTCTTCTGGCCAATAGTGGACCAGTAGTCCAATTCTTTGAATGCATCCACAAATTGCACACTAAACAATGTGTCATATATGAATACACATAATTGAGCCAATTTCACCTTCTGGCTAAATTTTCCAGGTATGTTTTGTGGGAGCATGGAGGAAAGGAGTGGAGTAGCACAATTTAAGATCATTTATCAATTGTTAGGGGAAATAGATCTTGGCTGAAAGTAGAGAATACTGGAAGAATGTTTCCTTGAGTTTTATTGATTATACGAAGGAGTCCAACTGTGTCGATAATAACAAGTTAATGGATAACATTTTCAAGAACAAGCATTACAGAACACTTAATTGTGATCTTTGAACCTGTGCATAGAGAAAGAAGCCATTAAACAAAACAACTGTATGGTTTAAAACCAGGTAATGTGTGTGTCAGGATTATACTCCTTTATGATGCTTATTCAAAACTCTATGACCTTTGAGAAATGGCATTAGTTATAGAAAAGCTTCAGTTCTTTTGTTCATAGGGTCACTATGAGTCGTGCTCAACTTTATGGCAATCAACAACAACATTCAATCTGTATGTAGAGCAAATGATCTCAGAAACTGGACAAGATGAGGAAGACTGTGACATCAAGCCTGGAGGAAGAACCATTAATAACCTGCAATATTCAGATTATACGACTTTGTTTGCTGAAAGCAAAGACGGCTTGAAATACTTACTAATGAAGAAAGACTACATCCTTCCTATGAATTACACCTCAACATAAAGAAAGCAAAAATCCTCCCAGCTGGACCAAAAAAATAGCATCGTGGTAAATGGAGAAAAGATTGTTTTTAAGGATTTTCTCTTACTTGGATCTACAATCAACTCCTATGGTAACAGCAGTCAAGCAATCAAATGAGGTGTTGCACTGAGAAAATCTGCTGCCAAGGACCTATCTCAAGTTCTAAAGATCAAGGATGCTAATTTGAAAACTAAAATGCATCTGTCTGATCCAACCTATGCCATTTTCAGTCACTTTATATACATAGGAAAGTTGGACTATGAATAAGGAAGATGAAAGAAAAACTGCAGGCTTTGAATCTGGTTTTGGCAGTCTCGAACACACCATGGACTGTGTGAAGGATGAATCTGTCTTGTAAGAAGTGCAGCAAAAAGCTGAACATAGAAATTCCATATGACCCAGCTATTCCACTACTTGGAATATACCCTGAGAATATGAGAACTGATGCACAAACTGAGATTTGTACACCAATATGTTTATATTGTACACCAGTGTTCATAGCAGCATTATTCACCATTGCAAGAACATGGAAACAGCCCAAATGTCCAACCACAAATGAATGGATTGAGAAATTATGGTACATTCACACAATGGTATACTATGCAGCACGCAGGAGCAATGACTTTGTAAATTATTACCTAACTTGGGAGGGACTGGAGAGCATTATGCTGGGTTAATTAACTCAGCCCCATAAGGATAAATATTGTATAAAACCGTGATTGTAGAATGAGTATAAGGATCCAGGAGGGGTGGGAGAGGCTGGAAGCAGAGGGATGTGGATGTGCAGGGGGAGAGGAGGATTACTCATTTGGATTGTACAATTTGATGGGTTGAGGGAGGTGAGGGAAACTGAAAGAATTTGCTCTAATGTGTATTCAAGTTTTGTAAATAAACTAGTGGGCGGGGCGGGGAGGAAGTTCAGGAAGGAAGCTCCATTGACGAGAGGATGACAGCGCTTTGTCTCATGCTCTCAACATGCTGTCAGGAGGGACCAGGACCCGGAAGGCATCACGCTTGGTAAAGCAGAGCATCAACAACAAAGACGAAGAGCCACAACGAGACGTATTGACCAAGCGGCCCCAACAAAAGGCTCGCGTGTAGCTGTTCACTGTGAGGATGGCACAGGACCACACAGCGTTGCGTCTGCTGTGCACAGGGCTCCTACGTGTCAGAACTGGCTCAACAGCCCTGAACAACAAGGGGGAAACAGAGCAACTTTTAAATGAGGCTGATCTTCCCTTTTCCCTTTCATCTGCTCTTGTTTTCTATCCCAGCAGACGAAGGAGTGATTAAATAATAACGTGTAAGTTTAGGAGTCATTGAAGTGAATCACAATTCATGATTTTAAATGTTTCCTTGAAAAGTAAAAGGTCGTTTGACAATTCCATCGGAAAATAATGTAAGGGAGCACTTTTATTGAAGGTGTTGGGACAGTTATCCAAAAGTCAAGGGCTCAGTGGATCTGAAAACAAGAACAGTGGTTTGTGGCTGAGTACGGCTCTGTTGTCTATACTATTTTCAGAGTCAGTGAAACATAACCTGCAATGATATTTAAATGTTTCAAAACTTCTTTTAATTGTTGGAAGGATGTATACTATGAAGCAACATCAAAGAAAAAATTGGCAGGTGAGACCAGGATGAGATGAGTAGAATCAAGTGGAGATACAAGTTCAATATGTCTTGGTAATGAACATGAATGAGAATATTTGAAAGAAAAAAGAAAGCGAACAGAAGGAGAAATTCCCTGAAAAGGAACAATCAAGAAAGTCCTTCAGAGATTAATCAGAACTGGCTTTGACAAGCACTGTGGCAATTGAACAATTAAAACAGACATTCGGGGGGTGGAGGGGAGAAGAACGGACTGGGGAGGAGGGTAGAGAAAACAGTGCAACAATGAATGAATGAGAACCCAAAATCTCTGTAAATGTTCATTAAAACTAATAAAATTTAATAATAATTTTTTTTTAAAAAAAGAAAGTCCTTCACGCAAAAGCTAAAGTGTGAATACAGAGCTGATAGGAGAGCGAGCTTCACATCCCCCTGCCAAAGCCATTAAGCACTAAGAGGCACCACCATGTCTAAGCACTGCTTTCCACATCTCTAAATGGGAGAAGAGCGAAATTTCATTCATTGAAAAGCATTTGACATAATGTCTGCTTATGGGGAGGGTAATAACGGTTACCCATGGTGGACAGTGTTTGGTGGGGCTCCCAGTTGTAAAACAGGTTTGGAAGCAGGAGTGGCATCCACTTCCTATACCACATGCCTCTGGAAACTCTATGAACGTAATAAATGATGATAGTCATAGAAGGGCTTCAGGCCTTTTGTTCATAGGGTCGCTATGAGTTGTGCTCAACTCAATGGCAATCAACAACAACAATATGAGAGGTAAACTACAATTGTAATTAGCTATGAGTGTAGTGATTATAAGAACAGTGCTCTACTTAGACCCAAGTCCAAAGCTTTGCTGTTACTTTCCTATCATTTTCTACGCACCTGTGGGACTTGGAATAAGCCTTGAGCCAGTCACACCATCATGAAAGGGATATCAACTCTGGACCAGGAATATTGCCAGTCTCCATTTCTCCTCAACATTCATTCTATCCCCGTTCTCACTACTCCTCATTATAGATATATAAGTACAGATAGAGATAAAGACAGAGGAAGATGGGGTTGATCAGATGTCCCATAAAGCTCTGAGACACATGCCTATTGAATATTCTGGAGTTCTAGGTCTGGTCAGCAGTTCCAGACAGAAGGTTTGAAGGACGTTACTCTAACCAGTGTATTATTCCTTTTGCCAAATCACATGAGATTGAGTCAACAGAATAGTACTGATATGCTTACATTGAAGGACTAAGATTGTTCATATACACAGAAGCTCTGGGGGGAAAAATCTGCTACATCTACCATATAACTTTGGGCAGACTGGTAACAGCATTTGTGTCTATGGTTCCTCTGTTTCTGCTTCCTTTGGAGGAAGAAGCCTCAATAGATTTAGAATGCTCAAATCCAGGAGATTCTAGATGGTCTGGGCCACTGCAATGGCACTTTAATTCCTTCAAGCCAGCCAACCACCATCCTTTATTGACTGCAGTGGGAACGCTTTCCTCCTAGGCTATGTCCATAGAAGTAGAGCTCATGGGACCTCAGCCAGCCTCAGAAGAAATGTTGGTGCCCAGTCAAGAATCTTTAAAATTCTCGTCAGCCAGAGGAATAAAATTAAAGAGATGATCCCATGTTTTCCCTGTCAGGAAAGTTATTTTAAATAACAATCCCAGAGAGTGACCAGGATGAGATGGAAATAGACACTTGCCAACATTCCTGGTTGTCACACAAAATGGTCCATCCCTTGGAGACACCAATTTAGTAATACATGTGAAGAGAGCTTAACATGCGAGTGCCCAGTTACACTGCTTCTGGGAATCTAGCCTAAGGAAATGACCATAAATACAGAAAAAGCTGTCAACTTTTCTCTACATAGCAGCTGGCCTCGATCTCCTTTATTTTTCTCTTTTAAGAACTTCTGGAGAACCAAGTAAAACATAAATTAAGCAGAGGGCTATTCTCAGCAATAGATATAATGGATTTAGTCATATTTTTATTAGAGCTAACATTTACCGATTCCCTACTAAATGCCAAGAAATGTTAGAAATGTTTTCTATACACCAATTGATTTTATATTCATAACAACACTAAGTATATCAGTTCGAATTTTTTTGAACCCCAGGACACAAAAAATTCCTGTTAACTATCTTAAACCATGAAGAAAGCTACAATAATTACAGGAAATTGGACCATTATGAAAAGATCCAGGTATTTTTAACATTCTCTCTGCCGTCCACAGGCAACCTGATCCCTCATACTAGCAAGATGGTTACCCCTGAAGCCGCTCTCACATTCAGATTCAACTTTCCAGTTTAAATATTTCCATTTTCTTTTCCCAAACACGTATGCCATTCTCATTTATAAACCAGCTCCTAGCAGTATGGCACCGTAGTTAAGGAATTACTAAATACAAATTTGAGATTTGGTTAGAAGAATTCAGAGCCATTTTTGTTGAGTCTACCAAGAATCTCAGCTACAAGTATTTATTCTATACTTTTTATTTTACCTTTATTTGGTAAAAAGGAAGCTAAAGTCTAGGGAAGTTGAATAATTTTCCCAAGGTCACACAGCTAGAAAGTGTTATTTGTTGTTGTTTTTATGTACAAGTCGACTCTGACTCATAGTGACGCTGTGTACAACAGCGCTGAGTCCTGCTCTATCCTCAGCTAATTTCATCATCTCTGACACACCTGCCCGCATTACCTTAGTCACGGAGTCAATACATCTCATCAAGGGTCCTCCTCTCTTGCACTATCTATCCCTCTACCCTTCCAAGCATGATGTCCCTTTCCAAGCAATGGTCCCTCCTTGTAACTTGCCCAAAGTATGTCAGATGGAGCTTCAAAATCCTTGCTTCCAAGTAGGAGCTTGGTTTCACCATCTCCAGGATGGACCTGTTTGTTCTCTTAGCAGTCCATGATTTATTCAATACTCTTCTTCAGCACCACAGCTCATAAGCATCAATTCTCTTTCTATCATTCCTAGTCATTGTCCAATTTCCTGATGCATAGCAAGTAGTTGCAAAGACCATGGCCTGGATCAGGTACATCTTGGTCTCTAGGCTAACATCATTGCTCTTCAGTACTCTGTAGAAGTCCCTGACAGCAGATTTTCCCAGTGCAAGTCGTCTTTTGGTTTCCTGGATGCTGGTGCCAAGAATGCTGACTGTGGAGCCAAGAAAGCTGAAGCTGTTAACAATCTCAGGCTCTTCACTGCCTGTCATGGTGCTGTCAATTGCCTTGGATTTTAAGCCCTTTTCTGTCTCGATCTAGACACGTCACCACTATGATGCACTCACAGAAAGCTCTCATTGCGGTTGAGTCAGAACCCGCTCATAACTGGCCCTCCAGTGGGTTTCCAAGACATGGAAGCAGATAGCTTCTCCATTGATGCTGCTGGTAGACTTGAAACTGCAGAGAGGCTCAGCCTTTGGGTTGGCAGAACAACTCCCTAGGGCCTATGCTGCCAGAACTCCATATACATGCATCCACTCTTACAGAAAGGCTCTCACTGGAGATTACTTTCTCTCTTACTGTACTTGTTAAGAGAAATCTCACACCAGTAACAATAAAAACAAGTCCTCCACAGGGCTGTAAATTTTTTATTTTATTTACTTATTTTTTTTATTTGTGTGTCTGTGTGTGTGTGTGTGTGTACTGTCAAATCAGATCTGACTGGTACAGGAGGAGATTGCCCCTCCTTCCCTGGCAGAGCATCTGGTGGATTCAAACCGTGCGTCTCTGGGATTGTAGTTGCAGCTCCTTGCCACTAGGCCACCAGAGCTCCCCGGGCTGTAAATTTTTACCCAAGTAAACTACCCTATCTTTCTCCCATGGAGCTGTTGGTGGATTAAAACTCTTGGCCTTGAGCTTATAAGCCCATCAGGTAATAAATGCACTATACCATCAGAGCTTCTGACCAATAGTGGTATTGGGAATGCATGGGGAATAAATAGGGTCTATTTCATCTTTGCTTTTGGTTGAAGTCTTTGAATTTACTGGGAATTGTTATTATATACCATAGAGTCAGAACTGACTCATAGCTGACCCTCCAGCAGTTTTTCAAAGGCTGTAAATTGCATAGGAGCAACTGTTAGATCTGAACTGCCTGCCTCTGGGTTGACAGCACAACTCCTTACCCAATAGGGCACTAGAGATCCCTTAAACTGGAACTAGATGCCTATTTTATATATTTACTTGTTGCTCAACCCATACAGTGGAAAGAATGAAAGTTTGGCCAGCATAAAATGTGATTTCTAGTTCCAACACTAATTAAAAACTGGAAACAAGTGATAGTGATTGCCAATTGTACCAGTAGAAACAAAAATAATAACAGTGTGAGTTGGAAAAATAGTGGTAACACGGTGGGGATTTCAGCCCTCACTTCTCCTGGCAGAGAAAGAGAACTTGCCATTTAGCTTCTCCCCACATCCTGCTCTATTGCTTCTGGGCTTTTCTTTTTAATGCAGATTAGGAAGAAGAGAGGAATCCAAGAAACCATAGGAAGAGGCAAGAAGAAGAAAAGCGACAGCTAAGAGCCAAGAAAATAGTCATGATTATTTTTAGGGGTATTTACTAGGGATTTTTAAAGGTAATTTTAACATCCTTGATATTTCTGGTTCAGGGACATGAAGAAAGGGATTGGTTTGTGAAAGACTTTGTTGTAGATCATGTATCTTTCTGGGAAATACTAGGTCATGGACTAAATTCAATCCTGGTGTTGTTTGTTTTCTGTATGTTGTCAGAGGAGTGAGTCTTATCCAACAAAGCCTTCCTGGTTTCCTGATACTTATGTAGGTTCTGCACTAGCCTTTCAATTTGTTGAAATATTTCCTCCTCTTCTTGAAAAAGAAAAATAATAGTTCATTGTATCTCACATAACTAAAACTTTGTTTTTTCTCTCTGAGCAGTCATCCATGATAAAAATATTAAATAATTTATTTGGATTTTATTGTTTTATGACATTGAATTGACTACAACTCAGAGCTACTCCATGAACAGCAGATCTGAGCCTTTTGTACCATATTCACAAACTCTCACGGACTTAAGTCCATTGCTACAGTCATTGTGTGAATGGATTGACACAATAGATCTTCCTCTTCTTTGGACCCTCCACTTTTCCCAGCTTGATGCCTGTTCCCAAGGACTGTCCCCTTTTGACAATCTATCCAAAGTCTGTGAGACAAAGTTTCACCATCCTTGCCTCTAAGAAGCCCCAGGTTGCACTTCTCCTGGGCAGGTTTGTTTGTTGGTATAGTCCAAAGTATATAAAAATTGTTTCTCGTAATCTTTGCCAATATCACAATTCAGAGTCATCAATTCTTTTTCATTCTTCCTTATTCATTGTTCAACTATCACATATACATGTTGTTCTTGAATACCATTGTGTTGGAACCAAGTCATAGCTAAACCTCCAGTAGGTTTTCATAAGAGGAGATTGCCTCTCTATCTCCCATGGGGCAGCTGGTGGATTTGAACTATGTGCTTTTGGGCTGGCAGCCTAATTTCTTATCAAAAAGCTACCAGAACTCCCTTATGAGTAATTGAAAATATCATGAGGTGGATTGATTCAGTGACTGGGGTAATCAGGATGGATGTGTCAAAGGCAGTGAGATTGGCACAGGATAGAGCAGGGTTTAGGGCTGTTGTACATACGGTTGCTATGAGTCACAAGCGACTCGACGGCACATAACAACAACAACAACAACAATATATTCAGGATGTCAGTCCCTCCAAGATCTTTGATGTCTTGTTAAATATGAGTTAACCATTTGACCCTGGGGAGTATCAGTGTCGTGGTGCAAAAATTTGTTTGGAAGCTCAAAGGGATTATGCATTAGATCATATAAGTAAAGTTTCCTTTGCTTTGCTCCTTTATAGCATTGATAAGTATTACAGTGTCTGAAATAGCAGGTGTTAGCTTTGTTTAGGGAGAGCTAGAGAAAAACTTTAAGGTGCTTCTGATTCAGGCCACGGTCTTCACAATTACTTGCTATGCATCAGAAAGCTGGACAGTAAGGATGACGGAAGAAAAATTGATGCTTTTGAGTTGTGGTGCTGGAGAAGAGTCTTGAACATCAAATAGGCCACCAAGAGAACAAACAGGTCTGTCCTGAGAAGGTGAAACCAAGTTTTTTGTTGGAGGCAAAGATTTTGAAGCTCCATCTCACAGACTTTGGGCATGTGGCAAGGAGGGACCAGTCCTTGGAGAAGGACATCATGCTTGGAAGGGTGGAGGGACAGTGCAGGAGAGGAAGACCCTGAATCAAATGGACTGACACAATAACTGGGGTAATGGGGATAGGTATGGTAGAAACAATGAGACTGGCTCAGGATAGAACAGGGGTTCAGACTATTGTCCATAGGGTCACTTTGAGTCACAGGTGACTTGATGGCACATAACAAGAAGACAGAAATTCAAGACTGAATGGTGTAGGGGACTGAGTCCATTATTTATTTTTTTTCTTTTAAAGTCATTCAAATTTTATTATTATCTTGCTTTATACATATAAGAAATGGGCTAAAAGGTGCCAATAACTTTCCCAAAGGCATGGCTAATAAGGAAGAGAATACACACTCACAAAGAAGAATGTCTTAGGTAGAGTTTTCCTTGACCACAATATATTTGGTTTTAATAAGTGAAGTGACTTCACTGAAGGAGATACAATCAATTCCAGCTTTTTCACCTTTAAAATAAGTGAACTAGAATGGACCAACTTTCACATTCAGTGAAGGAGCCCCAGAGGCATGATGCTCAACTGTCCACCCCGAAGGAGGTGGTTCAAATTCACCAGCCTGGCCGGTGAAGGAACCTATGACCATCTACTTCCATAAAGATTTGCAGCCGAGAGAATCTCTGAGTCAGAATCAGCTCAGTGGTCATGGGTAGGGATTGGGTAACATTCTCATTTCTCAAGACTCATTGCCGTCAAGTCAGAACTGATTCATAGCAGACCCTCTAGCTGGTTTTCAGGAGGCTGTGAATCTCACAAGAGGAGATTGTCTTTCTGTGAGCCCGTGACTTCAACAATGAGTCTGTCAAACCCAAGCAGCACTCATGAAGTGCAAAGCTGAAAGTTAGGAGAGCTGGACTTCAGTTCTCAGGTAGTCTTTTTACTCAGCTATGTCTCCATATCATTAAGGAGTACAGATTTTTCATCTGCACTCTAAATACAAGATGTTGATTTTGAATGACATGAAGTTGGCTCTCATTGACCACGACCTCGTACCTAACAGAATGAAGCACTACTTAGCCCCACACCATCCTCACAAACATCACTGGACTTGATCCCACTTGTGCAGTCACTATGTCAATCCACCTCATAGAAGATCTCTCTTCTCCTTGACAACTTTCTACCAAGCATGAGGTCCTTCCCCAGTGGTTGATCTCTCCTGATTAATATGGTCCTGTTGTTAGAATAAAAATCCCTGGTGACACAATGGATTATGCATTGAGCTGTTACCCAGAAGGTTAGCAGTTTGAACCAACCAGCCACTCTACAGGAAACAGATGAAGCCATCTGCTTCTATAAAGACTTACTTGCCATACTGGAAACTGTAAAAGGCCGTTCTGCTCTGCACTGTGGGGTAACTGAGTTGGAATCAACTTGACGACAGTGAGTTTGGTGGGGTTGTTTTTTTTTTGGAATTTGGTAGTCATGTTCAAGATCAAATAACAGAGTAGGTGTGAAAGCACTTAGAAAATTCTAAATGCTACTAAATGCAAGATAATCATGACTATTGCCGGTAAAATGAATTCCTGGGACTAGATAACCTTTAAGGCCACTGTGAGCTCCAACACCGGTCTCAGCACAGTTTGCTCACTCCAGGATCCTAAGCCAGTCATGCTGCCTCTTTGTCTGTTTTCCTTTTCTCCTGGGGGCTCACACAGAGAGTATAATGATGGTTTAAACATGGACAGCACATTTTGCTTCAGAACAAAGTGAAAACACTTTGTTCCAGAGTCATTCCAATTTTCAGTTCCATTATCATTATCACACAATAGGACTAAATGGGAATCCCAACTACTGTTGAATTAGGTCAGCGTGTCCTGATTGCCCATGACTGATGGAGTCCAAACTAGAACTGGAGCCCCAGAGAAAACATTTCCAGGGGGAAATCCCAAGTCAAAGTAGAATGGCTGGTTGTTACTGTTTGTCAAGCAATGACATTTTGAAACTGATTGGCTGTTGGAGATTGACAATGGCTGTAAAGAGTTCAACATCCAACACGGCATCTCAGCCACCTTGGAAGTGGGCTGGCCAAGGCAATTCACTTGACTAACAGCAAATGGCAAACGTGAAAATGCTGAGACTTTCAAGGGTTAGTCATGACAAGCTTCAGAGTCTCTATAAGTGTCTCTTGGAACTTTTGCTCAGGGGGGGCGGGGCGGTGTATGGGGGGGTAATTGTTGGTTTGTTTGCTTTGGTTTGTCTTAAGATATACAGCAAAGCTGATCTTTCTCTCAGACTGATCTCTTTAACATGGAGTCATTAAAGTGGAAATTGAGTGATTTTGTCTCATAAACCCTCTCTTTCCCCTGCCATGTGCAATTATCTCTTGTGAAACGTTGTCAATCGGAACTAGGTATCAAGCCAACTTTGAACTCTTACTAACTATATAATCTGAGTGGATCATTTCACTTCTCTCAGTCTCTAGTTAGGGAGTCGTGCTGTTAACCCAAAGGCAGCGCCTCTCTGGCAGTTCAAATTCACTAGCTACCCCACAGGAGAAAGGTGGGTGATCTCCTTTTATGTAATTTATAGGCACAGAAACTCAGTAGAGGGTCCACTATGAGTAGGTTCCAACTCAACAGCAATGGGGAAGTGAGAATGATCGCCACGAGGATTTTTGATGGTTTAATGGTAAGAGCTGTACTGCAA
This sequence comes from Elephantulus edwardii, assembly GCF_000299155.1. NCBI lineage: Eukaryota > Metazoa > Chordata > Mammalia > Macroscelidea > Macroscelididae > Elephantulus > Elephantulus edwardii. Next base: position 15,587,741 of record NW_006399753.1, read on the forward strand.
TCACAAAGACGCACAGCTCAAATCCACCAGCTACTCAAATGGAGGGGAGAAAAAATGGGTAATCTCCTGCCATGCGATTAACTGCCTTTGCAAATCCACTGACGGATCAGCCGTGGGTCAGTTCCCACTCGATGGCACACAGCAACATCGACATGATGGTCTAGTGGTAAGAAGCTGCACTGTAATCCCAAAGCCATGAGATTTGAATCTACTAGCTGCTCCACAGAAGAAGGCTGGGAAATCTCTTCTCCCATGTGATTTACTGGCTCTGAAAACCCACTGGAGGGTCATCCTGGGTCAGTTCACACAACAGTAACAACAAAATTGAAGAGGGAGCTCTGGTGGCTTAATCATAAGGAGTTGTGGTGCCAACCCACAGGTTCAAAGTTCAAATCCACTGGTTCCTCCACAGGAGAAAGATGGACAAACCCCTTCTGTGACCCATTGTAGGGTCAGCTATGGATTGGTTCCATCTCAATGGTACATAACAACAACCACAACATGGAAGGGTGTGCACTTGGTTACTAAGACCCTCAACAGGATGGGGTGATACAAGGACCTCAACGATGGACTTTGAAGCCCAGCAAGGATTGTGAGAATGAGACAAGATTTGTCAATCGTTTGTGCATAAGCATGTTCTGAAGCAGTCAACTCAACAACACTTAACAATAACCACCAATCGAAAGGTTGGCAATTTGAACCCATTTATCAGCATGATGTAAGAAAGGCCTAATTATCCACTTCTATAAGATTTAACAACCTACACAGTTGCCATAGAAGGAGCTCTGATGGTTGAGTAGATGAGGATTTATGCTACCAACACAAAGCAGGCAGTTCTAACTCACCAACTGCTCTGAGCAAAAGAGATGGGCAATCTTCTTTCATGGGATTACAATCTCTAAAAATCTGCTAGCTAGTCAGCTATCAGCCAGTTCTGACACAACAGTGGTGAGCTGTTGAGTTGAGTTGTTGAGTTTCTGTAGAGTTGATTCTAATACATGGCAATCCTATGTGTGTGAGTAGAACCATACTCAGACCTGGCCTTTCTTTCAAGGCACATCTCTCTGGTTAGACTCGATCTTACAACCTCTAACTATTGGTCCAACCTGTAACTATTGCTGTGCTCAGGGATTCCCCCATAAAAGCCTAGCCACTGAGGTCCCTGTCGAGAAGCACAGTTCTACTATGATACATAAAGTGGCCATGAGTCAGAATCAACCCAAAGACAGCAGATCTGACCTTTGTCTTTTATTTTGTTTTCTCTGATAAAGTGGTTGTGTGGATTACATAAGAGAAACATAGACCAAAAAAAGGCTTTACTAGAGTGTCCAACATAAAGAAGACACTCAATATCATTCTTACCATTTTCTATAGTCCAATTCCTGCCCACCAACTTATCAGACATCTCTGATCTGTAATAAAAATAACTTAGACTCTGATTGGACCCTTTGCAACAGTTAAAAAACACACTTTCTCTAACTTTCAATGATGCCAAAGGGATGGGAGCTAGGCAAGAATAGATGGATCTTTTTCTTCTTCTAAGCATAGTTGAGCATCAAAGTCTGCCTCACAGTTTAGGGGCCTTTTTAGGAAGTTATAGAAGATGAAGTCTGAACAAGAGTCTGTTGAAAAGGTGCTGATGTGAGTCAGATTCCACTCCCTGCAAAACTCACATCTATCATCACACTCTTTGCCTTCACCACCCAGAACTCCAACCAACCAGAAGAAGTACTTCAAGATGTAAAGAAGTACCAGTGTGTATCCGGATTCTTCCAGGTCTGAAGTAAAATATTGTTTAAAAGCTATTGCAGCGCCTGTTAGTGAGAAATTAAGCTGGTTATTGAGATGTGAGTTCTGGTGGTTTGGTGGTAAGAAGTCACATTGCCCATCTAAAGGCAGGCTTTTCAAACCTATCAGCTGTCCTATGGAAGAAAGATGGACAGTCTCCTCCTATGTGATTTACAGCCTCTAGAAACCTGTTAAAGGGTCAACTATAAATTAGTTCCACCTTGATGGCACATAACAACAACAATAACACAGTTCAAAGGCATTAGTGTGTCACTCTTCCTTATTCGTTGTCTAGCTTTTGCATGCACACAAAGTCATTGAAAATAGCACTGTTTGAGCACAGTAGACCCTAAATCCTCAAAGTAACACCTTGCTTGTTAGCACTTTAAAGACCTCCTAGACCGGATGTTTGCCCAACAAAATACATCACTTCATTTCTTTTTTTTAATTATTATTAAATTTCTTAGATTAACACATTAGATAGGATAGCCAGTACATTCCCTTGATGTATTCTTGGCATAGATTCCATGTAATTTTCTCTATAAAGATTGATTTGGAGAAAACAGACATCAGTGTCTGCTCTCTGGGAACAATAAAGGAGTTCTGGTTTAACAATTAGATTTTGGTTCTTTGCTGAGTGTCTAAATTAAATTATATCATCTAGCAATATATTATTAATTACTTAAAATCAAACTACGCAATCCTAGGTATTTCCCCCCCACCCCGCCCCGGGAGATTTAAGCAACATAATAAAAACTATTTTTTCCATACCTTTTCCCTTTTTTATTAATTTTAATGAAAGTTTACAGAGACCTAGGGTTTCCTGTCATTCCTTGCGGCACTTTTCTCTCTTTACTGCTCATTTCTTGGGTGTTGGTAATGAATCCAAGTAAAATTAAATCCTTGACAATTTCAATTATTTCTCCATTGACCATCACGGTGCTTATTAGCCTACTTTTGAGGATTTCTGTTTCCTCCATGTTGAGGAAGAACTTGAGGAAGACTCATGAGCCACCTGCACTATTTAGATGACACAATCTTGCTCACCAAAACTGAAGAGGATCTGACAAGTTTGCTGCAGAATGTCAAGGACTGCAGTCTTCAGGATTCATCGAAACTCAACATTCAGAAGACAAAGATTCTCACCACATGACCAGTGAGAAATGGAGAAGAGACTGAGACTGTGAACAACTTCAGCTTGCTTGGCTCCACAATTAGCATTCTTGACATCAGCAGTCAGGAAATCAAAAGATGAATTCCATCAGAAAAATCTGCTGTCGGGGCCTCTCCAGAGTGCTCAAGAGCAAACAATGTCAGTCTGAAGACTAAGGTGTATCTGATCCAAGCCAGAGTCTTCACAATTACTTGCTATGCATCAGAGAGCTGGACAGTGGCAGAAAGAAGAGAATGGTGCTGGAGAAGAGTATTGAACATACCATGGGCTGCCACGAGAACAAACAGGTTTGTCCTGGTGAGGATGCAGCAAGGTTGCTCCTAGGAGGCAAGGATTGTGAAGTTCCATCTCACTTAGTTTGAGTATGTTGCCCAGAGGGACTAGTTTCCAGGAGAAGGACATCATGCTTGAAAGGATGGAGGGAGAGTACAAGAGTGGAAGACCCTGGGAGAGACGGATTGACACAGTAACTGGGATATTGTGGGTGCATGTGTCAGACAATGAGATTGGCTCAGAATAGGTCAGGATGTGCATAGGGTCACTATGAATCATAAGTGACTCAACAACAACAAAAAAAAATCCACACTACAAACTTTCTCCTCCTTCTAAAGGCTATTTTTGAACTTCATCAGTAAGTGCTTGAAGCCTTCTTTGTTTTCAGTGGTATGGTTTTGTCAGCTACATATCACAATTTGTTAATGAGTCTTCCTCCAATTCTGATGTCATCTTCATATAGTCCAGTTTCTCAGATAATTTGCTCAGCATACAGAGTGAGTACGTGTGCTTAAAGAATATAACCCTGACGCACATCTTTCCTGGTTTTAAACTATGCAGTATCGATACAGTAAACCCACCCACTGAGATCAATTCAAATCCGACTCATAATGAGTATCATCTGGTATCCAAGGCTTTATGTCCAAGGGAAGAGAGAGCCCTCAGAGAAGCTGGTGGATTTGAATTCCTGATCCTTTGGTTAGCACTGCACTATCCAACACTTTCCACCACCAGCTCCTTGTCACCCACACAGCAGTGCCCCTTATCCAGAGCCTCTCTTTCTGCGGATCCCATTGCTGTCGTCAGTGTCGGTGCAAAAATGGTTATCTATTTAATATCAAAATGTGAAATGTCATTCGCTTCATCTCACATTTACATTTATTATAATTCATTACTGTAATTACTCTATTTTATTAATAGTATTGTTAATCTCTTACTAAACCTTATCAAGTATAATAGTTTTTATAAGTATGTATCATTTCATTGAGGTGATGGGAAAAGTGTGTCAGAGTATGTGAGACTGGCTCAGAGTAGGGCAGGGTTCAGAGCTATTGTACATAGATTGGGTCGCTATGAGCGGCAGGTGACTTGATAGCACATGCAACAACTGCATCATCAAGCATGAGTTGTTCTATCCACTTCTGGTCATTCTCATTGTCATTGTCAATGCTGCCACCACCACCACTGCTGTGACCAGAGATGTTGCAGGAAGCTGCCTGTTTCTAACTTTAAATATTACAAACTGCACAACAGAATTCTCAATCTTCTCCTCTAAAGAGACTCAAAAATCCTTAGTGTATAACAATAATGCAAGAAAGACACCATTTCTTCTCATTATTAATGGAAGTAGATATTGCTAGTTGTGATGAGAATATTGAAAATATTTTAAAAGCAAAGAATAAAAAGAAATGTTTTAATTATAACATGCTAGAAATTAAAGTTCTATCTAAAGGTAAGATACAATAAATCATTGTAATATTTGTTTTCTGATGATTAAATTTTCTTTTTTGGTATCTTCATTTGTTCATTTGCAATTATAGCATTTCAATTTGTAATAACAACATATATGAGTAATTATAAAACATAAATCAAAATTAAAACGGAAGTATGAGCCATTTAAAGTAAAATTGGTGGAAATCAATTTTCTGTTGTGAGAGAGCAGCATAAATTTACACGGACTGTTGAAACAACTAAGTTCATGGACTCATTTTCTTTATGTGGAATGTGCAGAATGTTCTTTCTGTTTGATATGTAGTAGAAAGCCTAGTGCCCAATATTCAGTAAAAGTTTTATTATCTGGTTCATTTTATTCCACTGAAATGGCATAGGCTAATTTTGTATTCAATTGCTAATATTATATTCCTATTTTTAAAGACGTTATACATGAGCCATTACAAAGAGGCAGAAATTACACGTGTGTGTGTGTGTGTGTGTGTGTGTGTGTGTGTGTAATTTACATATCCTATTTGAACAGGTAAGTAAGCAGAAGAGTGGGCACTATAGATCGTCAGCATTTAGGGCTCTCATGTATCTTAGCCTGGTCCTAGACACCCCTGAGCCTGCCTGGGGCTTAGATGTCCTTCCAAATGGACTGCAGTGGAACTGGGCTGAACGGAGCTGTGGAAGAGAAAAGTGGATTGGAGGCATGGGCACCCAGAGGAAAGAAGACCAAGAGAGAAAACAAGAGAGGTGAGGGGGACATGATGATGTCCCCGGGTTATCCCCCTGGGGCCAGTCCAACCTTGTGCCTACTTTGACCTCCTATGAGCTCCAGGTGGCGCTGCTCCAGGATAACTGAGAAAAACAGCAGATGAAACTATGCTCACAGTAGCCCAGTGCTGCCACCAAGAATCCCAGGAGCACTGGCCACAGTGGTGTGCCCTCAGGGAGCCTACTAAGAATATATCCCCATAAAGGAAACCTAGCAGGAGGAAAATGTCTACGAGGTGTCCTTTATGGGAGTATATTCCCGATAGGCACAGACGCCATGGGACAGTTGGCTTTACCGGAACGCACGCGTGAGAATCTAAAAGGAAAACTTACTGAGTCCACAGGCACCACGAGGTCTGCATAAGTAGTTGGAACACGTGTATGCGTGTGCATGCAACCCTACCTGTATCCATGGAGCTCTTGGTGGTACCCAGCTTCCAACCAATATTTTGGTAGTTTGAGTCCATCCAGAAGTGCCTTGGGAGAACAACTAGAAAATCTGCTTACAAAGAATTTACCATTGCAAACTCTAGGAAGCACCAGTTGCACTCAGACACAGATGGGGTCAAGCGTCAGAGTCTGCATCTTCAGACGGGTAAGGCATAAAGCCAGTATGTTACTATTATTTCCACCCATGATTTTTAACAAAGAAAGAAATGATGAATGAGGAGAAAGAAAAGGAGAGGAGGGAAGAAAAGAGCCCAAGCTCCCTGCTCTCTGCTCCCACAGGCAGCTGTGGGCACTGGCTCTTCCCCATTCAAATAACTGGCTGAGAAATTCTCTTTTCCTCCTCTCTCTTAACCAGAGCAAAGGAAGCAGTAATGAGGTTATTTATTTCCCCCAAGAAGTACTGCGGTAATAAGTTCCTTAGCTGACTGCTCTTGGGCTAAGCTTCCACACAACTATATAAAATGCCCAAACCCAGCAATCAGCACAACTAATTGAAATGCCAACTTGAAGTTCACCACTTGAGTGCCGCTGGGGTCACAGCCATTACCAGCGACTAAGTGTTATGCGAAGAGATCTATGAAGAGGCACAGTGTTAGCAATATACTGTAACCCTGCATGCACAGCAGGGAAAGAAAGAAGAAGTCAAGTGCTGGGGGAGAAAGATGGGCTAGTGCCCGGTGTGGAGGGTAACTCTGAGACTTGGCAGGAGTGGGTAGATCAGCCATGGAGAAGAACAAGGCTAGCTGAACAAAGCTGATAGAAAACGATGGATTCAACTTTGTTTGCCAAGGGACCAGGTGATCAGGATGGGATAGTAGACCCAGACATCAAGTGCCATTCACTTCGCCTCTTTTATGCTCACCGGTAAAACAAAGGCAATAAGACTTACATCTTTGAATTTATATGTTGCTGTTTGCTGTTGAATCTGAACTGACCTTCCAGTGCATTTTCAGGGCCAGTAAATCGCACCAAAGATCGCCCATTCTTCTCCTTCTGAGCAGCCTGTGGATTCAAACCATGTGCCTTTAGGATTGCAGTACAGCTTCTTACTACAAGTCAAATGAATGTCTGCTACACAGTAGTTACTCAATAAGTAGATATCTTTTTTTAATTTATTTTTTAATTTTTTTATTTTCTTATTTGTGTGTGTGTACCATCAAATCAGATCTGACTGGCACAGGAGGAGATTGCCCCTCCTTCTCCAGCAGACAATCTGGTGGATTTGAACCACACGCCTCTGGGATTGCAGTGCAGCTTCTTGCCTCTAGACCACCAGAGCTCTCAGATAAGTCGATATCTTATGAACAAAATCAACAAAGATTTAGAATTAACTTACTATATCCAGGAAGTTTTCTAGAGGTATAATAAATAAAACCCAATTCCTGACCTCAATAGACTAGATGAGGTAGGTGGAGGACCATGGTGAACACGTGCCTGATCAGAGTCTGTCCTGAATATCTGATGGTAACTGGAACTTCAGTCCCCACCAGCTGGTCTCCAAGTAGACTTTGATTCATGGTGACCCATGAGTGTCACATCAGTGTGCTTTCAAGGATTCCCAATTGCTGATGTGTCACAAGTAGATCTCTAGGCTTTTGTTCTGAAAGATCTTTGGGCAGACTTGAACTTGCAACCTTTTGATTACTGGCTGAAGCATATTAACCACTCATACCACCCAGTAACAACCCAGTCCTCACAGAGAACTAAAATGGAGTAAAGTTCAGAGATCACACAGCAAGTGAGGTAAGAAGCTGTGTTTCAAACCCAAGCACATCAGTCTTCAAGGGTCATTGTCTATCTCTACACCATGTGGCCTCTTAAGCTAGAAATATACAAACTGTCCAAAACCAGCGAGAGAACATGGGGCCTGGACCAAATAGAAGGTGTCAAGGGTGTGTCCATTCACTTTTAGGAATAAAGGGTGTTACTGGGCTGCAGTAAAATTGTCAGAACCTGGGAAATCAGAAATTTATTTGCTACCAGTTCAGGAAGCCAAAATCAATTAAACCCACTCTCATTAAATCAATTCTAGGGCTCTTAGCAACCCAACAGGACCAGGTTTCCAAGGATGTGCTAGACCCACAGGACTTCCAGGGCTATAAATCCATATGGGAACAGGCTGCCTCATCCTTCTCCCTTGGAGCAACTGATGTGCAGATAGCAGCCAAATCAAAGTCCAAAGTCAAGGTGTAATCAGGGACCCATTCCCCCCAGAGCAATCCCTCCTTGCCTCTTCTGGCTTCTGATAGCTGTCAATACTCTCTGGCTGCATTGCTCCAATCTCCTCCTGGTGACATTGACTCTTCCGTTTCATGTATCTTTGTTCCTCTTCTCCCTTCTAAGAACACTTGTCATAGGAATTAGCACTGACTTTAAATCCAGTATTATCTTATTGGTAGATTCTTAATCCAATTTACATCTGCAAAGACTACTTTTCTAATGAGGTCACATTCACAAGGGATATGGACACAGACTTGAATATACCTCTTGGGACAATACCGTTCAACCTACTCCATTGCTCTGAATCCTGCAATTCCAGGATGTCTTTCACCAGTTGTCTCTTTCTTTCCCTCTCCATGTGTCTCAGGTTGGGTTGTCCGGAGAAGCACTTGTAGAGGCTGGTATGGTCCAGGTCCATACGACAAACATCAGGATAGAGGCTTCTCCTGACTTAGGTAGCCGTAGAAGCAGATGAAGTCAAAATGGGCAGGTAAGAAGTCGAGCACAACTCATAGCAACACTATGAACAAAATACCTGAAGCTTTTCTATAACTATCGTCATTTATCAAAGTTCACAGAGTCTCCGGGGGCATGCTGCTTGGTTAAAAATCTAAGATCAAGAGGCAACATGACAGGCATGTGGCTCAATTCTGGAGAACTGAAAGTCATAGGGCAGATACAGAACCAGATCCAGTAAAAGCTAGAGTGTATATGTGTATTTTATATATACATCCATATACATTAATACGTATGTATAACTCTGTGAACTTGGAGAAACGAAGTGCTCCAAATCACTGGCAATAAGAGAGATGCAAATCAAAACAACAGTGAGGTACCATGTCACTCCAGTAAGAGTGGTAAAATTCAACAGGGCAGCAAGTAATAGATGTTGGAGAGGATGCGGCAAGAAAGGAACTCTTATTGTTGGTGGAATTGTAAAATGGTGCAATTATGGAAAGCCATTTGACTCTTCCTCAAAAAGCTGAACACAGAAATTCCATATGACCCAGCTATTCCACTACTTGGAATATACCCTGAGAATATGAGAACTGGCAACAAACGGAGATTTGTACACCAATGTTCATAGTAGCATTGTTCACCATCACGAAAACATGGAAACAGCCCAAATGTCCAACCACAAAAGAATGGATTGAAAAACTATGGTACATTCACACAATGGAATACTATGTAGCACGCAGGAGCAATAACTTTGTAAATTACTACCTAACTTGGGAGGGACTGGAGAGTACTATGCTGAGTGAACTAACTCAGTCCCACAAGGATAAATATTGTATAAAACCGGTGTTGTGGAATGAGTATAAGGATCCAGGAGGGGTGGAAGAGGCTGGAAGCAGAGGGATGTGGATGTGCAGGGAGAGGAGGAGATTAATCATTTGGTTGTACAATTTGATGGGTGGAGGGTTGAGGAAAATTGACAGAATTTGTTCAAATTTGTGTTTGAATTTTGCAAATAAACTAGTAGAAAAAATTATATATATAATTATTTATGTAAACATATAATTATATATATATATAAATAAGTGTTCAGGCCTTTCATTCATAGGGTCGCTATGAGTCACAGTCAACTTGACACCACATAACAACAACAACAACGAGAACAAACAGCATCTTAAATACCCTCCGGGAGCTCCAGGAGAGAGATGACAATCTCTTCCTGTGCAATTCATAACCTTGAAATCCGCGGAACAGTCAGCTCTGCGTAGGTTCCAACTCAATGGCATTGAGTGAGTGAAGTCATGTCAGGAACTCCTCTTTCAATATTATATCAGATAATAAATACTCTGTTGTAATCCTTAATGATGTCATTGGATACTAGTTGGAAATAGAGCTCCAAGCCTTTCTTCCCAGTCGGCCTTAGTCTGGAAGCTCCACTAAAATCTGTCCGCCATGGGTGACTCTGTTGGTGTTTAAAATACCGCTAACATAGCTTCCAGCATCACGACAATATGCACATCACCAAGGGACAGCAAACGAGCAGACAGGTGGTGGAAGGAGTCATGAGGCACCTCTACTATAAAAATGCCTGGCATAGACTAGGTGTTTATTAAACATTTGCTGATTTTATTTATTTTTTTAATTTATTTCTTTTAATTTTTTTTTCTGTCTAAATGGGGAACTTCATGAAACCAGAGAAGGTGGTGCTGGTCCTGGCAGGATGTTACTCTGGACGCAAAGTCGTCATCATTGTCAAGAACATTGATGACGGCACCTCAGACCGCCCCTACAGCCACTCTCTGGTAGCTGGAATTGACCGCTATCCCCGAAAGGTGAAAGCTGCCATGGGCAAGAAGAAAATTGCCAAGAGGCCAAAGATCAAGTCTTTCGTGAAAGTTTATAACTACGATTACCTCATGCCCACAAGGTCCTCCGTGGATATCCCCTTGGATAAAGCCGTTGTTAACAAGGATATCTTCAGAGACCCTGCTCTTAAATGCAAGGCAAGGCGGGAAGCCAAGGTCAAGTTTGAGGAGAGGTACAAGATAGGCAAAAACAAGTGGTTCTTCCAGAAGCTGAGATTTTAAATCTTCTATTTCAGTCATTAAAAAATACTAACCACCCCCCAAACCACCAAACATTTGCTGAAAGAATGAATAAATGAATGATTTTTTTTAAGTGTCTCAGTTTTAGAGATAATGAAACCAAGGTAGAGAGAGACTTGTTAAAGCTGTCAGGATTCAAATCCAGGTCCATCTGGCTCTAAAGCCTGCTCTCTCACTAGATGGGCCCTCTGTGACATCTTGAACCCGTGTTGCCGTACATGTATCCCCTGGCCACCTTGCACACCTGTGTATACCGTAGGTGTGTTGTAACTGCAGGGCACCTGAAGGCCTCTCACTCTGGCCAGTACTGGCCCGTGGAGTCTCTGAGGCAGGGAGAGAGTTAACAGCTCTGGAGGAAGGAGCCTCTCTCTGGGCAATCTCTTTTAAATAATGAGCCTCTGGTATTCTTGCTAATGACATTCTCCTCTTGCTGCTGCAGGTTTTACTCACAGGAGTAATGAATTAATTAGTGAATATGGGTGAGCAGCTCTTTGAAGTTGTAAAAAGCCCAGAGTACAAATGCTAAGGAAAGGGACCAAATAGACTAAGTCAGCTACCCTGGAAGCTCCTTCTGGCTGGGCCCTGCTCTCTGAGAACAAGGGCAGAGGAGCAAAGGAGAGGAGTCAGGGGCACCCTGGGGCCTGGGAAACACACCCAGACACCAAGGCCAGCCTTCAGAGCTCCCTGGCCCCTGCTGGGGAGCCAGCCAGCAATTCATCTGGTCTGCTCATCCCCACAGATTAATAGCAATGGTGCAGAGGAAGAATCTGAGGCCACCTAGGGGCGCAGCAGGGGAGAGCTGCCCTATCACAGCCAGCCAGAGATCCTGCACCGCTCTAACTACTGCAATAGACCTGCTTCATAACCTCAAATCCACTGCTGCCTGGTCCGTTCCTGTTCACAGCAAACCCACAGGACAGGACAGAATTGCCCCATGGCCGTAATCTTTAAAGAAACAGACTCACATCTTTCTCCCATAGAGCAGATAGTTACACCAGTGACACCCAAACCATCAACTCCTCCAAAATCAAGGGTGTCAGAGGCGTTGCCCTGAAGCTTGAAGTCTGCTGCTCCCACTTGGAGCTGGAGAGACAAACCTGAGAGTTAGAATAATGAGGAATGGCTCCCACGGGCCTCAAGTGGAAAGGACTTGGGGGTATTGAGGAAGTCCGGGGCAAGGAAATGGTCTCTGGTGTCTTGATCAAGATCAGACACAGCGTCCCCAACCAGTTGAATCACGGGTGTACCTGCAACCAGACAAAGCCTTGGGCATCAGCCTGAGTCTTCCCCAAGTCATGGCGTGGCCCTGAGGCCATCCTTCCTTCCACGGCCCTGACCTCAGAGAACCAGGCATGCTCTGAGACTTGACAAAACTGTTGTTATTGTTGTCGTTATGTGCCGTCGAGTCGTTTGCGACTCATAGTGACAAAACTAGACTGACAAAACTTGGGAGAGGGGTGGAGAATAACCGGAGGTATGTCTGCAAACAGATCCCTTCAACCAGAAGTTCACATACAAGACGTCTAACAGAGTTCATGTTGTTGTTCAATACCAGTGGAACCTACTCTTAGCTGACCCTCCAGTGAGTTTTCAGCCTGATTTCTAAATCCCTGGTGGGGAACTTGAAGGAAATCAGTGGTCATGGAGAACTCAATAGCACCACCTCCTGGCAACAAGGAAAACTATTTGTAACAGGGTTTCTGTTTTAAAATTAGTTAAAATTTTTGTTTGGTTTTAAAAAGATTTCCAGGGATTAAGGTTTAATAATTATTTCAGAACCATAATTTCAGGAATTCATCTAGCCACAAAGGATCTGTGTAGGGAATTCTGGTGGCCTAGTGGTAATAATCTGAGCTACAATCCCAAAGGCACACAGTTCAAATCCACCAGCTGCTCTGCTGAAAGCACCCTGGAGGGCTTTTGTGGATTTGGTTTAGTTTAGTTTTCTTTTATATACTAGTTTATCTACAAAATTCAAATACGTTGTTTTCCATAACAGATTTTTCCAATTTCCCTCACCCTCCCCATCAAATTGTACAACCCCATGATTAATTCCCCCCTCCCCCGGCACATCCTCATCCTTCTGCTTCCACCGCCTCCCCCCCCCACACACACACACACACACACTCCGCCTTGGATCCTTATACTCTTTCTACACTAATGGTTTTATACAATATTTGTCCTTGTGGGACTGAGTTAGTTCACGCAGCATACTGCTCTTCAGTTCCACTGGAGGGTTTTGAAACCCACATCAAAGTAGTTCAGACAAGAAGGATCTTCAGAAAGGCTTTGCTCTGTCAAGATTTTCATTGTATTAAAAGGAAAACGGAAAGGTGATGATGTTTGCACAGGATGGAACAGGACAGAGCTGAAACTTGTACTTGGGACTCCCAACTTGTCATTGAATGTGCTTTCCACGAGGCTGCAGAAAGCAAGCTGGCTTCTTTTTGTCATAAAAGCAGCATATTTGGAGCTCAATATGCCATGCTTGGTGGATGTCTGTGCTGGGCACCATGGGGAACGAGCCAACCAGCTCTCATCAAACTGACTCCAACTCACGGTGACTCCATGTTTCCAAACAGAACTGGGTTCTGTTGCCCCATATTTCAGACATAGATTGCCAGGCCTTTCTTCCAAGGACTCTGACCACCAACCATTTGGATACTGCACTCCCTGTGGATATTCAAGTCTTTCATTCAGTCAACACTTATGTTGTTGTTCTTGTTGTTGTTGTGTGCTGTTGAGTTGAATACAACCCACAGCAACCTTATGAACAACACATCTGAACCCTGTCCATCCTGAGCCACCGTTATCATCGCTGACACACGTGAGTCCATGGCTGCAGACACTGTGTCAATCCATCTCCTGAGAAGTCATCTTTTCTGTCACCGTCCCTCCATCTTTTCAAGCCTGATGTCCCTCTCCAAGGACTAGCCTCTTCTAGCAACACACCCAAAGTATGTAAGACGTGGCTTTGTAATCTCTGCCCCCAAGGAGCTCTCTGGATGCACCTTCTCCAAGACATATCTGTTTGTTCGCTTGGCCATCCGTGGGATTGTCAGTACTCTTCTCCAACACCATCAATTCTTCTGTCCTCCTTATTCATTGATCAGCTTTCACATGCCTAGCGGGTGATTACAAAGACTGGTCTATATCAGGTGAGCCTTAGTGCACTGAGGACAACTCTTTCCTAAGCACAGATCACACCAGATCCCATAGGTAAAGGGCAATATCAAGCCCAGACCTCTTGGAAAGGGGTTCTCTGAACCCAGAGATCTTCAGTTAGCGTTTCTAAGTGCTGGGAGCACAACTTGTGCAGTGATAATCACTGACCTTTCAGGGGTCAGAGGATTGGAACAAATGAGCCAATAAGGCAGAGAGTGAAGTCTGTCCCAGTTATGATCCACTTTCCTCTAAACCCTGATGGCTCCCAAGCCCTATTTTCCCAGGAGGTCTGTTTAACAGAGGCATGACCTTCCCTTATCAGAAATGCATTAGCTCAATTATCAGAAGGCTGATGTGCATCCTGAGTTAAGCAACAGGGCTTTATCTCATTCACCTAACAAGCTGTCTGGATCTATGAGGCTGCTGGCATTAGTTCAATGGCTCAGTAATGTCAAGGTCAGCATCATGGCTGTTCTCTTGATTCTCTTGGTTTTCCCCTGCTTAGCACTTCACTAGGAAACCCTGGTAGCCTAGTGGTAAGAATCTGTGCTGCAATCCCAAAGGTACATGGTTCGAATCTACAAGCTGATCTGGGGGAAAGGATGGGCAATCTCTTCCTGCTGGATTTGCTGCCTCTGAAAACCTGCAGGTATGAGCTGGTTCCAGCTCAATGACACCTATCAACAGCAACATGATCACTTTACGGCTTCATGAAGCTATTGCAAACAAGACAGTAAGAAAGGGAGGGGAAGAGAAGTCTCACCTGCTGCATATTTCCATTTGATCTAGAAAATGCATGTGGCCAATTCAGAATCACTACTGTGAGGTGTCCCTCAGACTGTGGTGGTTCTTTAGTGGGAAGATAGAGAAGAGGCATCGCATCAGGGGCTAACAATGTCTGCTGTACCACTCCCTCCCGGAGAACTATTAATTGCCTGGGCCACTTGCTTTGTAAATCAATGATCTCCTTTCTGAATCTTCTGCCAGGATCAAAGGGCGAATCTTTGTCATCGTTCATCTGACTATAATAGTGAAAAGTTCCTGAACTACCCTGTCCCTCAATCTCCCCTCTATCTCCATGCGCTACCAACTGAACAAGTGTGAGGCACACACATGTATGCGTGCACGCGCGCACAGACACACACACACACACACACATTCTTTATTTGCTTCCTTTTTTTCACTGGGAGAAGACTGTCCACCTTTCACCCACAGAGCAACTGGTAGGTATGAAGCAGGCCTTCGGGTTGGCAGTGCGGCTCCTTACCACCAGACCACCAGACCACAAACCATTACATCTAAACAACAATTTGTTACTCCTCAGTCCATCCCATGAGCTCTAATGGCCAAGAGTCAAGAAGCTGAGCTGCAATCCCAAAGGTGCATGATACAAATCCACCAGCTGCTCCATGGGAGAAGGAAGGGCAGTCTCCTCCCGTGAGATTAACTGCCTCTGAAAACCCACTGGAGGATCTGCTATGGGTTGGTTCCATTTCCATGGTACTCAACAACATCACCACCTGTCCATCCCAACCTCAGCCAATCCAACATTCTTTTTGCCATTTTCTTGCTCCCCATAATACTTTACTTGTTCTCTTCCCATCGTTCTAGATAAATGAACATCACTTCCTCCAGAAAGTCCTCCTGGATTTCCCCTGCCTGTAAATTGACCTTCACTCTGTGCCCCTATGCCTTGCCTTAGAAGCAACACTCTCTTCCCTGGCTGAGTTTTAATTAACTGAGGAATAAGAAAAAGACATCAATTTACAGAGAAGAAACATGCCTGATTTTTTTACTGATCAAAGCTGGCCCTGGAGAATGTGTATTATAAATTTGAGGAGGGGGGTCCTAATTACGAAGCCTAGAATTAAGTAAAAACTTGGCCATGCAGCTCCACCAGGGCCATGCCCTCCAGCTCTCTGCAATGGATGGGAATGTTTCTCTAGCACAGTCTCTCCATTGAAAAGGCATCAGGCACGGAGAAGCAGTATTCCACCCTTCGTCTCTCACCTTGCCAGTCTCTAATGGTCCTTCCATATCTGTGTCCACCAATGTCCAGCATATCTTGCTCTGTATCCCTTCCAGAGGGACCACGCTGGCATGCTCTTCTCTTCCTCTCTCTGTCAACTTCTGCACGGTCATCTTCCTAAAACTCACATCTAACCATGCCACTTCCTGCTCCTTGTCACCTGGAGGTAGTGTCACCTTTCATCTTGGCACGTCCAGCTGACACAGTCGGCTGTCCCATCAGCTATGGCACCCCTCCCACCCTGCGTTCCAGCCTCACCAAGCTCCCACACTTCCTCGAACACACCACGCTGTCTCTTGCCTCCTCTCATCTGGAGCTATTTTTCCATTCTGCCCAGTTCATCTAAGGCTGTTCATTTTAACATCATGCAAGGTGATCCGTCCTCTGAACAGCCTTCTCCTGACACCTGCCCAGGGCAGGGGCATTCATTTGGATCACCAGTAATTATCTGGACTGTAACAGGAGTTCGTAGAATGCAGGCACTGTCGAATGGATGTCTGCGTGAATGGATTGTGAATTTCTTGCAGGCAGAAGACATGCCTTACATTTTTTCCAAAGCTTGTCCCAAACAAAAGGGGTGATTGTGGTGGTGACAGCTCCACTGACAATGACAATGACCGCCGCACTGTCAGCAGGCCTCTGCGGCCTTCATCAGCCCCCCTGATGGTGCACGGGGCCAGGAAAGCTCTAGAAGCTCATTGTGTTGTTGAGAGAAATCAATGATAACATGTCAGAGAAGCGTTTTGCAAATATGAAATGCTCTCCAAATGGCTGCGGCCCCGGGGACGGGCTCGGGCTTTGAAGGGAAGTGGCTGTCCGATGACTTCAGCAGAGGCGATGTTCTTGAACCCACCAGGGGCGATACCTTGTCATCTGCTAAAAGGTTTCCGAGCAAGAAAACATCCCGCTGAGCAGAAATACGGGCAACTCCAAAATTGCTGGCAGTGGGGACGCTGTGACTGACACTGTCTCCCTGGATGTCAAATGATGCCTGCTTGAAACCTCTCCTCCTGCTCTGTCTGGGAGGCTGTGGGAGGGTGGATAAGGACATGCTCTTTCAAGGCAAAGAGGTCTCCTGCCTCTAGAACCAGGATGTGCCTCTCTGCGGGTCTGTGTCTACCAGAGGGGGTAGCCTCAAAATTCTGAGAGACTGGGACCTGGCTCCAGGAGCCCAGATCTAACAGGACCTATATATAGTGCATGGTCCTGTGAAACCCACTCACCTCTCTGAGCCTCAGTTTCCCTTCAGTCTCTCTGTCTCTAAGGTCAGGGACTATGTACCCTCCACCTTTCAGATAAATGCAGTAAAATGCAGTTCTCCTCTTGGCCCTCTCAGCTCCAGCCACACCAGCCCCACTGCTGTTTCTGGCACATTCCTGGCATACTCCCATGACACGATTTTCATACTTGATGCTATACTCCCATGATGGAACAAATGGTTAAGCACTGAAAGGTTAGGAGTTCAAATCCATCCAGAAATATCTCAGAGGGAAGGCCTGGTGATCTACTTCTGAAATATCACATTCAGTGGAAACTTCATTTAGCTCAAGCCTACTTTAAAACACATGAGATCAAATACTGCTCAGGGCCACTGTTGTAAAACGGGACTGACATCGGGGTTGGGGAGAACCTAAGAAAAGAAGGGATAAATAATGGATATATTGCATTGAAACAGATGAGGGAGAGAACTGTTTAAAAGGAATACAGGATTAGGTATTATTTTCATGACAAGATTCCAGAAAAAGAAATGTATAGTAAAGTGGACTGTGGACTGGGGGCAGGGGGGGAGAGTTGTATAACAATGAAAGCATTTTTTTCTTCAAAGAGAAAAA
>NW_006399753.1:15605708-15618824 GCF_000299155.1 Elephantulus edwardii
TCCCCAACAGCTGTGTGGCTTCCTCCTCGCCACCTCTGAGACTTTGCTGACCGTCTTGTTTATGATGACGGTCCAGTCTGACTTCCTGGCTTCCATCCCCTACAGCCTTTATCCAAATAGCCAAACTCATGGCTATCAAGCCCATTTCAACTCACAGCAACTCCACAAGACAGGGCAGAGTAGCGCCACGGGCAGTGATCATAGTGGTGGAAACTGACTACCATTTCATTCATCTATGTAGCAGCTGGTGAACTTGAACCACTGACCTTTCAGTCAGCTGGGCCACCAGGGCTCCTTCCCTGCTCCCTTGTCTATCTCACTGTAGCACCTACCATCTGTTAACATAACATGCAAGCTGCTCACTTATGTCACTTTAAAGACTAAGGTGTGCCTGACCTACAACTTGGTACTTTCCACTGCTTCATCTGCATCCAAAAGTTGGACAACAAAATAAGGAAGACTGAAGAAGAGTAGACGCCTTTGAAATATCCTGACAGAGAGTACTGAGCATATGATGGGCTTCCAAAAGAATAAACAAACTTCTCTTTGAGGAAGTACAACAAGGGCATTTCTTAGAAGCAAGGCTGTTGAGTCTTCATCTCGCTTTGGGCCTGTTCTCAGGAGGAGTCAGGGGAAACGATGTCATGATGTGAAAAATATAGGATCACTGAAAACGAGGACTGCTGTCAAGGAGAGGAACTGGCTCAGTAGCAGTGGCAACCGTAGGTTTGAACGAGGATGGTACGTGATAGGGCAAGGCTTCCATCAGTTGTCCGTGGGGTCAGCTTAAAGGCATCTCTAATGAATCCGAATGAGCTGAAAGCCTAATCTAATAACAACACAACTGGCATCTGGCGAACAGAACCTTCTGACCTACTGGTGGCCAAGGCGGTAATCACCAATAGAGATCAAGCCTTGAGTATCGACAAGGCTCCAGGTCTCGCTGGACTCTTAGACCTTGTTTCTGTAAGATGGTCTCCCCCATCTTGTGATCACCCCTGATTTTGCCAGAAAGAGCCTCTTTCTAACATTCATTAATACCCTGCAAGTGTCATCAATGAACTCACTGCCAAGTTCGTATTCTTGATACAAAGAACTAGCAACAGAGATCGCGCCTGCCGTCTCTGGGCTTGCTGAGTCGATTGTTTCCTTGACCACTGCGAGGAGGTGAGCTCCTGATTGATAATAACTGACTGCGCCCGAAATCACACTGCGATGCTGTGGTGTTTAAAAGTAAATTATAGGCCTTGTGACGGCAGGATTTAAAAAATGTCACATTTCTAAATCAAATTTTCATCTTCTTCACACCACTGTCCCACTGGGATGCTGCAGAATTCAATCTCAGTCCCCAGTTGGATCTTCCTTCCATTGCCTCCTCTCGGTGACACAAAGATCTTGGGAGTTGTATGCAGTCCATTGCATCCCAGACTGTGAGCCTAAAGGTTGGAGGTTTGAACCCACCAAGCAGCTTCATAGACGTAAATTCAGAAGTCTACTTTCTTGAAGGGAACAGTTGGGGAAAAAAACCTATGGAACAGTTCTACTCTGTGACACCATAGGCTGAAATTGATTTAACCACAAGGGATTTGACCTAAGTGCTAACATTTCAGACATCCTTCTGGCCTTGTCTCTGTCTTGTCCCTCATCTGTTCTCACTGGCCATGACCACCTCCAGTCCAGATGCAGGGGCCTTGCCAAGGCTGAAAGTCCAGGGTCTGGTCTCTACACACACACACACACACACACACACACACACACACACACACTTGCTTCCCTGCATGTGCCCAGCAAGCATGAAACCTCCAGATCTTTCCCTCATCTCAATTTGCAGGGAAACATCCTGTAACTTGAGAACATCAAAGGGGCCTGGAGATAGAACAGTTATGGAGCAAAAGAACTCCAGATTGACTCCTTGAATCCTGCATCAAGAAAGACAAGGGGGACTATTAAAGTTTTCTTTAAAGAAGGGAAAGGAGAGCAGGTCTGCACATGGGAAAGCCAGGGCTGCCTCAGGATTCACCGGAAGTGGAGAATCAAGGAGAGCTGCTTAAAGAAGTGAATCTGAGCAGGACGAAGTGAAGCCTTGCAAAGACTGGAAGGGGGGAGGTAGGAGGTCAGTCTGGGGCCAGGATGATGAGCAGGGTAGAAGCATGCTCTGGGAGGCAGAGCTGAGGCTGGCTGGCCTCCTTCCTGCCATTGCATGACCTCCCCTCCTCCTTACTTTCAACAAAGGCAGCTCAGAGACAGAAGTCATTGTGGAATCAACATTACAGAGCTCCTTCTCTTAAACTAAGGAGCCTCCGGGTTACTGGAGGGAGGGACCGCCATCTCTATCCCAGGGATCATCACAGCCCAGGTGCTCCCCCACCACAGACCCTGGGCACGGTCTCCAGGAAGATGTCAGATCAACTTCATGCTCCACAGGAGTTGGGTTGGACCACTGGCTGTTAAAGAAACCTCATAGGTTGATAGCCCTGAGCAGTGGTGGCCTCATGGTGACTCAGATCAGGGGGGAGGAGAAGTCTAATCACTGAGGACTAGAAAGGTTCGAGGGAGCACCACGCTGTCCAGCATCCAAGTTCAGGAAGTGCCAGTTAGTCTGCCCTCCACCCTACATTACTGCCCTTTGCTCTGCGCACAGAAGCACTGGCTGGGATTTGGGTCTCCTGGCCACCGTAGTTTGCTGAGCCCCAATCTAGATAGGATAGGCACACCTCATTTTATTGTGATTTGCAGACACTGCACATTTTCTAAATAGAAGGTGACAATTCTGTGTCCAGTAAGACTGTTGGCCCCATCTTTCCAACAGCACACACTCATTTCAGTTCTCTGGGTTGCGTTTCGGCCATTCCCACAATATCTCAAATTTTTCTACAATACTATTAGAGCTCTGGTGGCTTAGCAGTTAGGAGTTGTGCTCCCAACCCAAAGGAACACAGTTCGAATCCACCAGCTACTCCACAGGGGAAAGATAGGCATCTCCTCTCTTACGATTTAGCACCTCTGAAAACTCACTGAAGGGTCAGCTTTGAGTAGGTTCTGACTCGTGGGTACAACAACAACAACTGGACACTTAAGAGAATATTCAACTCACAACTCATCACTGTTGAGTCATAATAGACTCATAGCTGACCCTTGAGCAGGTTTTCAAGGCTGTGAATCACACAGGAGATGGTCCATTGTTCTCCAGGGGAGTTATTGGTGGGTTTGAACCATCACAGAGACTCAACCTTTGGTTGATGGTAAAACTCCCTATGAACCACACAATCAGAGCTCTCCTAATAGACTTCAGTTTAGTGTAAACAGAACTGTTACAGGCACTGCAAAACAAACAAAGATCCATTTAACTTGCTTTATTGGGATATTTGCCTTTTGGTGGTGGTTTAGAATGTTAACTAGCTTCATGAAAATAGAGATGACAATATGCAGAGTCACAATGCAACTAATTTCAAAACTAATAACAAACAAAATCAGACCTGTAAAATTTCCAACTTTCTAGATAAACTTTATCTAGAAAGTTTAAAAGTTTATAAATCTGATTTTTGTTATTAGTTTTGAAATTAGTTGCATATATCCAGAAATGGCTAGGACAGTACACTAACAGAGAATTACCAGAAATATAAGCTGAGTTTAGAAGAGGTCATGGTACTAGAGACATTACTGTCGATGTCAGATGGATCTTGGCAGAAAGCAAAGAGTATCGGAGGAATGTCTATCTGTGTTTCATTGGCTGTGCAAAGGCATTTGACTGTGTGGATCACAAAAAATTGTTGCTAACCTTGAGGAAAATGGTAATCCCAGAAAATTTGATTGTGCTTTTGCAAAACCTATTCTTGGACCAGGAGGCAGTCCTCAGAACAGAGCAAGGAAACTCTGCATGGTTCAAAATCAGGAAAGGAGTGTGTCAGGGATGCATCCTATCTGTACACCTTTTCAATCGATATGCAGAACAAATCATTTGGGAAGCAGAACTTTAT
Source organism: Elephantulus edwardii (assembly GCF_000299155.1). NCBI lineage: Eukaryota > Metazoa > Chordata > Mammalia > Macroscelidea > Macroscelididae > Elephantulus > Elephantulus edwardii. Next base: position 15,609,686 of record NW_006399753.1, read on the forward strand.
GAGGAGGAACATGGCATTAGAATTGGAGGAAGACTCATTGACAACCAACATTATGCAGATGACACAACCTTATTTGCTGAAACGGAAGACCTGAAGCACTTGTTGCAGAAGGTCAAGGACTGTAATCTTCAGTATGGACTAAACATCAAGAAGACAAAGATTCTCACCCTGGGCCAATTGGCAGCATCATGATAGATGGAGAAGAGATTGAAGTTGTTAACAATTACAGCTTGCTCGGCTCTACAATCAACACTCTTAAACTTCAGCAGTCAGGAAATGAAAAGACAAATTGCATTGGGAAAATCTGCTATCATGGACCTCTCCAGAGTGTTGTTAAGCAACGATGTCAGTCTAGAGACTAAGGTGTGCCTAATCCAGGCCATGGTCTTCACAATTACTTGTGATGCATCAGAGCTGGACAAAGACTAAGGATGACAGAAGAAGAATTGATTTGTGCCTTTGAATTGTGGTGCTGAAGAAGAGTGTTGACCATACCATGGATCACCAAGAAAACAAATAGTTCTGTCTTGGAGAGGGAAAAACAAAGTTTCTCCTTATAGGCTAGGATTTTGAAGGTCTGTCTCACATATTTTAGGCACATGGCTAGGACAGACCAGTCCTTAGAGAAAGACATCATTCTCAGAAGGGCGAAGGGACAGCACAAAAGAGGAAGACCCCGGATGAGATGGATTGATACAGTGACTGGAGTAATGGGGGTTGGTGTGTCAGAATTAGTGAGACTGGATCAGGACAGAGCCAGGCTCAGAGCTGCAGTACATAGGGTCGCTATGGGTCACAGGAGACTTGACAGCACATAACAACAGATAATCTTAAAGCTTTCTAAAAAAAACTCACGATTCTAAAAGTTTAGTTCAAAAAGTCATCTCAAAGATGAAAGGAAATAAAAATAGAACTTAGAAAAAGTACTTGGCTTTAAGTGATAATAAAAATACTCTATGTTCTACTTGCAGAATTCAGGAAAATTATAGCCCTAAATACTGAAAAAGAAGGACCGAAAAATCAACAAACTGAACATGCAAAAATTCAGGAAAAGAACAACAGAATAAGGTGCAAAGAAATTAGAGGATATATATAATAAAGAAGAAAAAGTTAATTTTAAAAAAGAAAACAAAATTACAAAGTGGGGGGGTGTGGATGAAAATAAACACATATTGTTTGAAAAGAACAATAAAAAGATACAGTAGGAAATATAATTAACACCACATTCCAAAGTAACCAAGAAATTTCACATTCAAAATGCTGCAAATGTTGTAAAACACAATGCATATGAATGGTTGAAGGAAAATTAATTTGCTTTGTAAACTTTCACTCAAATCACAAAGTTTAAAATGCTACTAATCATAGATTACAAAGACTAAAATAAAAGGTAATGGTTTCTTACCTGATGACTAAAACTGGATACATTCTCAGATTTCTGTCATAGTGACAATCAGCTTTCAGCCCTGGAGGCCCAATGGATACCTGGCAAAGTTGCCTAGTTCTCTGCCATGACCATAAGGGGGTTTTTGTTGGAAGGTGGTTTTGTTTGGTTTGTTTTTTTTTTATTTTAATGAAAGTTTACAGAGACATTGGATTTCCATTCATCATTGTTGCACTTTTCTCCCTGCCCTTCCTTCTCCCCCAATTCGCTCTTCTCTTTGAAAAGTAAAAGAAAAATTCTTTCATTGTTATACAGTCCCTCCCCCCAAGTCCATTCCACCATGCAGCTTTCATTCTGGACTCGTGTCATGACAAAATACCGAATCATATATCCCTTTTAAACAGTTCTCTCCTTCATCTGTTTTAATGCAGTATACATAATTTACCCCATCTTTCTCAGTCTCCCCTCAACCCTGATGTCAGTCTGTTTTACACCAGTGACACTATGCAGTATTTGTCCTTTTGTGACTGAGATATTTCACTCAGCATAATGTTCTCCAGGGTCACCCATTTTAAATAATATTGCATGAGTTCCTTGTTTTTCAATGCAGTATAGTATTCCACTGTATGAATATACCACAGCTTCTTTATCCATTCGTTTGTTGATGGGCTCTTAGGTTGTTTCCAACTCTTTGCTCTTGTGAGCACACTGTCTCAAAGATGGTGCTGTTGTTCTCAGCTACCTGAGTTGTCCCTCCAGCAAGAGAACCCCGAGAACAATGATACAAAACACTTCAGTTTTTTTCAGAAGCTGATGGGTTTTCTTGCTGTTCTTTTTCAATTTGTTGGAGATGTTGGGTTAGAGAGTCAATGGTAAATTTTTCCTGCCTTTTGATGTGTTTGCTAATTGCTATAAATTGACCTCTGATTACGGCTTTGGCTGTTTCCCAGAGGTTTGGGTAAGTAGTGTCTTCATTATCATTTGTTTCAAGAAACTTTGTTATTTCATTTTTTATTTCTGCAATATTATTCAAAATGGATGACCCTGGAGGACATTATGCTGAGTGAGGTATCACAGTCACAAAGGGACAAATGCTATATGGTGCCGCTGTTGTAGAATGAGGCTGACATTGGGGTGGGGGTAAGACTGAGGAAAACTGGACGAATATGTTTACAGCATTGAAGTCTATGGGGGAGAGAATAGTCTAAAAGTATTATAATTTAGGGCATTATTTTTATCGTAGGAGTACGCAATGAGGGTTGCAGAGTGGATTATATTTGGGGGTAGGGGGTGGGGTTTGGGGAGGTGCAGGGGGATTGTGTACCAATGAGGGAGTTTTTCTTTTGCTTTTCAAGGAGAGGAGCAAACGGGGGGGGGGGGGGGGGCGGGGTTTGTGCAGGAAGAAGGGTGCAACAATGAATGGATGGAATTCCAAAATCTCTGTAGATGTTCATTGACATGAAAACTCAACAAACTAAATTAAAATAAAATAAAAAATATTTTTAAAAAAAACTACTTCGTGGTTTGCACCGTCGCTTGACCAGCTGTGGCTCGGGCCTCTGTGGCCCGCAGTGTTTCTCTAGCTGATTGGGGCCATTGATCTTCAGTTTCTCTCTGTTCTGAGTTCATCTAAAAGCTCCCTGCAACCTTTTCAGCTTCTCAGCGGCATTCAGGTTCCTCCAACAGGTGGGTGGTGACTAAGAACAGAAGCCAGCGTCCAGGGAAGGAGAAGAGCATTCCACCAGCCAATGTGCCACTTAAACACAATCTAAAAATGAAAACCAAAACCACCTACAGCTCTCACAGCAACTCCACCACAGTGGCCCCCGGGGGGAGAGCTCTGTTGGCCTCCCGTGTGGGCAGCTGTCTTGCTGACTCAGGACCTGCACCTCCCTGGAGGTTAGACCGCACCAGCTTTTCCTTGGAAGGAAAACAGGCCACCTCCTCCCATGTGAATTACAGCCTCAGAAACGTGCTGATGGGTCAGCTGTGGGCAAGCTGTTGAATATTTGCAGGAGTGACTGCCATATCCTTCCCAGGAGGAACAACCACTAGTTTCAAACCACTAACCTTCTGATTGTTGTTGTTGAGAGTCGTCGAGTCGTACGCGACTCATAGCGACCCAATCAATGAAAGTCCTCAACACTTGTGTGACTTTCCTCCTTTCTCCAGGTTCAAAGAGTTTCCAGAGGCAAGCTATTTATGGAAGTGGTTGCCACTTCTGCTTCCAAGCTTGTTTTACTCGGGGAGCTCCACCAAACACTGTCCACCATGGGTAATGACACATCAGTGTCCCAGAACCTTCCAAGTAGCAGCTGAACAAGTAACCACTGTGCCAACAAGTTTGTCACTGTTGTTATTGTTGTTGTTAAGTGCCATCAAGTACCACTCAGCAACCCTGTGAACAATAGATCTGAACCCTGTCCTCTCCTGCGCCAATCTCAGAATCTCTGGCACGCTCATGTGTCTGCGGCCCCTTGCCACAGTCACTGTGTCAATCCACCTGGCTGAGGGTCTTCTCCTCCTTTATAATCCCTCTGCCTTCCCAAGCATGATGACCTTCTCCACAGAATGGAAGTCCCTGACAGCAGACTTCCCCAATGCAATTTATGTTTTGATAGACTCCTCATTAACATGATAAAACCAAAACCAAGCCCACTTCCACTGAATTGATTCCGGCTCATGGTGACAGTCTGGTCTCTGAGGCTATAAACCCTTACAGGAAGAGACCATCTCATGTTACTCCACAACGCAGCTGGTGGATTCGATCTGTCAGCCTCTGAGTTAGCTGCATAACGTTTCACTTACAAAGTCTCCAGTATTATTTAATTGGTGGGATTATTGGTTGATGGACAGATATCTGAAAACATGGCATCACCCAACAAGCCTGAGCTGTGAAAAACAAAGGCTTGAAATTTCCTTCACTGATGACAGGATTTGGGAGGGGCTGGGGAGTCAAGCTCAGTCATGGGAAGCAAGGCGGAACCAGAAAGATCCATTCTCATCATGACCTCCTTTGTGATCATGGAAAAGTAACATGCTCCTTTCTGACGATGGTAAAAAAATAACACCCCACAACATCATAATAATAATACCTTTTGCATTGTTCGAAGGCCCAGATGAAGTGAAGGATATAGACTCTAAAACCGAGAATGTTCATGTGGTTGGGAGGTAAAGCAGAATAATGGGGTGCACGAAGGCTATTTGCAAGGCATCCTCTTTCTCTCTCTCTCTCTCTCTCTCTCTCTCTCTCTCTCTCTCTCTCACACACACACACACACACACACACACACACACACAAACACATCTGCAAGCATTCTACCACTCTGAGCCCCGCCAGATACCACCTGCAGCCCACCTCTGCCCTAGAAAAGTTGGCTTTTGTAACCAAGGAAACAGCCCCCTACTTCTTAGCCTTAAAAAGTCACTAAGGAGATCTTGGCAAAAGATGAAGAACAAAGCAGAATTGTTCCCCTTGAACTTGCCTGCTCCTGAGATGAGACTTGTCAATCTTAACTCCCCGAACCCTGTCTGAATATAAAGCCAGCCAGGGCTGCACTGGGGACAGGGACCAGCTTCCCAAGGCTTAGAGTCAGGAGATGGAGGCCGGGATTTGAGGGTCTGCGTGTAAGGTGGGGTGGTGGTCATTCATTTGTCCAACAGCTGCTCACCCAGCAGGTGCGGGATGCAGCTGCAGACGCTGGGATTAAGATGAGGTCAAAGCTCCAGAGAAGCCCCTATCAACTCACCTCTTCCAAACCACCCTTCCTGCTCCAGTCTCTCTGCTGTGGTTCCTAATCCCCAGGGGTGGAAAGAGGCCCCCTCGCCATGCGATTCCCCTCCCCTTGATGTCCATGAGGTCAATTACACCCCCACGTTCTGCAGCAGAGCTTTTCAAGACCCTCCAGTCCCTGCGCTTATTAATTACTGTATCTGCTGTTTTACATACCCTAATTATCTCCCCATGGCACAGACAATGGCCTTTTAAGGGTTCTCCCTTCCACTCTTAGTAAAAATAGAAAAATATGAATATGTATGTATGTTTTAAAAGGTATTTGGGATTTTAAACAGGGCATGGGTGCCACCTGCTGGTTACCGTGAGAATTATCTGCATTGATTTTTTTGTTGTTTTTTGTTGTTGTTGTTTTGTTTTTTAATTATTATTAAATTTTATTCGTTTTAGTGAACATTTACAGAGATTTTGGGTTTTCATTCATTCATTGTTGCACTGTTTTCTCTACCCTCCTCCCCAGTTCGTCCTTCTCCCCCCCCCCAAATGTCTGTTTTAATTGTCCAATTGCCACAGTGCTTGTCGAAGCCAGTTCTGATTAATCTCCTTTGTCAGTGACCTGCATTAATTTTTAAACTTTCTCAACTTGGAATAAAATCTTCAGTCAAGACATTTTGGCTTGGAATTAATTCGGACTCATAGAGACCCCTTTTATATCAGAATGAAACGGTGTTGTTTAGGAGTTTCAAGAGCTAATTTTTAGACACTAGGCTGCCAGCCCTTTCTTCCTAGTCTCCTCTGGATAGATGACCTACAAATCTTCTGGTTAGCAGCACATCAGTTATTGTGCTTATTAAGACTCTGTTATTAGTAAAATTAAAGGTAATTATAAAATTAACAGTAGTCTTTAAAATGCCATTTAGCCACCTACCGGATTCTCTGCAGAGTACTTTAATTATCATAACATAATGTCCCCAAAACACTATTTATTCCTTGTCAACATTACAGTCAGCATCAGGCGAGAACTTGTTTATGTTTTGTCTCATTGCATCCTCCCACCAGCCCTAGCTGTTACTACTATCCTTGTCCACATTTTACAGATGATACCACTGAGGCAGAGAAGGAACAAGACTTGCTCAGGAAGTAGATGATGCCATCCAAACCTGAGCTCTCCCAGGCTTGCCTTCTGACGTGCACCACTGTGGTGGCGTTATGGCGAGTGTCGCTGAGGGCGATACACACACAGACGCCCTTCCCACCATCTCCACCCTCCAGAGGAGGAAAGCTGGGGAGAAGAAAGAGGCTTTGAACCTACGGCCACAGGCTGCGGAGTCCAGGCTGCCTCCACCACAAGATGCTGCCATCCTCTCCTCGCAGAGACGATGAAGACACGGAGTGTGGCGATCACAGGCACAGTGCACTGGGTGCTTCACTATCCTTCTGTGGTGACGGAACAGCAGGTAAGGACAGCGAAGTGGGGCGCCACTCCACTCCTGAGCGAACCTTACCGCGGCTGAGTGCCAGCCACTCGGTTCTGAGTCACAGCGTACGGTGTGACAGAGTGGAAGCCCCATCGAGTTGCCTTACTTGGAATGTTTTGTGGGTAGATCACCATGTCTTCCCTCCAGCAGAGCCACGAATGAATTTGCACTGACAAGCTTTCAACTAACAGGCAATAACTATTGTGCCACCAAGGCTCTTCAATCGCCTTGAATTTCCATTTTGTCAATGTCTAGAAAACTTAAATTCAAAGTCATTGCCATCAAGTCCAAACCAACTCATAACTGACCCCCACTGGGCATCTCAGGTAACCCACACAGGATGAGGTTACCCATCTTTCTCCCAAAGAGCTGCTAGTGGATTCGAACTGCCGAAAGACACCACTTCTGGGTTAGCAGCACAAGTCGCTATGCCTCCCGCGTGCCCTGTGGACTGTGAAACGCTGAAACAGTACTGGGACCAAAGTGTTGGCTGTGTTCTTTAATATGCCCGAGGGACTCAAGGTTGCGGGTACCAGGGTACACAGGAAGACCTGCTGCGTGCCGGGCATTGTTCTGCACTTCCTCATTCAACCCAAGAACCATCTGGATATGCCCTTCTACCCATTGCGCAGACAAGGAAGCAGAGACTCAGGGAGTGTGCTGTACCAGAGACCTCAGAACTCAACCAGCAGAAGGTTCAGCCCCCACACATGTGTGCTCTCCCCCACCCCACACAGCCCACAGGGAGCAGAGCGGACTCCCAGAACCCAGAATTCACAGGGTAGCAGCACAACTTCACTGGAGGAAGAGCAAACAGATGAGGGAGAGAACTGTTTAAAAGGGACATATGTTTGGGTATTATTGTCAAGACAGGAGTCCAGAACAAAGGCTGCTCAGTGGAGTGGACTCAGGGCAGGGAAGGATTGTGTAACAAGGAAAGAGTTTTACTTTTCAAGGAGAAGAGTGAATGGTGGGACAGGCAGGGAGAAAAGTGTAATAATGAATGACTGGAAACCCTAAGTCTCTGTAAACTTCCATTAAAATTAAAATAAAAATATTTTATGAAGAAAAGGATTAGTAGGACTCAAAAGTACAGAGTGGAAGTGGGGATAGTGCAGTAACATCGTGGGCATTGTTATTCATGTGATACAACAGATGTACGTTGTATGAAAAATCAATATGCTTTGTAAATTTTCACTCAAATGACAATAAAAAATAAATAAAATGAGAAAATTGGTAGATTGCTTTTTCTTTACAGGCAGAGGAAAAGGAGCTTTGCTTACCCTACAATGAATGAGTGAGCGGGAGTGCTCAGTGTTTGTACATGAACTTCCCTGATGGTCTGGGCAGTTCCTCACTGTGCTGCTTTCATTCAGAATTTCTCCTTCTTGGAGCATCTTCCCTGTCCCCTTCATCCGTCCCCAGCCTCCTAACTGACGTCCCAGGCTGACCTCAGGCCACACTCGGTTCTAGGGGATTACTGTCGGTGGTGCCATCAGATCTGTTCCAGCCTCGTATACTGTGGGGTCATAGAGTCTGTACTGATGACGTTGTATATGGCAGAATCAAGCTCTGTGGGCCCTGGGCCAGCCTCCCAATCGCTATCGTGACAGCCACTGCATCCATCAGCCCGTCCCACCAAGGGTCTTCCTCTTTTCTCTGACTCTCTACTGAGCATGATATCCCTCTCTGAAGGCTGGGACCTCCTGATAATATGCTCAAAGTAGGCAAGATGAAACATCATCATTCTAGAGGCTAGGCAAAATGGAGTGAAATATGAGGCTTGATCCTAGTCCTTATAAGCAAGGGCATTAAGGAACTCTGGTGGCCCAGTGGCAAGAAGCTGCACTGGAATCCCAGAGGTGCGCAATTTGAATCCACCAGATGCTCTGCTGAAGGAGGGACAATCTCCTCCTGTACCAGTCAGATCCCATTTGACAGTACACACACACAAAATAATAAAAATAATTTTTTTTAAAAATTACTTTAAAAAAAAAAAGCAAAGGCATTTAAGGAACACATACCATGCCACGCACTGCACTGGGCATCTAGGAAAATATTTCCCCATGGTTCAAAGCTCAGTTCAACAGGAACAATATTCATGACACAGTAGCTATGACCCAGGACAGTGCTAAACACTGTGCAAGCATTAACTCGTTTAATTCTCAAAACCACCCAATGACCAGATAGGAAAAGCATTCCCATTTTACAGCAGAAGAAATAGAGGCTTATGGAAATGAAATAACCTGTCCTTGCCCAAGAACACAGAACTAACACTAAACCCTCACCCAGTGCCCGGTGACCAATCATAATTCATAACAACACTCTGGGACAGAGTAGAATTGCCCCATGGGGTTCCCATGGCAGTAATCCTTTCTAAAAGGGAGCTCTCTGGTGGCCTAGGAGGTAAGGAGTTGTGCTGCTAACATGAAGTCAGGGAGTTCGAATCCACCTGCTGCTCCATCAGAGAAAGGTGAACCGTCTGCTCCTGTGCGACTTATTGTTGTTGTTGTTGTTATGTGCCGTCGAGTCGTTTGCGACTCATAG